>NW_025964001.1:28562578-29005078 GCF_023055435.1 Haliotis rufescens | reverse complement strand
CACTGTAACTTCAAACAAATGTTAATGTATGGCGCTTTATCGAGCATGGTATATTAGCTTTGAAATATTTCTCCATATATGATTAAAAAGAGTTATGGCAGCATATGTTCTCTATGCTTCAGCACAGTGAACCTAACCACAGGGATGGTTGCCCGTGTAGTCGCTAGAGCCTTAGTTCGTCACGTTGGAGGCACAGGTTCGATTCCCCACAAGGGTCCATTTCTGATGTTCCGTGCCGTGACATGGCTGAAATATTGATCAAAGAGGGGTGATTTAGCAGGAATATTGATCAAAGCGGGGTGATTTAGCAGGAATATTGATCAAAGCGGGGTGATTTAGCAGGAATATTGATCAGCGGGGTGATTTAGCAGGAATATTGATCAGAGGGGTGATTTAGCAGGAATATTGATCAGCGGGGTAAAACAATCCGTGATATGGCAGGAATTTTGATCAGCGGAGTAAAGCCCTCCATGAAATAGCTGGAATATTGACCAGAGGAGTAAACCCCACCGTGATATGGCTGGAATATTGATAGGCGGGGTGATTTAGCAGGAATATTGATCAAAGCGGGGTGATTTAGCAGGAATATTGATCAAAGCGGGGTGATTTAGCAGAATATTGATCAGCGGGGTAAAACAATCCGTGATATGGCAGGAATTTTGATCAGCGGAGTAAAGCCCTCCATGATATAGCTGGAATATTGACCAGAAGAGTAAACCCCACCGTGATATGGCTGGAATATTGATAGGCGGGGTGATTTAGCAGGAATATTGATCAAAGCGGGGTAATTTAGCAGGAACATTGATCAAAGCGGGGTGATTTAGCAGGAATATTGATCAGCGGGGTAAAACAATCCGTGATATGGCAGGAATATTGATCAGCGGAGTAAAGCCCTCCATGATATAGCTGGAATATTGACCAGAGGAGTAAACCCCGCCGTGATATGGCTGGAATATTGATAGGCGGGTTGATTTAGCAGGAATATTGATCAGCGGGGTAAAGCCATCCATGATATAGCTGGAATATTGACCAGAGGAGTAAACCCCACCGTGATATGGCTGGAATATTGATAGGCGGGGTGATTTAGCAGGAATATTGATCAGAGGGGTAAAGCCCTCCATGATATAGCTGGACTATTGACCAGAGGAGTAACCCCCACCGTGATATGGCTGGAATATTGATAGGCGGGGTAAAACAATCCGTGATATGGCTGGAATATTGATCAAAGCGGGGTGATTTTGTAGGAATATTGATCAGCGGGGTAAAACAATCCGTGATATGGCTGGAATATTGATCAAAGCGGGGTGATTTTGTAGGAATATTGATCAGCGGAGTAAACCCCACCGTGATATGGCTGTAATATTAATCAAAGCGGGGTGATTTTGTAGGAATATTGATCAGCGGGGTAAAACAATCCGTGATATGGCTGGAATATTGATCAAAGCGGGGTGATTTTGTAGGAATATTGATCAGCGGAGTAAACCCCATCGTGATATGGCTGGAATATTGATCAAAGCGGGGTGATTTTGTAGGAATATTGATCAGCGGGGTAAAACAATCCGTGATATGGCAGGAATATTGATCAGCGGAGTAAAGCCCTCCATGATATAGCTGGAATATTGACCAGAGGAGTAAACCCCACCGTGACATGGCTGGAATATTGATAGGCGGGGTAAAGCCCTCCATGATATAGCTGGAATATTGACCAGAGGAGTAAACCCGACCGTGATATGGCTGGAATATTGATAGGCGGGGTGATTTAGCAGGAATATTGATCAGCGGGGTAAGCCATCCATGATATAGCTGGAATGTTGACAAGAGGAGTAAACCCGACCGTGATATGGCTGGAATATTGATAGGCGGGGTGATTTAGCAGGAATATTGATCAGCAGGGTAAAGCCATCCATGATATAGCTGGAATATTGACCAGAGGAGTAAACCCCACCGTGATATGGCTGGAATATTGATAGGCGGGTTGATTTAGCAGGAATATTGATCAGAGGGGTAAAGCCCTCCATGATATAGCTGGACTATTGACCAGAGGAGTAAACCCCACCGTGATATGGCTGGAATATTGATAGGCAGGGTAAAACAATCCGTGATATGGCTGGAATATTGATCAAAGCGGGGTGATTTTGTAGGAATATTGATCAGCGGGGTAAAACAATCCGTGATATGGCTGGAATATTGATCAAAGCGGGGTGATTTTGTAGGAATATTGATCAGCGGAGTAAACCCCACTGTGATATGGCTGGAATATTGATCAAAGCGGGGTGATTTTGTAGGAATATTGATCAGCGGGGTAAAACAATCCGTGATATGGCTGGAATATTGATCAAAGCGGGGTGATTTTGTAGGAATATTGATCAGCGGGGTAAAACAATCCGTGATATGGCTGGAATATTGATCAAAGCGGGGTGATTTTGTAGGAATATTGATCAGCGGGGTAAAACAATCCGTGATATGGCTGGAATATTGATCAAAGCGGGGTGATTTTGTAGGAATATTGATCAGCGGGGTAAAACAATCCGTGATATGGCTGGAATATTGATCAAAGCGGGGTGATTTTGTAGGAATATTGATCAGCGGAGTAAACCCCACCGTGATATGGCTGGAATATTGATCAAAGCGGGGTGATTTTGTAGGAATATTGATAAGCGGAGTAAACCCCACCGTGATATGGCTGGACTATTGATCAAAGCGGGGTGATTTTGTAGGAATATTGATCAGCGGGGTAAAACAATCCGTGATATGGCTGGAATATTGATCAAAGCTGGGTGATTTTGTAGGAATATTGATCAGCGGGGTAAAACAATCCGTGATATGGCTGGAATATTGATCAAAGTGGGGTGATTTTGTAGGAATATTGATCAGCGGGGTAAAACAATCCTTGATATGGCTGGAATATTGATCAAAGCGGGGTGATTTTGTAGGAATATTGATAAGCGGAGTAAACCCCACCGTGATATGGCTGGAATATTGATCAAAGCGGGGTGATTTTGTAGGAATATTGATCAGCGGAGTAAACCCCACCATGATATGGCTGGAATATTGATCAAAGCGGGGTGATTTTGTAGGAATATAGATCAGCGGGGTAAAACAATCCGTGATATGGCTGGAATATTGATCAAAGCGGGGTGATTTTGTAGGAACATTGATCAGCAGGGTAAAACAATCCGTGATATGGCTGGAATATTGATCAAAGCGGGGTGATTTTGTAGGAATATTGATCAGCGGGGTAAAACAATCCGTGATATGGCTGGAATATTGATCAAAGCGGGGTGATTTTGTAGGAATATTGATCAGCGGAGTAAACCCCACCGTGATATGGCTGGAATATTGATCAAAGCGGGGTGATTTTGTAGGAATATAGAATATTGATCAGCGGGGTAAAACAATCCGTGATATGGCAGGAATATTGATCAAAGCGGGGTGATTTAGCAGGAATATTGATCAGCAGAGTAAACCCCACCGTGATATGGCTGGAATATTGATCAAAGCGGGGTGATTTTGTAGGAATATTGATCAGCGGGGTAAAACAATCCGTGACATGGCTGAACTATTGACCAAAGCGGGGTGATTTTGTAGGAATATTGATCAGCGGGGTAAAACAATCCGTGATATGGCTGGAATATTGATCAAAGCGGGGTGATTTTGTAGGAATATTGATCAGCGGAGTAAACCCCATCGTGATATGGCTGGAATATTGATCAAAGCGGGGTGATTTTGTAGGAATATTGATCAGCGGGGTAAAACAATCCGTGATATGGCAGGAATATTGATCAGCGGAGTAAAGCCCTCCATGATATAGCTGGAATATTGACCAGAGGAGTAAACCCCACCGTGACATGGCTGGAATATTGATAGGCGGGGTAAAGCCCTCCATGATATAGCTGGAATATTGACCAGAGGAGTAAACCCGACCGTGATATGGCTGGAATATTGATAGGCGGGGTGATTTAGCAGGAATATTGATCAGCGGGGTAAGCCATCCATGATATAGCTGGAATGTTGACAAGAGGAGTAAACCCCACCGTGATATGGCTGGAATATTGATAGGCGGGGTGATTTAGCAGGAATATTGATCAGCGGGGTAAAGCCATCCATGATATAGCTGGAATATTGACCAGAGGAGTAAACCCCACCGTGATATGGCTGGAATATTGATAGGCGGGTTGATTTAGCAGGAATATTGATCAGAGGGGTAAAGCCCTCCATGATATAGCTGGACTATTGACCAGAGGAGTAAACCCCACCGTGATATGGCTGGAATATTGATAGGCGGGGTAAAACAATCCGTGATATGGCTGGAATATTGATCAAAGCGGGGTGATTTTGTAGGAATATTGATCAGCGGGGTAAAACAATCCGTGATATGGCTGGAATATTGATCAAAGCGGGGTGATTTTGTAGGAATATTGATCAGCGGAGTAAACCCCACCGTGATATGGCTGGAATATTGATCAAAGCGGGGTGATTTTGTAGGAATATTGATCAGCGGGGTAAAACAATCCGTGATATGGCTGGAATATTGATCAAAGCGGGGTGATTTTGTAGGAATATTGATCAGCGGGGTAAAACAATCCGTGATATGGCTGGAATATTGATCAAAGCGGGGTGATTTTGTAGGAATATTGATCAGCGGGGTAAAACAATCCGTGATATGGCTGGAATATTGATCAAAGCGGGGTGATTTTGTAGGAATATTGATCAGCGGAGTAAACCCCACCGTGATATGGCTGGAATATTGATCAAAGCGGGGTGATTTTGTAGGAATATTGATAAGCGGAGTAAACCCCACCGTGATATGGCTGGACTATTCATCAAAGCGGGGTGATTTTGTAGGAATATTGATCAGCGGGGTAAAACAATCCGTGATATGGCTGGAATATTGATCAAAGCGGGGTGATTTTGTAGGAATATTGATCAGCGGAGTAAACCCCACCGTGATATGGCTGGAATATTGATCAAAGCGGGGTGATTTTGTAGGAATATTGATAAGCGGAGTAAACCCCACCGTGATATGGCTGGACTATTGATCAAAGCGGGGTGATTTTGTAGGAATATTGATCAGCGGGGTAAAACAATCCGTGATATGGCTGGAATATTGATCAAAGCGGGGTGATTTTGTAGGAATATTGATCAGCGGGGTAAAACAATCCGTGATATGGCTGGAATATTGATCAAAGTGGGGTGATTTTGTAGGAATATTGATCAGCGGGGTAAAACAATCCTTGATATGGCTGGAATATTGATCAAAGCGGGGTGATTTTGTAGGAATATTGATAAGCGGAGTAAACCCCACCGTGATATGGCTGGAATATTGATCAAAGCGGGGTGATTTTGTAGGAATATTGATCAGCGGAGTAAACCCCACCGTGATATGGCTGGAATATTGATCAAAGCGGGGTGATTTTGTAGGAATATAGATCAGCGGGGTAAAACAATCCGTGATATGGCTGGAATATTGATCAAAGCGGGGTGATTTTGTAGGAACATTGATCAGCAGGGTAAAACAATCCGTGATATGGCTGGAATATTGATCAAAGCGGGGTGATTTTGTAGGAATATTGATCAGCGGGGTAAAACAATCCGTGATATGGCTGGAATATTGATCAAAGCGGGGTGATTTTGTAGGAATATTGATCAGCGGAGTAAACCCCACCGTGATATGGCTGGAATATTGATCAAAGCGGGGTGATTTTGTAGGAATATAGAATATTGATCAGCGGGGTAAAACAATCCGTGATATGGCAGGAATATTGATCAAAGCGGGGTGATTTAGCAGGAATATTGATCAGCAGAGTAAACCCCACCGTGATATGGCTGGAATATTGATCAAAGCGGGGTGATTTTGTAGGAATATTGATCAGCGGGGTAAAACAATCCGTGACATGGCTGAACTATTGACCAAAGCGGGGTGATTTTGTAGGAATATTGATAGGCGGGGTAAAACAATCCGTGATATGGCTGGAATATTGATCAAAGCGGGGTGATTTTGTAGGAATATTGATCAGCGGAGTAAACCCCATCGTGATATGGCTGGAATATTGATCAAAGCGGGGTGATTTTGTAGGAATATTGATCAGCGGGGTAAAACAATCCGTGATATGGCAGGAATATTGATCAGCGGAGTAAAGCCCTCCATGATATAGCTGGAATATTGACCAGAGGAGTAAACCCCACCGTGACATGGCTGGAATATTGATAGGCGGGGTAAAGCCCTCCATGATATAGCTGGAATATTGACCAGAGGAGTAAACCCGACCGTGATATGGCTGGAATATTGATAGGCGGGGTGATTTAGCAGGAATATTGATCAGCGGGGTAAGCCATCCATGATATAGCTGGAATGTTGACAAGAGGAGTAAACCCGACCGTGATATGGCTGGAATATTGATAGGCGGGGTGATTTAGCAGGAATATTGATCAGCGGGGTAAAGCCATCCATGATATAGCTGGAATATTGACCAGAGGAGTAAACCCCACCGTGATATGGCTGGAATATTGATAGGCGGGTTGATTTAGCAGGAATATTGATCAGAGGGGTAAAGCCCTCCATGATATAGCTGGAATATTGACCAGAGGAGTAAACCCCACCGTGATATGGCTGGAATATTGATAGGCGGGGTAAAACAATCCGTGATATGGCTGGAATATTGATCAAAGCGGGGTGATTTTGTAGGAATATTGATCAGCGGGGTAAAACAATCCGTGATATGGCTGGAATATTGATCAAAGCGGGGTGATTTTGTAGGAATATTGATCAGCGGAGTAAACCCCACCGTGATATGGCTGGAATATTGATCAAAGCGGGGTGATTTTGTAGGAATATTGATCAGCGGGGTAAAACAATCCGTGATATGGCTGGAATATTGATCAAAGCGGGGTGATTTTGTAGGAATATTGATCAGCGGGGTAAAACAATCCGTGATATGGCTGGAATATTGATCAAAGCGGGGTGATTTTGTAGGAATATTGATCAGCGGGGTAAAACAATCCGTGATATGGCTGGAATATTGATCAAAGCGGGGTGATTTTGTAGGAATATTGATCAGCGGAGTAAACCCCACCGTGATATGGCTGGAATATTGATCAAAGTGGGGTGATTTTGTAGGAATATTGATAAGCGGAGTAAACCCCACCGTGATATGGCTGGACTATTGATCAAAGCGGGGTGATTTTGTAGGAATATTGATCAGCGGGGTAAAACAATCCGTGATATGGCTGGAATATTGATCAAAGCGGGGTGATTTTGTAGGAATATTGATCAGCGGGGTAAAACAATCCGTGATATGGCTGGAATATTGATCAAAGCGGGGTGATTTTGTAGGAATATTGATCAGCGGGGTAAAACAATCCTAACATGGCTGGAATATTGATCAAAGCGGGGTGATTTTGTAGGAATATTGATCAGCGGGGTAAACCCCACCGTGATATAGCTGGAATATTGATCAAAGCGGGGTGATTTTGTAGGAATATTGATCAGCGGAGTAAACCCCACCATGATATGGCTGGAATATTGATCAAAGCGGGGTGATTTTGTAGGAATATTGATCAGCGGGGTAAAACAATCCGTGATATGGCTGGAATATTGAACAAAGCGGGGTGATTTTGTAGGAATATTGATCAGCGGGGTAAAACAATCCGTGATATGGCTGGAATATTGATCAAAGCGGGGTGATTTTGTAGGGACATTGATCAGCAGGGTAAAACAATCCGTGATATGGCTGGAATATTGATCAAAGCGGGGTGATTTTGTAGGAATATTGATCAGTGGGGTAAAACAATCCGTGATATGGCTGGAATATTGATCAAAGCGGGGTGATTTTGTAGGAATATTGATCAGCGGAGTAAACCCCACCGTGATATGGCTGGAATATTGATCAAAGCGGGGTGATTTTGTAAGAATATAGAATATTGATCAGCGGGGTAAAACAATCTGTGATATGGCTGGAATATTGATCAAAGCGGGGTGATTTTGTAGGAACATTGATCAGCGGGGTAAAACAATCCGTGATATGGCTGGAATATTGATCAAAGCGGGGTGATTTTGTAGGAATATTGATCAGCAGAGTAAACCCCACCGTGATATGGCTGGAATATTGATCAAAGCGGGGTGATTTTGTAGGAATATTGATCAGCGGAGTAAACCCCACCGTGATATGGCTGGAATATTGATAGGCGGGGTGATTTAGCAGGAATATTGATCAAAGCGGGGTGATTTAGCAGGAATATTGATCAAAGCGGGGTGATTTAGCAGAATATTGATCAGCGGGGTAAAACAATCCGTGATATGGCAGGAATTTTGATCAGCGGAGTAAAGCCCTCCATGATATAGCTGGAATATTGACCAGAAGAGTAAACCCCACCGTGATATGGCTGGAATATTGATAGGCGGGGTGATTTAGCAGGAATATTGATCAAAGCGGGGTAATTTAGCAGGAACATTGATCAAAGCGGGGTGATTTAGCAGGAATATTGATCAGCGGGGTAAAACAATCCGTGATATGGCAGGAATATTGATCAGCGGAGTAAAGCCCTCCATGATATAGCTGGAATATTGACCAGAGGAGTAAACCCCACCGTGATATGGCTGGAATATTGATAGGCGGGGTGATTTAGCAGGAATATTGATCAGCGGGGTAAAGCCATCCATGATATAGCTGGAATATTGACCAGAGGAGTAAACCCCACCGTGATATGGCTGGAATATTGATCAAAGCGGGGTGATTTTGTAGGAATATAGAATATTGATCAGCGGGGTAAAACAATCCGTGATATGGCAGGAATATTGATCAAAGCGGGGTGATTTAGCAGGAATATTGATCAGCAGAGTAAACCCCACCGTGATATGGCTGGAATATTGATCAAAGCGGGGTGATTTTGTAGGAATATTGATCAGCGGGGTAAAACAATCCGTGACATGGCTGAACTATTGACCAAAGCGGGGTGATTTTGTAGGAATATTGATAGGCGGGGTAAAACAATCCGTGATATGGCTGGAATATTGATCAAAGTGGGGTGATTTAGCAGGAATATTGATCAGCAGGGTAAAACATTCCGTGATATGGCTGGAATATTGATCAAAGCGGGGTGATTTTGTAGGAATATTGATCAGCGGGGTAAAACAATCCTAACATGGCTGGAATATTGATCAAAGCGGGGTGATTTTGTAGGAATATTGATCAGCGGGGTAAACCCCACCGTGATATAGCTGGAATATTGATCAAAGCGGGGTGATTTTGTAGGAATATTGATCAGCGGAGTAAACCCCACCGTGATATGACTGGAATATTGATCAAAGTGGGGTGATTTTGTAGGAATATTGATCAGCGGGGTAAAACAATCCGTGATATGGCTGGAATATTGAACAAAGCGGGGTGATTTTGTAGGAATATTGATCAGCGGGGTAAAACAATCCGTGATATGGCTGGAATATTGATCAAAGCGGGGTGATTTTGTAGGAATATTGATCAGCAGAGTAAACCCCACCGTGATATGGCTGGAATATTGATCAAAGCGGGGTGATTTTGTAGGAATATTGATCAGCGGGGTAAAACAATCCGTGACATGGCTGAACTATTGACCAAAGCGGGGTGATTTTGTAGGAATATTGATAGGCGGGGTAAAACAATCCGTGATATGGCTGGAATATTGATCAAAGCGGGGTGATTTAGCAGGAATATTGATCAGCGGGGTAAAACAATCCGTGATATGGCTGGAACATTGATCAAAGCGGGGTGATTTTGTAGGAATATTGATCAGCGGGGTAAAACAATCCGTGACATGGCTGAACTATTGACTAAAGCGGGTTGATTTTGTAGGAATATTGATCAGCGGGGTAAAACAATCCGTGATATGGCTGGATTATTGATCAAAGCGGGGTGACTTAGCAGGAATATTGATCAGCGGAGTAAACCCCATGGTGAAATGGCTGGAATATTAATCAAAGCGGGGTGATTAAGCAGGAATATTGATCAGCAGAGTAAAACCCTACACAATACCTACGATCGGTATATCGCCAGGAACAATTGTAAATGATATAGCAAATGGATGGTTAGGCATAGGAACCAAGAATCTAGTAGTTAACTGGAACAGCAAGTGTACAAAACGGGGGCTTGGGTGGCCCAGAAGTCAAAGGCGCCGTATTTCGCTCTGCAGAGTTGCGTCCCTTAGGCGTGCTAGGCCTCAAATAGTGTGTTCGAATCCCAAATTCGCCCTGATTATGTTGGTCAACACAATATACGTGCTCGGTAATTGGTGAAAAGCCATTCATCAATTCAGACTTTCGTCCCACATCAAGCTGACAGGCCATGATATATGACAGTAGTTATCATATACCTATCAATGATAAGAGGTATTTTCCATTGAACCATTATGGAGACGGTCATATCACAGGGGATGTAATAACCACGTATTACACCCCCTACCAGGCTGATATGGCCTTTCAATACATTTTGAATGGGCGATCGATATCAGCTCGGGTGGTAAGAAATTAGAGTTACGTCCCTTAGTGCGTCGTCTGCTCGTCTGTTCAGCTGGATTTCCCGTGACAATGACTTCCGAACAAGGTGAAAATGTTTTGTATTCACTTACAAAAAGATACATTTTACAATTTTATGTTGGGGTATATGATAAAAAGGTTATTATATCGCAGTTTTCATATCATACCCACGAAGACCTGTGGTAGAATAGGTCAAAAAGATTTATGGGAGACATGTTGAGGACATTTCCAAACTCGACGCATCAGTGACAAAAAGTGATGTCCGATGCAATTCCCTATTTTGACTTGTACCATATGTTCCCGTGTTTTTAGGTGAACAATTTACTTGCCTTTGCATGTGTTTGTGACGGGTGCGACCGGTGGAGCAGGACACGCTCACCTTTTCGCGAACACCTGGTATCATTACTATTTGATGAACACATGGTCATGATGTAGTCGGAATCGTACAATCGACTCTGTCTTATGCGGAGGTTTCTATTGAATATGGAAAGGGTTTTGTCGCTCTATTAATTAATCACAGGTTTTACCAACTGACATATTGTTCCAGGTGTGGCGCTTTAGGTTGGGTCAATCAACCATGACCCGAAATTAAGCAAGATTAATTTTATGAGAAAGATAGGGGGGCGGGGGCTGTATATGGTATTGTTATTTGATGACTTTGTGATTAGATTTACAGATATTTTGAATGATATAATTGTTTTAGAACATACATTAATGATCAATGATGAAGATGTATTCGAACAGCCATCATAAAGTTCTACAAGGCATCACGACTGGGCATAATAATAATTAATAAAGTTCAATGGGGACAAAGGCGCGATGTGAATAGGACAGTCATGGAGGATCGGGGATGTTGTCAGAAATACAGGTAAGCTCGCAGGCCAGATCGAGAAATGATCTGAAAACATATTTAGATCTTGCTAACTTTGGATTCATAAATGACTCATTAATTAATATATTTAAACTGTAGTTGGATTCTACAATGCACGTCAACTCAAGTTATGTTTTGCATAAAACGGTATAAGAAAAATATTTGTTCATTTTATCACACGAGTCTATGTCCCGTACGTAAACCTTCTGTTTTGTGATATGCAAATAAAAAATCGTCAATGCCGGAAAACTAAAATCTGGGATGACACCAGGTATTCGCGGAAGGGGTAAGCGTATCCTGTCCTACCGGACAAAAAAAAGTGTTTGTGTGTTGTCTGACGGCGGCCCGTAAACAATTGAGTCTTGACCAGACAATCAAGTAGCGACAGCGCATTTATTGATATTTTGTTTTAATTAGGTCTGTTGCATACAAACAAACAAACAAACAGAAATCCTGAGCTTATGGTGAAACTCGGGGATTTATGTTGCAATTCTGTCCTACTATGTATTTGTTCTATTAGACCGGAAGAAATGATTTTGTTTGTTTGTGTGTTGTTTAACGCCGCACTCAGCAATATTCCAGCTATATGACGGCGGTCTGTAAATAATCGAGTCTGGACCGACAATCCAGTGATTGATATCATGAGCATCGATCCACGCATTTGGGATACGATGACATGCATCAACCAAGTCATTGATTCTGACCACCCGATCCCGTTTGTCAGCTCTCACGACAAGCATAGTCTCCTCTTACGGCAAGCATGGGTTGCTGAAGATACAACCCGGAATTTTTACAGGTCTCAGGAAGAAATGAACATCAGGGATCTGGGGATGATGTTGAGTCCTCGCCACTTGAAATAGAAAACAAAATTAACGGAAATAGCTGCATGTGCGTTAATACTTATACAGTGAAAACAAGCCATTTCGGCGATAAGGAATTAAAGAAAAATGCAAAGTGCGCTATTCAAGAAATATCCATTTGCTATTAATCACTTGGTTACAATCCGGGTGAGAATCGACGGGCAGCTGACCACGACCTGCTACATTTAGCAGTGTGTGCACTGTGCGTTCATTGCCATCACGAAATGAAGACAATGTACTGATGTGGTATTTAAAGCGCTATTGACAAGTTCACTGCTTAGCATGGCCGCTCTTAGTCACCAGCAAATATTGTTACAATCACGATTTTGAATGTTTTCCGTGCGAGCATTACCCATCCCACCCAGAAGGTTAAGTCACATATTGGTTTTTACATCTACCTAACATACAGTAGCCGCACATGCCCCATCCCCTTTAAAGAATAAATGATGTGTATCTGTCAATTCTTCAATCAGAGATCATATGTCTATGCCTCAATCGATAAACTTCAATAATCATGCCACATTTTCAGTAGATTACCTCATCTTTATCCATCAATAGAGAATATCATTAATTTATACATAAAATTATATTTTAGTTTCAGGTAAAGAGACAATACGTTTCAAATTACAAACCTTATGACGCACAGGATTGATCTTTACGTTTTCAATTAAGGATTTCGTGACATGTTTTATATTTATGTTTTCGCTAGTTTCAAAACTCGTGACTAACGAAACTGTCAGTGATGTATATTCGATTACAGCTGTCGTCTAATTAATGAAATACACGCCCCACACGTCCGCTGCGTTGATGTGGCAGTTGCCGGGCAACAGGCCAAAATAGAGAGAGAGAACCCGGGTGTTACCAACAAACACTTGACACTAACGTCATAACATAGTAGTAATTATAAAAGCGACAAATACATTTCATCTTTATACTAATAACATCCTTTTACTGCGAGCACAAGGTGTATAAGATAGGCGTGAATTTCCCCCCAACGCTTTTTACGCGTACCCCAGTGTGTGCAGAGAATGGGTTTGGTGGGGATACATTTCCAATCTCGGGTGACTGACCTGTGACTATGACTGTAGAGCCAAACAGGAATCAATATACTCACGGGTGTACTGCGGGTGTTAGTCTGTCATACAGCCCCTGAAACAAATATATCCAATACAGCAAATGCAAGTCTATGATAGTGGACAAGTCATATATTTACACTGACATACAACACACATATAAACATAATCATGGTTTATATAAGTTAGCACAGGATTCAGAAAACAAGTCACATATGTCTCACACAAACGCATATACGCACGCTTACACATATTCGCTTGCGCATATTATCAAATAAACAAAGAAAAACAAAACACATTCCATTATATGCATATATTACATGCAGACATACCACACGTATGATGTACGAGTGTTCAGCTTATTGTGCATTAACGAATATATATATAAGATCATACACGAAGTGTATATAGAGAAAAAATATTATCTAATTACAAAATTAAAATACTTAATTATGAGTGAGTGAGTGAGTGAGTATGGTTTTACGCCGCTTTTAGCAATATTCCAGCAATATCACGGCGGGGGACACCAGAAATGGGCTTCACACATTGTACCCATGTCGGCAATCGAACCCGGGTCTTCGGCGTGACGAGCGAACGCTTTAACCACTAGGCTACCCGACCGCCCCTCACTTAATTATGAAACATAGGAGAACGTGCTTGTATAACAGCGATAACAAATGATGGTGTATACCGTTACATCCGTGAAAAATTCTTATTCATAACATTATATGAGAATGCACGGGTGGCCTAATCGTCTAAGGTGCCGCAATTCGCTGTGCAGAGTTACGTCCATTAAGCTCAACGGAAACTTATGATTGTAGGTTCGAATCCTGGTTCGCCCCGACAATGTTTCTTGGTTTGTTAGCACCATCCGTGCTCGTGGGTTTCCCCCAAATGGTAAACGCCCGAGACCTCCTTCACTTCGGGCTTTCCTCCCACATTAACCTGACAAGCCGTGATATAACTGGAATACTGTTCAAAGCGGCGTTAAACACAACTGTTTGAAATGTATCTGGCTTTCTTAACTTTCCACAAGAGACTGTGACACTACAAAGGGTAAACTGCCGGCGCTGTTGCTCTCCCTAGCACAGTCCATGACGTAAGAACGGGAAGTATGGCCTGATGACGCCAGTACCCATGCAGTTCTGAGTATGGCATCAATCGAAATCGCGGAGGATAAGGCAACCGAAGCTGAAATTGCTCTGATTTCGGCGATTTTGTCTTACTTATCCACAGGTGAGATGAGATGACATCGAGTTTAAGTTGCGTTCAAGAATCATGCACTTACATGTATAGAACAACGTGCATGATCGTGTGTGGAACTGTTTGTACTATTCCAGGCTAAAGCCATTGCCATACTGTTAACCCACCTTGATACCGTGGACATGCTGCAGTTTTCACATGAATACCCCACTCCACAGTATACTGATTCCGTGTTCATCGATCCTGGGTTTTTATTCCCTTAAGGCTCAGCCTCAGGCAGGGTCTCAACAAGCACCATCTTTTAACGTGCTTTGGTATGACGCGGCCGAGGATCGAACCACCGACCTTCCGCTGTCCAGGAATCACGGAGGAGGTCTCATTCAGTACAAAGCATAGGCTGCACCGATCGACCCAACTAGCCAATAATTATTTTTTTAAAAAGTCCAACTTCAAGAATTATTTGGCAAGTTTGGCATTGCTCTTGACTTCATTTGAATTTTGCTTTTTATTTTGTGAATATATATATTTAAGTGAGATAACTTTAATTGTGTGACTAACTGTAAGTCTAGCATGTTAAACACATCTATGCATCACGCGAAGCCACAGAAGTCCGGACGCCATCGTTTCAAGTGAACCATCCGCATTTTCAAATCGGAGGTAGCCAGTGATGTCTGTCCGATTATATATTCACTGCCGGATAAAAGAAAGTATACACCCATGTTTGATGATGAATAAACTTTAAACAAACAGGCTTGTTATTCGATGGTGATGTATTTGATACCGGGATCATAGCTGTGTTTTGGATCTTAAGTTTGAAGTGTTTCGGCGACTGTATTGAATAGTGGGATGTATTTGCAGCTCACAGTTCACTGTCAGTGGAGCTGGTACCAACAGTAACTAATCTGTCGTTAGGTCAAATGACCTGGACCCACTCGCACAAAGTGATCTTAGTGCTACGACTATTGTAAGCCTATGTTAAAGTATGGTAGTTACGATCATCTTAGCGCTAAGATCCCTTTGTGCAAGTGGGCCCTGGGCTTGTCAGAGATGATGATAAGTATAAACTGCATCGCATTGGATTTGTTTGTTTGGTTGTTGTTGTTGTTGTTGTTGTTGTTGTTGCGATCAACGCAATTGGGATACGATGACATGCATCAAACAAGTCAGCGAGCCTGGCCACCCGATCCCGTTAGTCGCCTTTAACGACAAACATAGTCGCATGTTACGGCAAGCATTGGTTGCTGAAGACCTATTCTACCCCGGATCTTCACGCGTGCATTGAAAAATCCGGTGCGCAATAGGTTCCCTAACACCAACTGCTTGTCAGAAAATGAGGGTTGGTTTGGGTAGCCAAGTGATTAAAGAGTTTGCTCGTTACGCCGGAGGCTCGGGTTCTATTCCCAACATGGACATAGTTTTTGTGAAACCCATTTGTGGTTCCCCCACTGTGATATTTCTGGAATATTGCTAAAAGTGGCGAAAAAACGATACTCACTCACTCTTAAAATCATATGGTTATCATATGGCCGGTTTGATTGTCTTGTCATACCATGGTATGTCGTTCATGCGATCAACCATTACTTTCCGTCTGAAACTCCCACAGCAGCATTAGTCAATTCCAATGAATTTTGTAAGCACAAAAAGGGTGTAAGGTGGACTATTGTACTATTGTCAATATGGTCAAATCGACTATTGTGTTGGTGTCCTTTAAACCATATGTAATAGCGCACAATTTACGAAAAATACATGTCCATGTGAGAACATAAACCTCGGAAGGAAATCACGTTCTTATAAACCGTGGCAACTATGATTAACCCAGGGTAGAGTCCCTTTAAGAGTCCCAGTCTGACACGTACCGCCACCGTCAAACGGAGATAAGTAGGCCTCTATTTGTAATGCACCCTCTTGTATACATTCTTTTCCTACCACAACCGTGTGTACCTAGACACGACTGAAATACAAATAGAGTTGATATATCGGGTGTTTTGCAAGCTTGGCTGTTATTGACATGCTTCGTGATGACATTGACATGACAGTTGATACAACTGCTATCCTATCTAGCGTTTAATTATACCAGCTCTGACGCGAGCACACGCGCATCCTGTCATAAAACAAGGACACCATTATACAACATTGATTTACAAAAGGATGTTAAATAATATGAAAAGCAAAGTAGAAGTCGGTGTAATGTTTCTGAAAAGTAAGCAGGCCTAAGTCCATGTTTTCAAGTAAACGGTTATACAGGATGTAAAAATGGTGTTGTAATGGTTTGATCCTGTTTAAGGTACCCTGGTAACACGTGTCGTGCTTTTAACAATTTGTTTGTTTGTTGTTTAACGCCGCACTCAGCAATATTCCAGCTACATGACGGCGGTCTGTTAATAATCGAGTCTGGACCAGACATTTCGGTGATTGACATCACCCACGCAATTGTGATATGATGACATGCATCAACCAAGTCAGCTAGTCTGACCACCCCATCCCGTTAGTCCTTTTACGGCAAGCATGGGTTGCTGAAGACCTATTCTACCCCGGATCTTCACGGATTTGTGCTATTAACAGCAGAGTAGTTACACACACAATACATGGTCTGGAATGAAATGTACTCTGACATAAAAGAACACAAACTTGATTTTGCATCTTCATGTTAAACCTGCTGTAAATCGGCGGCTTTACATTGAGTTTGCATTGGGAATGTGTGAGGTGAATCTTGCTTATTTACCTGTGACGCATATGTCTACTCACTGCTGAATATCTGATTGTTGAGGGATGTATGAGTTGGGGGTATTAAGCATATATATCACTCAAAGTAACACCACATTCTGAATTTTGATTTCTGTCAAAATGTTCCTTTTGAAACTAACGGTCACGTAAAGTCTTAGGCGTCGCAAATCGAATTGTAGTTGGCATTCCGTAGCCATTCCTGGATCCGTTGTTCGAATACCAAGTTCGTACCGACAATGATTATTCTATGCTAGGGGACTATAAACACCATACCGTACTGGTGACAATGATCAGTCAGCGCCATACCTCTTCTCTTGGGTTTAACCCAAATGGCAATGATCAGTCAGCGCCATACCGTACTGGTGGGTTTCACCCAAGAGGCAATGATCAGTTTGTACCACACCGTGCTGGCGGCTTTCACCATAGTGGCAATGATCAGTAAGTACCATACCGCACTGGTGGGTTTCACCCAAGTGGCAATGTTCAGTCATTACTATACAGCACTGGTGGCTTTCACCATAGAGGCAATGATCAGTCAGTACCATACCGCACTGGTGGGTTTTCACCCAAGTGGCAATGATCAGTCAGAACAATACCGCACTGGTGAGTTACACCCAAGTGGCAATGATCAGTCATTACTATACCGCACTGCTGGGTTTCACCCAGATGGCAATGATCAGTCAGTACCATACCGCACTGGTGGTTTTCACCATAGTGGCAATGGTCAGTCATTACTATACCGCACTGATGGGTTTCACCCAAGTGGCAATGACCAGTCATTACTATACCGCACTGGTGGGTTTCACCCAAGTGGAAATGACCAGTCATTACTATACCGCACTGGTGGGTTTCACCCAAGTAGCAATGATCAGTCAGTACCATACCGCACTGATGGGTTTCACCCAAGTGGCAATGACCAGTCATTACTATACCGCACTTGTGGGCTTCACCCAAGTGGCATTCCGTAGCCATTCCTGGATCCGTTGTTCGAATACCAAGTTCGTACCGACAATGATTATTCTATGCTAGGGGACTATAAACACCATACCGTACTGGTGGCAATGATCAGTCAGCGCCATACCTCTTCTCTTGGGTTTAACCCAAATGGCAATGATCAGTCAGCGCCATACCGTACTGGTGGCTTTCACCATAGAGGCAATGATCAGTCAGCGCCATACCGCACTGGTGGGTTTTCACCCAAGTGGCAATGATCAGTCAGTACTATACCGCACTGGTGAGTTACACCCAAGTGGCAATGATCAGTCATTACTATACAGCACTGCTGGGTTTCACCCAAATGGCAATGATCAGTCAGTACCATACCGCACTGGTGGGTTTCACCCAAGTGGCAATGACCAGTCAGTCTCATACCGCACGGGTGGTTTTCACCATAGACGCAATGACCAGGTATTCCTATACAGCACTGATGGGTTTCACCATAGTGGCAATGACCAGTCATAACTATACCGCACTGGTGGGTTTCACCCAAGTGGAAATGACCAGTCATTACTATACCGCACTGGTAGGTTTCACCCAAGTCGCAATGATCAGTCAGTACCATACCGCACTGATGGGTTTCACCCAAATGGCAATGACCAGTCATTACTATACCGCACTTGTGGGCTTCACCCAAGTGGCAATGACCAGTCATTACCATACCGCACTGGTGGGTTTCACCCAAGTGGCAATGATCAGTAAGTACCATACCGCACTGAGGGGTTTCACCCAAGTGGCAATGACCAGTCATTACTATACCGCACTGGTGGGTTTCACCCAAGTGGCAATGATCAGTCAGTACTATACCGCAATGGAGGGTTTCACCATAGTAGCAATGATCAGTCAGTACCATACTGCACTTGTGGGTTTCACCATAGTGGCAATGATCAGTCATTACTATACCGCACTGGTGGGTTTCACCCAAGTGGCAATGATCAGTCAGTACCATACCGCACTGAGAGGTTTCACCCAAGTGGCAATGATCAGTCATTACTATACCGCACTGAGGGGTTTCACCCAAGTGGCAGTGACAGGTCATTACTATACCGCACTGGTGGGTTTCACCCAAGTCGCAATGATCAGTCAGTACCATACCGCACTGGTGGGTGTCACCATAGTGGCAATGACCAGTCATTACTATACCGCACTGGTGGGTTTCACCCAAGTGGAAATGACCAGTCATTACTATACCGCACTGGTGGGTTTCACCCAAGTCGCAATGATCAGTCAGTACCATACCGCACTGATGGGTTTCACCCAAGTGGCAATGACCAGTCATTACTATACCGCACTTGTGGGCTTCACCCAAGTGGCATTCTGTAGCCATTCCTGGATCCGTTGTTCGAATACCAAGTTCGTACCGACAATGATTATTCTATGCTAGGGGACTATAAACACCATACCGTACTGGTGGCAATGATCAGTCAGCGCCATACCTCTTCTCTTGGGTTTAACCCAAATGGCAATGATCAGTCAGCGCCATACCGTACTGGTGGCTTTCACCATAGAGGCAATGATCAGTCAGCGCCATACCGCACTGGTGGGTTTTCACCCAAGTGGCAATGATCAGTCAGTACTATACCGCACTGGTGAGTTACACCCAAGTGGCAATGATCAGTCATTACTATACAGCACTGCTGGGTTTCACCCAAATGGCAATGATCAGTCAGTACCATACCGCACTGGTGGGTTTCACCCAAGTGGCAATGACCAGTCAGTCTCATACCGCACGGGTGGTTTTCACCATAGTCGCAATGACCAGGTATTCCTATACAGCACTGATGGGTTTCACCATAGTGGCAATGACCAGTCATAACTATACCGCACTGGTGGGTTTCACCCAAGTGGAAATGACCAGTCATTACTATACCGCACTGGTAGGTTTCACCCAAGTCGCAATGATCAGTCAGTACCATACCGCACTGATGGGTTTCACCCAAATGGCAATGACCAGTCATTACTATACCGCACTTGTGGGCTTCACCCAAGTGGCAATGACCAGTCATTACCATACCGCACTGGTGGGTTTCACCCAAGTGGCAATGATCAGTAAGTACCATACCGCACTGAGGGGTTTCACCCAAGTGGCAATGACCAGTCATTACTATACCGCACTGGTGGGTTTCACCCAAGTGGCAATGATCAGTCAGTACTATACCGCAATGGAGGGTTTCACCATAGTAGCAATGATCAGTCAGTACCATACTGCACTTGTGGGTTTCACCATAGTGGCAATGATCAGTCATTACTATACCGCACTGGTGGGTTTCACCCAAGTGGCAATGATCAGTCAGTACCATACCGCACTGAGAGGTTTCACCCAAGTGGCAATGATCAGTCATTACTATACCGCACTGAGGGGTTTCACCCAAGTGGCAGTGACAGGTCATTACTATACCGCACTGGTGGGTTTCACCCAAGTCGCAATGATCAGTCAGTACCATACCGCACTGGTGGGTGTCACCATAGTGGCAATGATCAGTCATTACTATACCGCACTGGTGGGTTTCACCCAAGTGGCAATGATCAGTCAGTACCATACCGCACTTGTGGGTTTCACCCAAGTGGCAATGATCAGTCATGACTATACCGCACAGGTGGGTTTCACCATAGTGGCAATGATCAGTCATTACCATACCGCACTGGTGAGTTTCACCCAAGTGGCAATGATCAGTCAGTACCATACCGCACTGGTAGGTTTCACCCAAGTGGCAATGATCAGTCAGTACCATACCGCACTGGTGGGTTTCACCTAAATGGCAATGATCAGTCATTACTATACCGCACTGGTGGGTTTCACCATAGTGGCAATGATCAGTCAGTACCATACCGCAATGGAGGGTTTCACCATAGTAGCAATGATCAGTCAGTACCATACCGCACTTGTGGGTTTCACCATAGTGGCAATGATCAGTCATTACTATACCGCACTGGTGGGTTTCACCATAGTGGCAATTATCAGTCGATTCGCACTGCAGAGTTGCGTCCCTTGGGCACGCCAGAAACCTATGGTTGTGGGTTCGAATCCCGGTTCGCCCCGATTATGTTTCTAGGTTTGTCAGCACTATACCCGTGCTGGTGGGTTTCACCGAAGTGGAAAACGTCTAAGACCTGCATCACTTGGGGCTTTCCTCCCACAGTAAGCTGACACGCCGTGATATGACTAGAATACTGTTCAAAGCGGCGTTAAACCCAACTTACTCACTCACTAGTGCTCGTGGCACGGCATCAATGATCAGTTAGTACACAAGTGCTCGTGTAATTCACACACTCACACTTGCATTTGTAAATTCTTGCATTTGTTTGGTTTAACCCCATCTTTCAGTATATTTCATATAAATGGATGGATATTTTGTGGACAATGTGAGAGGATATTAAACCAGTCTTTACCAATATGGCAGCAGCATCAAGAACGTACTTCACAATATTTACCCAAAATAGAGAATCGAACCCGGGAACACGGCGTGACGAACGAACGCCTGGACCACTTGGCTACCTACCATTTTTTTGTAATTGGAAAGTAATAAAATAAAATATATTGACTTATTATGAATAATATTTATATTATTTAACTTAGATGCCTCGTTACATTTTATATACTCATACGCCCTGTATTCGATCAATACTATATTACTATGTAATGCATAAACATGATTATCAGAGCAACATATGTCCCTCATAAACATATTGATATGAGTAATACGATATGTAAAATCGCGTTTGGTTGTTTGCTTCATTTGACCAAATGAAAAGCACCATCGTGGTCGAAGCGGAATTGACTAAACCTGCGGAACCTTTACGCGTGTTAGTGTGTATATATAAGTACCTATATTATCCACTAGCGTAGTTAAGCTTTAAATGGCTGAATGCTTGGTCAGAAACTGCGCTCTTGTGCTACACAGGTGCAGATAAATCAGGCTAGCACGCTGGACGGTATTGCTCATAGGAGAAATTGCCACATCGAACGTCTTCCATAGTGAACACACGTCTGATATTTCCCCTACATTGTGTATTCAACGATGGCCAACGGTCTTGTCAGTGATTTCGAAATCAATTTTCAGCTCAAACAGTTGCATATTGACGACCAAATACGTGCTGAGAAAGACATTCATGATCGGCATGCCCATTTGAGCAGACGACAAATTGAACAGGAAATCAAGCAGACGAGACATACTCTGGAAGACATTCACACCAAAACGATGTCGCCGACTGCGAGGTTGAAACTGAACGTTCCTGAAATCAAAGTGTCCGATGAAACATCTGATTCTAATCAGGACAATGAAGTGACCTTGACATTTGACCCACATGTCAGACTACACACTCGACAAAATATCCAGACGTCAAGACGACTCTCAAGGTCATTGGAACGGCGGGAGAGGAACAGATGCACTTCTCCTCTTGCCGTTACTAACCTTGTGTCTGTAAGTTCAAGGTCAATCGAGAACCTACACAAGGCGGCTTGCGTTTTGAAAAATACTCAACACGAGGGAGATGTCCAAGCCCTCTTGTCATCGGTGAAGTCGAAGAACACATTGTGACATTTTGTAAAACTGTCTACAGTGAGGAGGTCATATGTGGAGGTCAAGGGTACCTACAAAATGGCGACAAGCAAAACACTGAACACTAAACGGGGACATGTACACGCTCTTGTCATCTTTGAAGTCGAAGAAAACATACTGATACTTCGAAAAACACGACATAAGTGTTTCAAGAGAAGATGTCGAAACTGATGTCATTTAAATACTGTAAAGGCGGAACTAAATGTGTCTGACAGGTTTCAATATTTGGTAACGTAGCCTAACGATTGAAGCGACCGACCAATTAATGTCCTCCTAGAATAGCAAAGCTCGTGCTCTTTGAAGATTCGAGACCATTTCAGTTGTGGGTACAATGTGAACACCTTTATCTGGAACACTGCTGAAGTTGAGTAAGCCCTACCCATTTACTTACTGACAGTTTCAGAAATGTTAATGTAAATACATTTAAAAAGCGATGAGCTAAATGTTAGTCTTTTCAACCATTTAACCTTTTTTCGAGGTATTTCTTTGTGTTTCGTTGTCATGGAGTCATGACTTCAATCAACCATGGTGTGTCCTTCCACAAACAAACGATAAATGCTGCATTAAATAATCAAAGCTTTAATTCATCAGTGATTATTGTTTTTTACAAATTATCTTATATTATTTTAATGTGACACGAATACACAATGATGTCATCAGGGTTTCTGTTTGGGGGATTGCATAAACTTCTTAGATGATTGACTGATTGATTGTCTATTGCTATTGTTACCGTTATATTCGTTGTGAAGAATATCATTACCGACTGTTTATGTATAGTTGCGCATATTCTGATCATGTTTTATGTGATTTTATCGAAAAAAATATATTGTCCGTGAAACTGAAGAAAATAATTATGCTTTCAGCTGTTGAATAAATATGAAATTGCCTGCCACAAAAGTTTTATCGTTGCTAGGTGTTTTTCTCAAAGAGGATTCAGGCTCATATATTTTTTTAAATGTCTTGATTTGTAGCTGTAGATGAAAACATATCTCGATACAAAAGAGTCAGAAGCTAATTCTTTCCAAATATATGTCTTCTTGACTTGAGTCAGTATCCTGTACATCTCACACCTTTGGCAGAATCCTTGTTCCGCCTCTGGTGCTGTGCAGAACATGTGACATGGGGATCACGTTGCACGCTGATGTTGCTAATGATGTTGAAATTACGTTCAACAACAGTGTCCTTCGGTGTATGAACACATCGATCGCAAAGCACCAGGTGTGTTGTGGATCGATATATTCGTTAAGGCGTGAAATACATTGTCTGAAGGAAGTTTTTATATAAAATAAACTCGCAATGTGTCACACGTGTCATTGTCTTCCATGCCAATCCCCTTTCGGTGACATAACTCGTCCCCACTTGGGATTCTGAGTTGGAATATGTCCTCGGCAACCTACTTGTCGCACAGGGCGACTAAATAGACCAGATGATCAGACTCGCTGACTTGACTGAGTGTGGTGTGTTGTTCGCGGTATCAATCACTTGTTTGTTTGTGTCAGTTTGGTTGAATTTACAGGCTGTCGTGATGTAATCGGACCCCTGCTGAAAACGTGAATTAAATATACCTACATAGAACTACATCGTAATTATCACATGCTACTCAAAAGGGTTATGAAGAACTCGTTTGAATTTGTTTTCAGCTTGAGAACGATCGTGGGGTCATAGGTGGCCTAGTGGTCTGGCGAGCCGCAATTCGCTGTGCAGAGTTGCATCCCTTGGGCACGCTAGAACCCTAGTGAGTTCGAATCCAGCTTCGCCCCGATTATGTTTCACGCCCCATACCCGTACCCGTCGGTTACACCAAAGTAATAAACGTCTTAAACCTGCCTCATTTCGGGTTCCCCCCCCCCTCCCCCCCTCCCCCCCCCCCCCCCCCCCCCCCAACACACACACACACACACACACCACCACCACCACCAACAACAACAACAACAACAACCCCACACACATTATGCTGACACGCCGTGATATACTAGTAACTGGAATATTGTTCACAGCGGCGTTAAAAACTCAGTCACTCACTCACGCCAACGATCTAACAGCAACGGGCGTCATCATTCCCATTCTCTAACACAGAATTAAATTCCGATCACCGTAGCATTTAGGTCGTTTTGTAAACCGAGGCCCAGGGGGCCAGGGGGCCTTTTGATGCAGTGTTTGGTAATCACAGGCGAAAAACAACATTCTTGCCTCATCAACAGACAGTCATGAACAGTCTGACGACCCCGGTGGCCATATTTCAGTGATAGTATGTACGCCTCCATCAATTATGACAACCCTCGCTCTCCTCGTATTTGCTGAAATCAAAAGTCCGTCTCAAATCCACGCCATCGTTGGAGGAGTGAGTGAGTCTGGTTTTACGTCGTTTTTAGCAATATACCAGCAATATCACGGCGGCTTCACACATTGTACTCATGTCGGGAATCGAACCCGGGTCTTCGACGTGACGAGCGAACGCTTTAACCACTAGGCTACCCGACCGCCTCCAATCGTTGGAGGAAGTTCATGTAGGACAGTTATAGATTCTGAAGCACAGTTTTAGATATAATGATCAATAAGGTTTGCCTTGAATATGTCATTTATAACATTACTGCATGGAGTCTTTTACTATTGATTGAAGGGGATTCCACAAATAGCTGCTATGACTCAAACACATATATACATTCAGTCGTATTGACGCAATGGACGCCGCGACTGGCCGGTTCACTCCAGTTATAGCTTCTACAAAAAGAAGAGAATAAGCATACCTATAAAACAATGGACTATTCCAATCGTCATCTGTTCTCTACACACGCTCACAATAACTGTCCCGATTTTAGTGTATGTGTCGGAAATCTGAGGATTTGAAAACACAAATCTTATTGCAAGAGTGCGCTTAACATTTCTTAAAATTGCAGCTGGTCTTCGTTACACAACGCACTATGTCATGTATTTGGAAGAGGACCACTATCTATTAAAATGTATACAGACGCATTTTCATATTTTGGCATAAAACTACAAGTGACGAGTGGAGACATAAGCTCAGCTAATCTACCGAATTTCCCGTATAAAGCGTTATTTAGATCCGTGGTTCCATTCCAGTGAGTGAGTGAGTTGGGTTTAACGCCGCTTTTAACAGTATTCCAGTTATATCGCGGCGTGTCAGCTTAATATGGGAGGAAAGCCCGAAGTGATGCTGGTCTCAGACGTTTACCACTTCGGTGAAACCACGAGCACGGTTATGGTGCTGACAAACCTAGAAACATAATCGGGGCGAACCGGGATTCGAACCCACAATCATAGGTTTCTGGCGTGCCAAAGGGACGCAACTCTGCACAGCGAATCGCGGCGCCTTAGACGACTGGGCCACCCGTGCCCCCGGTTCCATTCCAGACCACCAATATATAACTGATCTTTATCAGCGCCCCCGACTAAGAAATCCACATAACTATCCACACTGCCTTGTGTATATAACAGAAAACAGTAGCGTTGAAGGGGTACATACCTGCCTAGTAGCTATTATCGCAAACATTTAGCTGCACTGACATATGGGCTAACTTTGCTCACGTTCCGTTCGTCTCCTAAAACAAAATCAACTTGTGTATTGTTTTAATAACCGCCCCCTTTGTCCATTTTCTATGCTTCCGGGGTTGTTATTACGGCGATTACGATATTGTTTATATCTTATATATGATACGACGTTACATATGACGTCGCAAATAATGAAAACAATGGAGCTATGTTGCAATGGATTGGTCAATGATAAAAAGGACTTAAACGTCCCATGGCGTTTCTACCGTATATGGGACCGCCTCCGTGGTCTAGTGGTAGAGCGTCCGCCCGGAGAGCGAAAGGTCCGGGGTTCGATCCCCGGCCGCGTCATACCATAAGACGTTAAAAGATGGTACTTGTTGTTACCCAGTCTGGCGCTCGGCTAAAACGAGGACTGGTCGGCTCGGAGTCAGTATCTGTGTCTGAGTGGGGTCTTCATGTTAAACTGCGGCATGGTATCTCAGTGAGGTAGCACTATAAATCGGCATCAGTCCGGACTAGTACAAGCAGCCACACAAACACACACACGTACATGCACGTCGCTATATAAGTGCAATAATCTTGGACGCGATGTTAAACCCAATTTCACCTCACCTTCTACCGTAAACAGGTTCACGGACATCCGTGTCCATACCACTGTATACCTGTATGGGTGGTTTTGCACTCGCTTCTCCAATTCTCGCGAGATGCGATAAACATGTCGTATGACAAGCAAGGACAAAACTAATGTTTATTACATATTCCCTGACTTATCTTCACGATCATTCCCCGAAGACAGTGTCATACTTACTATTTGAAAGTAGTTCCCGTTCAAAGTGTGATTTCATTCTAGCGAAATTGAAATATGAAAAAAATTAAAAGCAGCGAGGTTTTTTATTCCGCTAACTAGAAAAAAGGAACGTTTCCATTTATTGTCGCATTTTTGGCATCTAGCCCATAGTCCGTTGTGTCCTAAAGATGGGAAGTAGTCACAAACTCAGTCACTCACTATCCTTGTATCAAGGGCGGTCGGGTAGCCTAGTGGTTAAAGCGTTCGCTCGCCACGCCGAAGACCCGGGTTCGATTCCCGACATGGGTACAATGTGTGAAGCCAATTTCTGGTGTTCCCCTCCGAGATATCGTTGGAATATTGCTAAAAGCGGTGTAAAACCATACTCACTCACTCCTTGTATCAATCAATTGATCTTTATTCAAGGCCTATAGTATATAGTTTGTTTGTTTGTTCAGCAATATTCTGTAAACTGGACCAGACAATCCAGTGATTGACGCCATGAGCATCGATCCACGCAATTGCATCAAACAAGTCAGCGAGCCTGACCACCCGATCCCGTTAGTTGCCCCTTACGGCAAGCATAGTCGCCTTTTACGGCAAGCATGGGTTGCTGAAGACGTATTCTACCCCGGATCTTCACGGGTGGTATATATGGTATTGAGGTGATACAAACACTTTAACCATTGTTTACAAATTTGTTTCTGTACAACAATGCGTGGTATATGAATATGGGCAAATTTTGTATCATCAAAAACACACGCTCATGATATAGTCGAAATCGTAAATCTACTCTGCTTGCAAACATTCCTTATGAATATGGAAAGGGTTTTGTCGCTTTTATTTGTATAATAAACTTATCATTACTCTTTAACAAACATTGGCAGTTTATAAAATTTGGCTCCGTTATTTAATACACAGGTAGACATATTCTCGTTTATGTGGAGTAGAATGGACAACCAAGTACAGTGTGATACGCATCCCCACAGCGTGGATGTTACAGAACTTACATAATCTTTTTGTTCTCGGAACTTTAGTACATCGACCACACTTGAGATTTTAAAATTATTTAACGAAATGACTACGAATGCTATCATATAGTCTCCATTTATTCTATCTAAGAATTGCAAACCTCACACTTAAAGTATGTACAGTATCTAATATCACCAAGAATCAAAAGATACGTCATTACTCCCAGTAAAATCTTTATTTATAGATTTATAGTGTGTAATTAGTTGCGAGTTTCACCTTTAAAAGCATTTCTCCCCTTTCGCCAATTCATAGCTATTTTGCTACACAATTATTTAGTTTTGTCCCTATTGTGTTAGGAAAGTTGTATACCACCTGGATGAAAATGAATACTGTTGTGTGATTGAGAAGAGAGAATAAATATGGACTCAATATAAATCCTTGGCGCCCACTAAATTTGCATTGAACCATGTTTAACCAGTACCCCCTTGTCTCTCACACGGCTTTTTAACATTTACATACACATGTGTACTTAATATGCCTCAAAGTGAGATTGACCAATCAGAGAGCAGAACTACTGACCCCACATTAGCCCGTACACCGTCAGTAAAAATCCAAGATGGTTGATACTGACCTAAATGAGACCGAAAACCGTCAGTAACAGCCATCTTGGATTATTCAACCCCACCTCACATATTTCACATGGAAATGCTGGTACCGAAATTCGTTATTTGACATTGTTTTGTGTTTTAATATAATAAATTGTGATGAGCAGGGACATAAAGCTGGTTTGTTTTTTGTTATTTGTTTTTTGTTGTTGTTGTTGTTGTTTTGTTTGTTTTGTTTTGTTTGTTTTTTTTGGGGGGAGCAAGTTTGTGATTATATTGATAAAGATTATAGTTAAAATTGTCAACAAGGTTTGGCCTCTAAGGTTTGAAGAGTGGTCTCCCTTTGACATTTGTAGCATCGATGAGGAAATCTATGATAAAAGGCAAAATGTGCGGTTTGGATACCAGAGAGTAAAAACCTTTCGGCATAATGAATTTGTTATTGTGTCTTTAGTTGCCGTTTACGGTGTCATATTAGGCCAAATATTTTTCTGCTAACGTAATATGACACCGTATACGGCAACTAAAGACACCATAACAAATAATACACGTCATAATGATGTCAGCCTTATGCTGCAAAGTCAAGTACATTCAACAAGCTCAATAATTAACAACGTTTTACAGAATCACATTCTTCAGACAAATTAACAAATAAATCAGAAAGCCTTCCCCCTTTCTGGCTTATAGATCGCCTCCGTGGTCTAGTGGTAGAGCGTCCGACCGGAGAGCGGAAGGTCCGGGGTTCGATCCCCGTTAAAAGATGGTACTTGTTGTTACCCTGTCTGGCGCTCGGCATTTAGTGGTTAAAACAAGGACTGGTCGGCTCGGAGTCAGTATACTGTGTCTAGGTTAAACTGTGGCATGGTATCTCAGTGAGCTAGCACTATAAATCGGCATCAGCCCGGACAAACACGCAGCCACACAAACACACACACGTACATGCACGTCGCTATATAAGTGCAATAATCTTGGACGCGATGGTAAACCACATTTCACCCACCCACCCTTTCTGGCTTATAACGTACACTGTATTAGAGATTGTAATAGAAAAATATCATTGAATGTGGAATACCTTACTTAAATGTAGCTTAAGATTCAGAAATGTTAACCACATAGTATCGGCCCAGGATACAATTAAAGTTTCTTGTGAAAGTATATATTTTAATTGAGATACATAAAAAAAAGAGATACATAAAAGTTACCCTTATAAACATCATTTGAAGCAACATTCCTATGAAGCGGAAACACATAACTAATAGACCATGTTACGTGGAGGTGTCCTTTATCAAACATCATGTTAAATAACAATTCATAATATGGCGAAAGAAGATGAATTCTAATCAGCCTAGTGTACAAAAGAATTCGAAATAGTATCATGTATTCCAGGGGATTTGCTGCATTTTAGACGACTATCAAAGTTATTCAACAATTCATCTTCACGGTGTGGCAGGCACGTTGAAAACATATTCTGTATTAAATTATCACTGAGTTAGCAAAATCATCATTGGGTACAGACATCATAATATGTAGCACATCCGGATAATCGTCCGGTACATTGGCCTATTTGTTCGCTTTTTGTTATTACCTGTACGCAATTCTCTAAAATTTTATATCTGTCATCAATACCAACATTATTTTCAAGAAAATTTTTACAATTGAAACTCTTAATCACATATAGGAGGCCCTTCAATTGTTACCGTTTGTTATACTTATTTCTAATGTGATTGTAATTCTCCAAAGGGCCTATAGTATCCGTATGTTTTCTGAATCTATTCAAAGCTTTACATCTAACTCGTTTTAAACGTTAACTTGCAGTATCAAACATTTCCTTCTTCCAGATGGTGTCTTCATGCCATTTGGCCTGGTGCAGGCTAAAACCGACCCTCGCTGCTATCACGAAAACAGCTGTATACTGATTGTCGAGTGAAAACATATTTTAAGAACGGTAGGCCTACATAATGCTTCTTTAATGAGTTGTATACTTTTTAACAGTGTCATTAACGCCATACCAACAGGTCTATCAAGTGACTCTTGTACATTATCGGATAATAGAATTTCCCTAAATTTCCCAAATTTAGACCTAAAATACGTTTTTCCTTAATTCTTTCCAATTCTAACAAGCATGAGATGTTTCTTGTTTCACGGTGGGCAGAATATGAAACGTATATACTATGGCGATACAGGTAGTAGCTAGGATATATATATCGATCGTCTCTGTTTATGCTTCTGGCCACAAACAAATGAACCCCTTTCTCGCTCGCACATTTGGCGCCACACCAAATTAGAGTTATCTCCCATACTGATGCCCGGATGATACAGTCGGGTGCGATTTGTTTGAGAGAAAGTTTGCTGCCAACAAGCGGTGTGTTTTGAAAGAAAATCTAAAACATCAACATGGGAAAAGTGAAAGTGCACGTCGTTTACTGGTAATATTCTTGATTTGCTTTTATTTCAGGGTCTTATGTCAGGAATTAGGTCCACCAGTCAAAAACTTACAGCTTCGGCTTGCTCTGATATTCAAGTCACGCAGGCGCTTGTATGACAGTGAAAAATACCTTAGTCATTACCGTACTTAACCTTATTTTGATGGATATGTGATGTTATTACTATAGATCAACCATACGAACGCCAGTGTCGTGCCATGACTCATCAAGTTCATGTTCGCCTCGCACCTAATCGATGTGTCAGTGAGGTAAATTGATCGAGTAAATTAGGATTGTGATGTTCGAATAAACGTGACGCATCTCAGGTGTCTGTTCAGTCGTATGGGTTACTCAGTATGTTTGGTAAGAGGTGGGTAGGCACTGGCGGATCGAGAGGCATTAATGCTGAATCATTCCCTGTGAATCAATATCCATATAGGAATGTACGCTATATTATCACAGTTGTTAATTTATAATGGATCGTATTGGTGTACGCTTAAAAACTTATTCTTGTTCTTTGTTCAACTTTTATGACACATCAATTCAGGATTGATGTTTGCTCATTTTCTTTACTGAGTTTTGTTAACGGTGAAGATCTGGGGTAGTATAGGTCTCCAGCAACCCAGCGATCGACTAACGGGATCGGATGGTCAGGCTCACTGTCGTCGATCCCAATTGCGTGGATTGATGCTTATGATATCAATCACTGGATTACCTGGTCCAGACTCGATTTTTTATAGACCGCCGTCATATAGTGATATAGCTGGAATATTGCTGGGTGCGGCGTAAAACAACAAACCAAAACTAAAACCGAGTTTGGTGAACAAAGAACCTGTCATTCGGGGATCATCATGGAAATCTTTGACTCTGAGACAAAATCTCCCCAGGTCCTAAAGCAATGAGATTTTTTGGCGTGTGATGAAATTTTGCTATTGCCTAAGTTTCAGAGATATTTCATCTTCACATAGTGGAAACTTTATTTGATTTTCGGTACTTGGGACTCGAATAATATTGCAATTAATGTTACTAGAATATATATAGATATATCTTGGGATATCCTATTTTCAAACATTAATTATTCCATTGCGAATATTAACAAAAAAATTCATTAGTACATATATTTCTGCTCATTGTCTACTTTAGGAGAAATTACACAAATATTTATGTATTTCTGTTCATTGTCGACTTTATGGGGAATTATTTGCGAGGACAATTATAGATCATCTAGGAGGCTAGTTTACCACCATCAGCATTATCAGCTGTTCATTACATTGGCATGCAGGAGACAACAATCTACAGTTATCCAATTTCGACAATGTGTGTTTAGATCGTAATTTAATATTTTCAAAGTGATGACATGAAATAGCGACTGTTGTAAATAGTATTACAGTTTGTTGGCCAAAAATACATTCCAGTTTTTTTGTCAATTTTGCTGTCCTGTTTCCATGTGTAGTGTGTACCATATCAGAGACCGGGTCTCTGACCATATCAAATGAAATCTCATCGATATGAACTTTTCAATTATAGTCTGGAAGTTAATTTAAGTTACCGACGTTAACTACAATATCTGAAAAACTATTGGACCTACTCCAGTTAAAGTTGGTATGAGATTATTAAACAGTAATACATAACTGGATATTACATTTAAAGACATGAATAAAAAATCTGTCTATTTAGCTATCACTATATTTCATCAACAACCAGACCTGTTCATCACGGGTGGAACGAGCATTCATTGTAACAAACATCTGCATAATGCTACCCCCTGCGTTACAGGGCCATATGACACGGTTGAACCAATCAACTCAACTCGTAAGGTTGCACGGGAATCACGCACGCACAAATACGGTGTTAGCATTAGATTTCATGATGTCTCAGCACAAGCATCTTTCCGCTGATGCGAAAGGTTTCGTTGTTAAAATATTTGAAAACTTTAAGGCTGAAAGTGAAAGACCTTCGCCCTTCTTTGACATTTCAAAGTACATGAAAAGAACAATTCATGCGTTACAGCTTACAAAACAAGATTTTGAACTCTCATAAAAACACATGCTCCCCTGCACATCCCTTAGGGGGCATCTCAAAACAGGATAGGAAATTAAAGTTAGATTCCTTTGATAAGAAAGTTGCCAGGGACGTGATGTGGCGGTTAACACGAGAAAATGAATTTATTTCAACACAAAAACAAAAACAAATTATCCTGACTTAGATGTTTCCAAATGGACCATTTGCAAACTCCTTTCCAACTTTGGATATCAGTACAAAAAGACGAAAGGGTCGAAACTAGCAATGTGTGAACGACCAGATATCATTCGTTTGCGTATCAATTATTTGCGCACTATTAAAAGGAAACGAGAAGAAGGCTATGAGCCTGCCTATTTGGAAGAAACCTGGGTTAACGCCTGCCACACAGCGGCTTACCAATGGTCTCACCAAGATACCAGAGAGCCACACCGCAAGATCCCCCCTGGTAAAGGGGAGCGCCTCATTGTCCTCCATGCAGGCTCCCACAGAGGTTTCCTCCCTGGGTGTGATCTAGTTTTAGATCCAGATCTACAGATGGCTGAGACTACCATACCGAGATGAATAGTCAGGTGTTCACTGCGTATGTTGAGGAGCAGCTGGTGGTTATGGACAATGCTCCCTTTCACAGTTGTCGAGATCCTATTAACCGTTATCCAACCTCAAATTCCACCATATGTGAGATATGTCAGTGGTTGGACAACAACCGCATTGCTCGGTCCACGAAAGCCAAAAAAACTGACTACTACCAACTGGTTCTTCAGAACAAACCCCCGCCCTCTTATTTGATTGACAACATGTTGAGAGAACACGGTCACGAAGTGCTTAGACTTTCTCCTTACCATTGCGACTTGAATCCCATCGAACTAATCTGGGGTGATTTGAAAAATATGGTCGCACGGCAAAAAAAGACCTTCAAGCTTGCCGACGTCGAGCTGATTGTCTTGAAAGGGATGGGAGAAATTACAGATGTACGTTGGGCAAACTGTGTCGAACATGTTATCAAAGTTGAGGAAGAGTATTGGAAACAAGACTGTATCCGACCAGATACTGTCCAGCCTGTTGTTGTTCATTTACCGGTAGGTGACAGCACAGACTCCGAAATCTGACGACGAGGGCATTTCGTGGGACCAAGACTAGTGCAATACATATACCCGTTTCACTACAACATGTAATAGCCCGAATTACCACGGATATGAATTCTTACATATTCGTACATATTCTTAATCATTTCTTAAGAATCTTAAATATATCTCATTTGATTCCCAAACATTCTTGTAGTTCGTGGGATTCGTGAGAAAATATTTGTTTATCAAAGAATTTCTAGGAAACGTCTACGAACTTAAGGTTCGTGCTTTGTAGTACATGTCGTAATCAGATCTTGTCCACTTGTGCAATTCTTCGCTCAGTATTTGATTCTCTTTCACCCGAAACAGCCCCGAAACTCTCGAATCATCTCCCAAAAAACACACCAAAAAGCAATGATTTATCTAAATGAATAATTACATATGATATATTACACCTAATAACATGATACATGAAATATAATAATGTGGCAAGGAATGATACATTCAAGTCAATAACACTGACCTGAAAAAGAATGCAAGAATAATTGGATAAATATTATCAAATAACTGCTTGAGACGCCCAGCGCTAACACCGTATTCGTGCGTGCGCCATTCCTGAGCAACCTTTTGAGTTGAGTTGATTGGTTCAACTGTGTCATATGGCCCTGTGACGCAGGGGTAGCATTATGCAGATGTCTGTTACAATAAATGCTCGTTCCACCCGTTCAAGTTGTCATTTGTTATTACTATAGGAACATCCAGTTCCAATATTTATGCATTATTATTTTTTCATGCTTTGAAATGTCAAAAAGGATGTTCCTTCTCACAAATTGCCATTCTTTTAAATATTTGTTTCCCTTTTAGGGCACTGTTTCTCCACAAATGATACAGGAGTCAGCTTTCCCTGGTTGATATGTAGATAAAGTGTGATTCTATTATACATGTCTATCAAGTTAAAGAACTTGTGATTTTTTTATTTATTACAAAAGAACAAGAATTCATTAAATTTTCTAAGAATGACCCACATAGCCCTTTTAGATCTGGTGTCATTGAAGACATTCATTATTTATTAATTGTTGTCATGGAGAGTATTTGTGTTTGGGTAACAGATGAGACAGCATCAGAGCTGTGATGTTGTTGCTCATAGATTGTGAGAGAAAATCAATGCAGACTTTGTTTAGGCTTGTCAAAAGAAGTCAGGCAAACCAGCACCTAAACTTGCCTCACTCCTATTGTACAAACTGGAGACATTTCTGTGTCACTGAAACCCTATCACCAAAGCTGCCTATCTGCGTAAATACGCATCAGAAATACAGAAATATGCAGTAAAATAAAATCCAAGCGCATCAAATAGGCAACGAACATTACAGATACGCTACAAAAAATAAAACTTGTGCGTATCATCAAAATATTGTGAAGTAACCCTGCGTATTCGATTAGCAAATCAGTAACTTATTTTGAAATTATAAACGTGCATTCCGTCAACCTTGCCAAACTCCACGATGACAGTTACATCATGGTCGTTTGCCATCACACTTTCTTGTGGAAGTAACGTGGTATTTTTGAGTCCTATAAAGCTCTCGAACCCACACAACACCAGTTTGCTGGGACTAGATGAATAGTGTTTTTAAATATTTAACTTAAAATAAATGCCCACATGTGTAAAAACTAGTGGGTAACACTAACACAAATTTGAATACCCAGATAGAATTACTGATACCCAATGATTTTAAAATGCATGGGTAAAATACCCACAACACCAAAAGCTTATCTGGAGCTATGTATCACATTCAAAACATGCAGCTATTTTTATGAAATCTTACCACAAACAGACCAGCCAATCTGTTTGAAAAGGTATTGTGAACAAACATTTCAGTCAAATTGCATTGACTTCCAATTTATTATATTCCATGAATGCAGGCACTCCTATGATGGCCACACCTAGAAATGTAAATACTACACTTGCATGTGGATATCACCATGGAGTCCTTGTTCAAGTAGCCCAAGTTGGTGTCAATGTTGTGTGAATGTCAATTCATGCTTACACCAGTGACCTAACGAGCCTAAATCTGGGGGTATATCCCTGGGTGTAATGTATATGTGCCCACTTTTATACAATGATCTATTCAGTTGGATTTAATCATTCATAAGTAATCCATACCTGCATAATGTACCAGCAGTCACAAGTATCTGTGATCATATAAGTCATGGTTATTGGCCTGAATGATTCATGTATTGCGATATGTTCCACAATATATTGCATGCTTTCTTTCATCTGTAATTTCTTAAGAACCTGAATGAAAAAACTTCCCCCAGACATTTTTGACACCTTCATATGTTGTTTGATGTTGCTATGGTCACAACACATGTGTAATAGACAGAATAGGTGTATATGAAGGAAGCTCGTCGCAAATAGCCTCGCTTTTTCTATCACAAGACACATTTGCTACTTTCTTAATTTCAATTCAACTTGTCACTTTCATTAAAAAAATCAACAAGATGAACGTATGCATGATTTTGAAAATAACGGAATATACCAGTATTTTTCAAACGTATTGTGATATGTATTTATTAGTATTTCATATCATGGTATTCAAGTGAAACACCTCTAGAACATACAAAGTTATTGATCAGGTAAAATCAGGTCATTTACTTGCATACCCTACCTCTCTCTGGTATTGGTATTCTGGGATTGGTATTCTGATTTAAAGGAAATTGAGTCAGCACACAACAAACCAGTTGCTAAGTTAGTCTTGAGTCTTGAAGTTGTATTTATGTGTAGTAGGTATGAGATTAAATCACACTCCAAATTTTCTCTCCATGTGAAATTTACCTCTGTAAAGCGAATAAAAAAAACCTTACTATTTTTTACCATTACGGTTGTATAAAGTAAAGAAATGCAAGGCATTTGAAGATAGGGTTAGAATTGGTCTTCAACAGCCCATGCTTGTCAAAAGATGTGGATAATGGGATCGAGTGATCAGATTTGCTGACTTGGTTGATGCATGATATCATATCCAATTGTGTAGATCGATGCTCATGATGTCAATCAGTGGATTGTCTGGTGAAGATGTGATTTTTCACAGACCAACATCATATAGCTGGAATATTGCTGAGTGTGGCACCAAAGAATTTACAATTGTATGACCTTATTGAACTTTCACTGTTTTTGAGGTCTGATTCTACAATTAGGGGGCACGGGTGGCCCAGTCATCTAAGGCGCCACTATTCGCTGTGCAGAAGTTGCGTCCCTTGGTCAAGCCAGAAACCTATGATTGTGGGTTGGAATCCTGTTTGTATCTTTCTAGGTTTGTCAGCACCAAACCCATGCTCGTTGGTTTTTCCGAAGTAGTAAATGTCTGAGACCTGCATCACTTCGGGTTTCCTCTCACATTAAGCTGACAAGTTGTGATATAACTGGAATACTGTTAAAAGCGGCATTATACTCACTCACTCTACAATTAGGGCTGGGCGGAAGGGAAGATACAGTTCAGGGACTGTGGGACAAGAGCAGACAGCCCTACTCAGCAACTACATTCAAGGGACATAAGTCATCATCACCTTGACAAATTTGCACTCAAAAGATAAAATCTAGACTTAATTACCAGAAGCTTTATTCCACCTATCCTTTCACATTTTATACATGCTATTTATTAGGGCTCGGAAGATACTCCAACTGTGCGATCCGATATGTGTCATGAAACCTTGCTCACGATCCGATTCGTATCACGATACTTGCATTTGCTATTATCTGTGAGGGTCGGTTTGGTAGCCTAGTGGTTAAAGCGTTCAAAGAACGCCAAAGACCCGGGTTCGATTCCCAACATGGGTACAATGTGTGAAGCCCATTGCTGGTGTCCCCCGCTGTGAAATTGCTGGAATATTGCTAAAAGCGGCGTAAAACCATATTCACTCACTCACTCACTCTTATTTGTGGTGCGTAAGCCATCTTTTTAATTGACATGATGGCGAAATACCTGGCTAACTAGTGATTTACAGTTGGCAGTGTCAAGTATTGTGCAATGGATGAAAGTAATTACGTTTTCACTACTCATTTTCACTAGTAACAACTGTTTGGTGTAACATTTATTAAAAAATACATTTTAGTTAAGAATTGATACTTTATACTTAGTGTGCAATTGTGACTGATACTTGTATCACAAAGTGTAAAATTGAGATCCACCAATGCATCGGTGTATCGTTCCACTACAAACTATTTATAGCCTCATCTGTTTATTTTCTTTAGAAGACTTTGTATTGTACAATTGTCAACAATATACAAAGTACTCTATAAAAGTTTACCTAAATGAAAAAAATTGTTAGTGTAATATCTTATTTTCATTCCAGTACCATTGCTACAAAATTGTGTTCTTTACTGTTGAATATTACTTGAATTTTTATCTTTTGCAGTGGCGGATGAGGTTACGCCCCCAAGGTGAGGAGCACAGATTTATCATGTTGTGAGTGAGTGAGTGTGTGACTTAAAATGTACCGTTGCATCAGCAATATCTCAGCCATATAGCAACATGAGCATATTATACATTCCTAAGAACTAATACAGTGAATTAGTAGGATAAACATCGCAGATGGAATAAGAAACAAGTCGTACAGGCAAAGGTAAAAGATATCTAGACAACCACATGAACAACAACAAAAATATGTTATTTCAACACATATTCATGATTACAGACAAATTATTTTCAATATTTCAAAATCAAGTGTCCTCTGACATGGGTAGACAGATCTTTCAGACTTGCTGCCTTATAATATAAATCCTGTGTTGTAGGTGGACAAAAACGTTTGTAGTGTTGCTGTTATGGCATGGATAATTGTAGTCAGAGTGTGTTTTTTCATGGTGGTGGCATGGGTGGCCCAGTCCTCTATGGCGCCATAATTCTCTGTGCTCAGTTCTGTCTTTTGGGGATGCTAGAAACCTATGATTGTGGGTTCGAATCCTGATTGGCCACGATTATGCTTCTAGGTTTGTAAGCACCATACCCATGCTCGTAGGTTTCTCCAAAGTGGTAAATGTCTGAGACCTGCATCACTTGGGGCTTTCCTACCACATTTAGCTGACACGCTGTGATATAACTGGAATGCAGTTTCAAGGCAGCATTAAACACAACTTATTCATGCACTCATTACTTCTTACCTCTTGGTGATTGTTTAGATTCTGGATCTGGTACCTCATGCACACAATATGGCTACTGCTAGATATTTGCTTGTGTTTTACCACTCAAAACAAGATTAAGAAAACAAATTGTTGTTGTTGCAATGGAACATGTTTCTCACTCAGAAACTAATGACCAGTTCAGAGATTATTACTTTTCTGTTTAATAACTAGTCAGATGCTCACACAATTATCAGGACGGTTGGCTCAGTCGCCTAAGGCACCACAGTTCGCTGTTCAGAGGCGCGTCCCTTAGGAACCTACGATTGTGGGTTTCGAATCTCAATTCGCCCAGCATAAATTTCTAGGTTTGTCAGCACCATACCGTGCACATGAGTTTAACCATGTTGTAAAAGTCAAAGACCTGCATCACTTCAGGCTTTCCTCCCACATTAAGCTGACTGGTCGTGAAGTAACTGGAATACTGTTAAACACGGTGTTTAACCCAACTCACTCACTATCAGCACTATGCTAAATAGACATGATTTCATTTTGAATCTCTAAGGGTTAAACTGTTTTACTCAGTCAGTCATTAAGGGTTAAAATAAGATTAAAAGTAAGCTTATACCATAGATTAGACACCGAAGAAATTTGCAGAAAATCTTTCAAAATGACTTGTAAACCTTTATTTCATCATTCTTTGGGTTGGCACCTGCAAAAAGTAAGAAGTAGGATTGTTTTTGTGTGATTGTATACAAAGAAAGTCACCCCTTTCAAGTGTTATATATAAATTTAAGCTTACATTAATGCCTTTTCATCATTAAATTGTAATTTATTTTATTTTTTTATAAAACAAAACATATTAATCTTGTTCTAGATGATGGAGTTAATATTTTGCCATATGTAAATCCTCCCCATACTGAGTGTGCAGTGTGTTCCTTTTCATTTGCAGTTCCGAAAGCTGGAGACAGAATTGACGGACGAATTTGGGGGCGATATTGAAGTGGTGAGTTTGAAAAAAATTATGGTCATGATGATTAGGCTGTTTCATTACTAGAAAAATTACTGTAAATCTGGAAATTAATGTTTCTCCAAATTAATACGAGTGTTGAGCCCTGGCCAAAAATGTGACTCAAAATCAATGCGACTCCCCCCACCCCATCCCCAGTGGGAGGACACATATCCTTACCTTAATCCAATCAAACAGCAAATTGCACTGCTTATTAGCTCTGAGTAGAGCACAGTTAATATGTTTACTCTGTTGACTGGCATTTAGGAAGTTCAAAGGCAATCAAATAAATGAACCAAAAACAGTTCACTGATTGGTATGCAGAGAAAGTGTCAACAAGTTTGACACGAGTGGGTAGAACTCTTGACCTCAGCAGTGATAACTCACCGGTTGCCCATTGTGTAATTCCTATTCTTTGAATGACACTGTTTTTATACTTCTTATAACTGCTGCTTAATAAACTCTGTTTTATGTTTATATTCAAGTCTGTATTTCCACCATCGAAAGTGTGCAGTGAGGCTGTCTTATTGTTGATTGTCATTTGGAGACATAAATGCAAAGTTATTTAATGCGAGCAAAGACCCCTCGCATTTTCCACATTTTATTTTTCGCACTCACATTATTTCAAGATTTACAGTATACGTTCAGTCTTAATTCAGAATACCATTCCCAGGAAACCTCTCTGATTAACATATTTCAAGGTTTATAAGTCATTGTGGTCGCAGGGTACCAATTTAGCTGTGTCTATTGACATTCCCAAAATAGAGATGCTTTGTCATGGTTTCAACTAATTCTACCCACTCTCCCGTTGTCATTTGTATGTGTAACAGGGGCACTGTCTTGCACACACGTTACATCCTCTTCTCCACTGAAGTGCATGTCATTTTTCTATAAAGCAAGATTGGAGATAGACATTGGACACTCTGTATTATAATCATACTGCTTTCCTTCAGCATGTGTTTTCACAAACTGCATTGCATTCTCCTGCAGATAATTTGAAGTCTTAGTCATGAAATGGTATACTTTGGTCATGTGAAATCTTATATAAGACAAGCTATGATAATGTTATGAAAACAATAGGTCACAGTGACCTCATTCTAAAAGTAGATGTGCGAAGCCCATTTCTGGTGTCCCCGATATTGCTTTGTGAATGTATATAGTGAATATAAGTTTCTTGGGAATGTTGCTGAAGTCATGTGACTTTCTGCTTTTGACTGTTTGTGTGGCTAGATAGGTGTTTTCCGAAACAAGACACCAAGTAGTTAGACCGAGGTAGTTCATACATATGACTAGCTTTTGAAAATACAGCAGGCGTTTCATTTATTTTATATCCTTCATACCAGCCAGTATTAATCTTTTAATTGCTTATCTGATTAATATATTTTAACAGTTAGCTGTAAACAAATCTTATCCTGCATTATCTGTTTTATTAAAGTTTATTATTGCTGTGATATAGATAGCACAACCACCTGTGGCTAAAGTGATGATAAAGATCCTGCTGTGGTATCGTGCAGGAAGCTGAGGCACTGTAAGTCCCCATGATCCCCAGCAATTGGCCTAGCTGTGGTTACTGGTGTTTTATGTTGTACAAATAATATTGTTATGCCCAAATATGTTTGATAAATTTGTTTTAAATATATCTTTGTATATATATGACAATAAGTATTTGTGTATGTATCAACTTCTCATCACTATATGGCTGAAATAATGCCAATGCGACGCTAAATTTTAACTCACTCACTCTGGAGACCATAACCTACCATTGCAAGGGTATTGCTTATTTCTGATTTTACAGACTTCAGAGGCCACTCCAAACACCAGTGGCAAGTTTGAAGTCACGGTGAATGGCAAGCTTGTGCATTCAAAAGCAGTAAGTATCAGTCATCCAAGTTTCATCCATTAACTAGCCCAGAATACAATGATCATAGATCAGTTTCCAAGATATGACCTGGTTAGGCCAGGCTTTTTTTATTTTTAGGATTACAGATTTTTCAGCCCAAAATCCAGGGTTGGATGAGGGAAAAAAATGCATTGATGCATTTTTTTTCATGCAGAATGCCTCAGGCATACTTTATGAAAAAGCCCCTTGTAACAATAAAAAGTCTACCACTTACAACACGGAGACAATTGTCAAGGGAGGCTATTCATGTTCGGCTTCAAGATCAACAAAAATCAATTATGTATCTCTTTACTAGTTTACAACGGTAAATTCATATGTTTTTTATTAAAAGGTGATGATAACTGACTACGCGGCTATTGGCGAAAAAATGTGGGGAAAAAATGAAAATCTGATATATATTTTTTAAACAATTTCTAAAAAATTAGAGTCGGCGGGTCCATAATCCGAAAAATATAAAACGCCTGGCCTTATGAGTCTTGGTTTGTCAGCACCACAGGGTGCTTGCAGGTTTCACCAAAGTGGTAAACATCGAGGACTTGCATCACTTTGGACTTTCCTTCCACATCATGCTGACACACAGATATAACAGAAGCACTGTACAAAGCGTTAAACCAGCTCACTAGCTTAACAGAATGTAGATAATTGAAGTATTTGACATGGAAAGAAGTTGGTTTAAGATGACCATGTCGGCCCTGTAAGGTACATGTGGACCAAGAAGAAGCTATAGAAGATAGTGGTCAAATGTAACAAATGTTATATTTGGGATAACACTTTGTTAGTAAAGTACAGATTCTCATACTTTTTGGGGGTTGAGTCCCGTCCGGGATTCGAACCAACACTTGCCAGAGTGAGGCACCTAATCGCCAGCACACAAACTCAGCGAGTGTTATCCCAAATATAACATTTGTTACATTTGACCACTTTCTAAGTGGCATTGTGTATTCATACCTTTCAGCCATGAGAGCCTTGCCAATTTACACTTGTCAGAGGGGTACATAAAGTATGTGATCTAGACTGCCAGTTGTCGGACTTTCATTTTTGTGGAAGCCTCGGTGGCTGAGTGGGTTAGATCACTGGCTTTGTGTGCTGGCAACTAGGTGCCTCACTCTGGCAAGTGTGGGTTCGAATCCTGGACGGGACTCAACCCAAAAAAAGTACGAGAATCTGTACTTTACAAAGTGTTATCCCAAATATAACAATTGTTACTATAGAAGATAGTTTGACATGAACGAGGAACAATTATTTAAGCTGAATCTGAGCTTTGGTTCCATTGGAACAATGTGTGAGAGTTCTTGTTGGTATTCCAGACAGTCATGTTAGAATATTGGTACAAAGCTCATTTTCTTCCTCAGTCACTCAAAGATTGTTTCATCTTTCATATTTCATGGCCATTTATAAGTTATATAAATTCCTGCACAATTTATGGTCACAATTTATTTATTTTTTAAAAGCATGATTTTTCCAGTTACAGAAAGGTATGATGGTATGTTTCAGAATGGTGATCAATTCGTTAACAATAAAGACAAGTTAACAAAGATCATTAATGCCATCAATGCAGCTCTCTAGAAGCTGTTTTTGAAGTTGACAAGGGGCCAGTGAGAAGGTAAATTATATTTTCACCGATATGATGATGGCATGCATGTGTGGCTGTTCTAGTCTTAACTAATGCCAGTTTTATAGTCCTAGCCCACTGAGACATCATGCTGCAGTTTAACAAGGATACCCCACTCGAATTCATACACCTCGCTATGTAAGTGCAATAATCTTGATCAGATTCGTGATGATTCGGGGTAGAATAGGTCTTCAGCAACCCATGCTTGCCGTAAGAGGCGATATGCTTGTCATAAGAGGCGACTAACGGGATCAGGTGGTCAGGCTTGCTGACTTGGTTGATTCATCATTTCATGTCACCGTACCCTAATTGTGGGATTGATGCTCATCATATTAATCACTGGATTGCCTGGTCCAGACTTGATTCTTTATAGACTGCCGTCATATAGCTGGAATTTTGCTGAGTGCGGTGTTAAACAACAAAGAAACAAACAAAACAAAATAATCTTGATCACAATGTTAAACCCCATTTCACCTCATGTCACCTCACTACTGTGTGTACAGACTGACCCCTTAGATATTGTTTATTGTTGCATCTGCTCTTAGGTACAAATCATACAAATATTTTTATGACCTGAATACATTCTTTTCTTACACATCAATCACTTCCCTTAAAGTGTGTATATTTTAAGACATCTTAAATGGCAGCACCCTTTTGAGCTTTACGGCACTGTATTGGACCACAAGAGTGCAGTTTGTGAAGTCTGTTCTTTGTGAACACTGCACTACTGCTAAGAACGGACATTTGGTTACAGTGAGTGGTCAACATTCCCTGACCACATGTCATTGCTCATGCTATCAACTACTGGTTGACATGGTCCAGACGAGATTATTTACAGGCCATCTCGATATGGCTGCAATAATGGCGATTGCAATGTGAAAGAACATCCTACTGTTAAAGAGTCAAATAATCATTAAGGCCAACATTCTAAAATGGGAATATACAAAACCTTTCATCACAGAATGATGGATCCGTCAATATCTATCATTGTGACCTTCTGTAAGAGTTCTCTCCCTTCCTCTGCAGTTGGCTGATCTTGGATGGTTTCACTTCAAGCGTCATGAGAATGAAGATGCCAGATAAAACTTGGTCTGGTGTTGGATGGTACAGTGATGGCTCGACCTGATGCTATTCTACATCTCTAATTTCTCCTGGATCTCCTTGACGGTGTAGCCCAGCATGACACTTAAAGTTTGCGGACCTTGGCTTTGAGTCTGCTTAGGTCATTCTGAGCAAATCTTAGAACATATATACCTTTCTGTGTGAATGCTTTAGATAATATGGTGTAATGGATCACCTCTATCTCCTGTTCCCTGCCTGAAAGTACCTATAACAGTTTTTATGATAAAGTGTTGTTTTTGGTCATTCTGTTTGTGTGTGTGGATTATCAGATTCGAAGTTATTTTCATCTCATATCCAAAGTCTTTATGTCCATTGTGTTATATGTTTTTTAACAATTGTCAATTTTTTATGCAAACATACCTGTATGGATTACAGGGTGAGAAATAACACTTGTGTATATTTCTGAATACTCACAACTATTTTGATTTAACTGCTGGTGTGTGTCTCAGGATGTGCATGGAGTTATTTCTCTATTTTAATAGTTTAATATAACAATTCATTTGCTATGTGAATTAGAGTACCACAAGATCTAAATTATTGAGAATTGTTAGAAAATTTGTTTTTGTTAGATAATTTGAGATAAATTGAATTTATATGATGAAATTGACTGAGATCTTCAAGTACAACATCTGTGATACAGAGACAACTAACATCTCAGGCACTCATTGATAATAAAGAGTACTTATATCCCTTACAGTTTGTTTTGTATTGTTTAACACAGGGTTAAACATCTTGTCAGAATGTGTATTGTGTGGTCAAGCACAGTGATCTCTTGTCGTAAGGAAGGTGTATTGGGAGGTCAGTCACACTGATCTCTTGTCACACGGACACAGGGATCTCTAGTCACAGGGAAGGTGTATTAGGTCAGTCACACTGATCTCTAGTCACACGGACACAGGGATCTCTAGTCACATGGAAGGTGTATTAGGTCAGTCACACTGATCTCCAGATCAGCCGTTCCTCAAAGCAACCTTAGTGCTGCGATTATTGTAAGCCTATGTTTAAGTACGGGACTTACGATCACCTTGGTGCAAAGATCGCTTTGGGGAACAGGGCCCTGGAGGTTATTAGGGTTTGTGACATGTACCATCGGTAGGGCAGGGTACGCTTGTAAACCCTTTCGGGAACACCTGGTATCGTCGCTAAGAAGGCTATGGTCTTTTCTGGGACAGCAAAGGCATAATGCATAATGTGGATGTTACATTTCTTGGGGTGTGGGGGAGATGGTAACATTCTACATTAAAAGGAGCGGGGGTAAGCATAATCATACAGTAAATAAGACCAATCCCACCACCCACATATAACAAATGACCAGTCCTTTAAAACCATGAAGCTATATTTTCCATTTCGCGTTTTGTTTTGTTTGGCCCAACAAATAGACGACTTTACCTGTAGACATTTACATCTCATTATGCACATCTTAACACAACTGCAATTGGTTCCACGTTCTCCATAAACCTACTCATTACCCCTCTTCAAGTGAGTCGTCCTCTCAAGCCCGGCCACACATAACCAAGGCAAGGAGGCAGATTTTACTACGCTTCATGTGGCTTTGGACAGGTTTGGATTGTCACTTGATTGTCTGGTCCAATTTTGGGCAGTGCGTCTGGCAACAAACACTTTCGTTTTTATGCAAGCAATATCTCTCGTTGTACGGATGTTTATGGAGCTTTGGAATCCCGTACAAAAAAGGAATGGGCATGTATTCAGGTTTGAGAGTCAGATCGTCTTCCCGAGGCAAGGGAGTTAACTGACTTCAAGTCCACTGGAAACTGGACTTTCACAGTCAGTTAACTCCCTCGGAAGATAGAGTCAGATTTTACTCAAGAGTGAGGGGAATCCTATGCTTATTAAATGATCAGCGAGATGGTGATGGTGAATGAAGTCACTTCACACTTCGTTCTTCATTGTTCTTTGGGATTTATAGCGTAGCTATCTCATCCAACACACTATAAGATAGCTACGCTATAAATCGCAAAGAACAATGAAGAACGAAGCGTGGTTTATTTAGCAGATAAACCTACTGTGTTTTGAAATTTTATGTAGTCCCACTGTAGAGTAGATACCTCTTTTATTAATTTGGAACAGAGCACTTTAGCGCGAGGTTTCAAATATATAAATAAGAGGTATCTCAACTTGTTCTCTCCAACACAGATTGATCTCCCCTGTCCTCTAAAAACAACGCCAATCATTGTCAGTTCATGTACATTTACTGTTAACATCTAGACTGTCATACAGACCCTGATACAAATATATCCAATACAGCCCAGGCAAGTCTATAATGTTGCGCAATCTGAAAATGAAGAGAGTCTCTGGGCTCCTTTTTATATTTTTTAAATATAATATTTAACAACTGTTTGTTTTCTGTAAGATATGTTGATTTCAGAGACTAGATGTTAGTCTATGTTAACAACTTTACACAACGAGAGGGATTAGATTATTGTTTTATGCCGCATTGATCTAGTCTGTTGCAGTTATTGCCGATGAAGGCAGGATTCAAGTTATAAGCAAGTTACAAAAAGGTCTGTCCTCTTTTAGGAACCAGTTATTAATATACCAGCGAAAAATAGTCATTGTGCTTCATATTAACTGGTGTAAATGTCATGTTATTGAAAATAACATATTTGGTCATTCGTCTGTTTAGTGTTGTATCATAACAAATTCATTGACAAAACCTATACATGGTAACAGGAGAAAGAGCGACACGCCCTAAAAGGGGATTGATGTAACAACTCAATATGATGTCACCAATGTCAGTATCGGGTGTGACCACCATTTGCGTTGACACAGGCGAGGCAGCGGCAGCGTATTGAAGACCTCAGATGACCGAAAACAGCCAAGCGTCAACCAAAGATTGTCGGAACTGATGGGTCTGGAGAAACAGACGGTCATGGAAATAAAAAAGAGTTATGCCGCCTAAAAAAACTGTTACAACACATGCAACATGGGCTGGCGTATCCACGCAACGTAACGTTACGTCCTTGCACTTGCACACAAGGGAGAACGTGATCTCGAGCTGTGTCTTCCGGGTAGCGTACGCCATTCAAATTGCCATTAACAATAAGGGGTTGTGTTCACCCCATACAATTCAACCCCTAAACTGACGACGAAGAGCGTCACTCTTGTTCGCTGCAGACCCACGGCGCATAGACGTTGATTTTCATCAAGCCGTGGCATTGCGTACGCGTTATTTACAGTTAAACAAAAGTGTTTTTATGAGCATTTGATAATTCAAGAATTATTACGTGCTGTTCACATGAACAAAACACGTGTATGAGTATCATGCTCTCATCAAACACGCAAACGTCCAGATAGTGCGCCGTACATGAACATGCACACGCAAACCGTGAATCGCGACCTTAAAGTCGTGATGTCTTTATGAATATATATTGAAAAATACATATATTTCAGAATAAATTTATTTCTAACGACGCAGAGTGATGTTTGTTCCTTTGGTATATATAAAATGACGTGTAGGTCGCTTAGAACAGATGTCCACTTAATACGAATATCCACTTATCTGATGTCAACTTATCAGGGGTCAAATAATGAAAATTTCAGAAGGAAAACAAATATCAGATGACCAGCAAGTACATAGGGACACGTCATTAAGAACCCATTAAAACCATTTAATGTGTTTGCACAAGAGCCCACAATACAGGCACGATGTACTAAATGTCCCATAAAACACCGCTATAGATATTGAAGATAAACAATTCCGATCAATATAATAAAACTATAATGACTGCTCTTATGCAACGATGTCTGCACACATATATTAAGTCAGAAGAAGATAACATGTGCCACGGAAATGAAGTATGCATTGGTGTTTAGTTGTTGTGTTTCAGGTGTCATTTCACAGACCTTTTTTGGAATACATGTAAGTATTTAATTCATAGATGTACACGACCCGTGAAGATCCGGAGTAGAATAGGTCTTCAGCAACCCATGCTTGCCAGAAAAGGCGACTATGCTTGTCGTAAGAGGCGACTAACGGGATCGGGTGGTCAGGCTCGCTGACTTGTTTGATGCATGTCATCGTATCCCAATTGCGTGGATCGATGTTCATGATGTCAATCACTGGATTGTCTGGTCCAGACTCGATTATTTACAGACCGCCGTCATATAGCTTGAATTTTGCTGTGTGCGGCGTTGAACAACAAACAAACAAACGTACTCATTTTAACAAACATGCTTGTCTTCTTACTTTCGTACAATATAATGATTCACAGGAACCGCCTGTATTAAGTGACATGAAAAGGACAATGTCATGCTTTGTGAATCCTTAGTCTTCTATATTTTCCTTTAGTAAACATTAACATGATAAGAAAGTATGGCTGTTAAGACAAACGTTTTCGGTAATAACTATCTTTTTCATAATTCAATAAACTACTTCGGACAAACACTTCCGCATTGTAACTATTTGTTCTGAATAAATATTTATATTTTAAAGAATTCCATTTTGCAACTCACGTTACAAACACACGATTATCTAGGGCACCCACAGAGAAACATGAAATTATAAAAGAAACACAAGAAAAAAAGACAATACACAGATGACATACCTTTTTGCAACAGTAACCGCATAACACTTTTAACAATAACCAAACCAGGAAATGGTCTGATTTGTCTGCAGAGCGCAAGAATAGAAACGACAAAAACAAATTAGTAAGGCGTGGTTAAACAAGACAACGCGACCCAGGTGTGACATCAGCACGTTTACCTGCAGAACAAGCCTACGGCGACGGGAGGAAAGTGTTTTTGTAACAGATGCTCGCTAGCCTTGCCATCATCATGCTGAACAAAAAGTTGGTGTTCGGGCCTCTTGTGTTTTGGTTCCTTGTTTGCTGCTTCACCGTCGTCTGGATAACAGGTAACCCTATGTAATCATACTGATAATTCCTTGCACATAGATTTTGTATTTACACCTCCTTCCTCATCCTCCTTCCTGAAAACTGAAGTAAAGGCTCAGAAAGCTTTCAAAAAGTTTTATGGCAATAAATGAATGAATGAATGAATGAATGAATGAATGAATGAATGAATAAATAGAATGAATGAACGAACGAAAGAAAGAAAGAAAGAACGAACGAACGAACGAACGAACGAACGAACGAACAAACAAACAACATGTAGACATGTGGAGGACATTTCCAAATTGGATGCATCAGTGACAAATATGATGTCCGATGCACTTCCCTATTTTGTATTGTACCATATGTTTCCGTGTATTTTCGGGTGAACAATTGACTTGTCTTTGCATGTGTTTGTGACTGTGGCACTGATGGGTCATGACACGCTCACCTTTTCGTGAACCCTTGGTGTCATCACTATTTGATAGTGATTCATTAACACATGCTTTTGATATAGTCGGAATCATAAAATCGACTAATAAACAGTATGCTTTAGGCGGAGATTTCTTATGGGTATGGAAAGGGTTTATGTCGCTTTTATTTACAAATGACAAAATAAATGGATGATCAGTTTAGGAAATAAACCACCTGTTTTTCAATGTTGAGGCTTCGAATGTAGATTGAACATTGAATTTGAAAAATATACAGGTATCGAATCGAAGTTCGCAACCTCAATATTGAAAACATAGTTGGATTATCTCAATGTTACCAAAGCGAACTGTTTGGTTACAGCGGATATGTTACAGATGTAACAGATTAGTTTTAGACTGCATGTATGTTTGTTTTATGTACCCAAACCATAATTTTCACCATAATACTGAACCACTTCAAATCATGTATGCAGATATCATGTAAGCATTATTCAATCTGATTTCCGTAGAGAAAATGAGGCGACCTTCGAAAAGTTTTGTTCTAAAGTAACCACCACGAGTATGGCGTGATATAAATTATATCATCCAAAACTGGCTCCCACATGAGATATCGCTTGGGTGAGATCGAGCGATATCTACATTGTAGCTATCGCTGCAATGAAATTGCATCACAATGCTTTGCCGACCATTTTGACGTCATTGTTACCATGACGTCAAAATCACAATATCACTAATGGCTCTGCTACTGAAGCTGTTAGCAGTACCTCTTACAAACTGAAAAGGTTGGAAGAATGATGTTGGATGATAAATAAAATCTCAACCTCGTGTCTTTTGATATCAAACATATCAACACTCGTTGATAAAGTTTTGCCACTTTTATCAACTCGTGTTGATATATTTGATATCAAAAGACACTCGGGTGAGATTCTCTACATATAAGATAGTTATATGAGATAGCTACACGATATAACGCAAAAAACAACGAAGAACGAGGCGTGGTTTATTTCATGATAAAACATTGTTGTATCATGACGTCATTTCTGGAGATTCGAACATACGCTCGCTCGCTACTTGATGACGTCGGAAATTGGACGACGCTATTTTTGAGAGGGTAGTGACTTCCCATCAGATGTAGGTAGACAACGCATATATATACGCTTGGCCGAACGATTGCACCCCATTGGGCAAGGTGGACCGATCTGAAATGGGAGAAAAAGGTACAGGTAATGGTGGACAATTGTTTGTGTTTGTGAGAATATTCAGGAAATACCAAACTTAAACCCCCCGGTCATAAAAAAAGATTTGTCCGATTTGTATTTATATATTGACGAGGTAAAACTGTATTAAGGGAGTCATCCTTATTTAAGAATGAGTAAAATATTTAAAGCTTATAATTTGTATTTACATCCATGATATCAGGGCAACTCTTTTTAATGAATGTATTGCTAAATCTTATAATGTTTTAGATATACCTGATATCGACAAACTTTGTTTAATTTTCAGTGACCCCAGTGTGTGTTTTATACTTGCCAAAGTCTGCTTTTTAATTCTTAATCGTAGAAAACATCTTTTATATGGATAACTTTTTACTATAGCATCTTTATATCATTTATGTATAAATTCTGTGATAATTCGTCTCTCATAATTCTATTGAATGGTTCTGTACATTTTATCTATGTCAAGTTGTATAAAGCTGTTTTATTTATGTACAGGAGTGAGACGTTAATAAAATATTGTCTGTCTGTCTGTCTGTCTGTCTGTCCTGAACAAGACTGTAAATAATGTTGATATCTCACATAAGCAATAAACGACCCGTGGTACCTGTCTATCGTGGTCGTTTATTGTTCCTGTGGTGTTTTATTGTACAATAAACACCTCTTCTCCCCTCGCCGTTTATATCGTAAATATAAACCTACAGATGGACAGAAGTCTTTATTACACATTCTACGATGATTTGGGAAATTACTCTTTTATATCAGAACAAACCCCATCTGATTGAAACAGTATATACATACCCTCCGACAGATGACACTATCGTCTCTTGAGATTGTATCACGTATACATTTGTTCCAGATCGAGCCCCAAAACTGGTGTTTCTGGCGGATACGACACATGGCACTGTTAAGGTATGCTTAATACTAACAGTAGGTGCCGACACATGGCACTGTTAAGGTATGCTTAATACAAACAGTAGGTGCCGACACATGGCACTGTTAAGGTATGCTTAATACTAACAGTAGGTGCCGACACATGGTACTGTTAAGGTATGCTTAATACTAACAGTAGGTGCCGACACATGGCACTGTTAAGGTATGCTTAATACAAACAGTAGGTGCCGACACATGGTACTGTTAAGGTATGCTTAATACTAACAGTAGGTGCCGACACATGGCACTGTTAAGGTATGCTTAATACAAACAGTAGGTGCCGACACATGGCACTGTTAAGGTATGCTTAATACAAACAGTAGGTGCCGACACATGGGCACTGAGACCCGTGAATAGGCCGTAAGAGGCGACTAATAGGATCGGGAGGTCTGCTGACCTAGTTTGATGCATGTCATTGCATCCCAATTGCGTGGATCGATGCTCATGATGTCAATCACTGAACTCTCTTGTCCAGACTCGATTATTTACAAACCGCTGTCATATAGCTGTAATATTGCAGAGTGGGGCGTTAAACAACGAACAAACAAAACATAGGCACTAATGAAATACAATAAGGTGTGGGGGGCGAAAGTGAGTGAGTGAGTGAATTTGGTTTTACGCCGCTTTTAGCAATATTCCAGCAATATCACGGCGGGGGACAACAGAAATGGGCTTCACAAATTGTACCCATGTCGGGAATCGAACCCGGGTCTTCGGCGTGACGAGCTAACGCTTTAAACACTAGGCTACCCGACCGCCCCCGGGAGGCGAAAGAAACAGTCATCGAAAAAATTGGCCAATAACTGAAAGTCGTATGAAACAATTTGTAATCACATACATGTACGCACGTGAACATCCCAGTTTTGTAACAAAAATGATAACTATTGCGACTGTAATATGATCTTCAAAAAAACATTGACAAGCTGGATAACCAGCCAGACATTAACTGCAGATAACCATTGGGATCATGTTGCCTTGTAAAAAGTATCCCATTTTAATGGACACAAATATGCTCGCATTATTAGACGAGAATACATTCCCTATTTCATGACGTCCAAAAAGGTTTCCTGTGCGTACTGGACACCGCATCCTCACGTTGTTTTTTTTACGTTTGTACTCAATGAAGCTGATAAAACATGTGTTATTTATGTACCGTGAACAGGGTTGTGTACGAAGAAGGCCGGCGCCTAACATAGTTCCCACAACAATACTTAAACTATAAAATGTATCACAAAGAAAAATGGATATCAGTATAGACGTGTCGCATTCTTCATTTCATGAACTGTTAACAATAAGAGAGCTGTGCCAATCGAGAGCACACAAGAATAGGCGAAGGCTGCGTGCCCATATGGGGAATCGAGCAGGTGTCTTCGGCGTGATGAGCCTAGGTAAACGTCACTTTACAAAACCAATTTCGATAATGATGTGTCAAAGGTCACCTGATTATAGCTCTGAGCAACATCGTGTGTTTGAAGCCTATTACTTCCTAGTCAGAACGACGTGACATTGATACCGATGCATGTGTGAGAATCCAACCTTAGATGACACAGATGACGTGACTTAACCTTCACAGGAAGCTTGTGGTGTGTACTCCCCAGGGAGCTCAGTATTCAAATCGCGTGCACATTGATCAATAATGATAATGAACGAAGAGAAAACAATATTATCTTTTTCATTAATTTAGTTTTATTGTGAATATATTTGTTCTAAGCACCCGACATCTTTCTCTTTTTTCTAATCAAATTGATTTATATTTCAATATATTTGAGTAGACATTACAATCGAGTACGATGTGATCTTTTACATGAATAATGATCATCTGTCAAAAAGGGCTAAACATTATTTCGACTCCTTAACTGCAACATATGCCATACGTGTAGAATATGAAACTTCATACCAATCAAAACATTGCAATGTACTGATCTTGCCACGCCAATGTTTGATTGAGTGAATGTTGTTGAATGCCGCCGTCTGAAATATTCAACTCACATCACGTCTACCTGAAAATAATCGAGCTGTGTCACACGCCGTCGTGACTCTATGTCACCTCATCAACCAAATCACCGAGCTTGAATATTGTATCCAAGCCTAAGTTACAGGGGATCTGCGTGTAGTCTTTCCCGCGATCCCAAAGGAATGTCACTGGTCAACTATCAGGACACGTATATCTCAGGTCCAGTACACACAAACCGTAGAATCATTAACATGGTACAAGGGACAATCAGTATGTACCCGTGAAGAATCGGGTTAGAATAGGTCTTCGGCAACCCATACTTGTCGTAATAGGCGACGGGGTCGGGTGGTCAGGCTCTTAGACTCGGTCGATGCATGTCATAGTATCTCAATTGCGTAGATCGATGCTCATGATGTCAATGACTAGATTGTCGGGTCCAGACTCGATTATTTACAGACCGCCGCCATATAGCTAGAATATTGCCGAGTGCGGCGTTAAACAACAAATAAACAAACAAACTAACAAACAATATGTAACTGCTGCATTTCACAATTCTTTGTTTTGCATTTTTCTTGTAGACCCTGAGGGACCTTCATCCAGCTTTACGTCAAAGCCAAGAGATGAAAATAAGTCTTGAACATAGATTTGCCCAAAGACGAGAATTACTGACGAAATCGTGTCAGAAGAACAATCAGTATTTCCAGAGGAGTTTTCCTAAAATACCACCTGCTTTAAAAGTGACAGCCAAGGGGGACGCTTCTATATGCCCAATCCAGAAAGTTGGAAGTATGTTCTGGACACGAATGTTGACCGTCTATAAGAAGGACCTCGGCCACAAGGCTCATACTAATCTGAACACAAGACAATCTGTTTCACCAAAACAAGAACTACCACCACTGCACATACTGTCTACCCGGAAATACATATTTGTAAGAAATCCATACACAAGACTCCTTTCTGGTTACGTAGATAAACTATTTGCAGTTAATCCAACGTATTGGGAAATTACTGGACTTCAAATTGTGAAGTCTACACGATACAATGACATGTCTGGTGCTTTGCAGAAAACATGCGGAGATGATGTAACATTTGAAGAGTTTGTGAGCTTCATTCTTGACAGCAACGACAGAAATATTTCAATTGATGGCCATTTTGCACCTATCCATCGCCAGTGTGGTTTGTGTGATGTTCAGTATGACTACATCGGGAAAATGGAAACCTTTTTCGATGACATGGTGTTTTTTGCTGACGGTATGGGTATGTTTGAGCAGAGCAGAACAAGAAAGAAATTACTGAATGAAGGTTTTCGTGGTGTTAATCAAATGTTGTTCAGAAATGCATACTTCTTATTTACAGACAGGCGAAGTGCAATGGAATCCTGTGGAGTGACCTTGCTTCAAGGTCTTCGCGTTACATGGAAAAGATGGCAGATACGAGGTATGATTTCTATGGAGATTCCATTTCCGGATGAAGCAAATGATGAAAGAATTACCTATGACAAATTCGTTGCATTGGCAAAGGAAGCAAATGTTAGATCCAGTCCCGAAATATTGTCCAGAGGAAAGGCCATTGCACTGAAAGAAGCATATGGGTCATTGTCTCACAATGTCAAGGTCAAGTTGAAGAAATACTTTGAACCAGAGTTTGATATGTTTGATTACGATGCTACCCCGGACTTCGTGTTTGATGAATATCGGAAGTCCGAAAATACGTTTAGTTTCTTTAATAACAAATATGACTAATTCTATGTACATATTCAAATATAATTGTCATAATGCAACTAATATGGAACACATAATGGAACATAGCGGTAGCATCCATGTGACACAGACGTGACAACCATGTGACACAGCCCCCCCCCCCCCCCCCCCCCAACTCCGTGGGGAAACCACCACCCAGCGGAAGCGCCCCCTAGTGGACTGAAACAGCGCATTGGCTGTACATAAAATACTGTGGAAGTTGTTTTTGTATATATATTGTATTTGAGTTAAAACAGGGAGTGTCCTCTTGTAGACTCTTAAGTGCAGTGACATTGAACATACCTAAGAAACCGTGGACGTTTATGCATATATTTTGAATTGAAAGAGATATTTGAGTGGCATTTGTACATGTATATGTAACTCCATGTTGTGAATTATTTATTGTGTGTATTAGTGTTAGTACTAGGATTTTAGTATGGTAGTAGTTGTAACGGAGCTATGCTCCAATGATCAGGGGTTTCATTGAATAAGAATAAAGTGATAAAGAAAACGTGGTAATAGGTTTAAGGGTTTATCAAATAAATGCTAATTGTACTAATGTTTGACAATTACAAATAAATCAACTCTGCGCTCACACAGATCACAAATTAATTCTATCAGCGCAAATGTACAACAAAGTTATACAGCCAAACAACTGAATTACAGCTATAAAAAGAAAGGTAGCTGAAAGGTAGCTGAAACAACACTTTGACAATATACGGACCAAGTGCGTCGACTGCCAATTAAGTCCGCTACGACCAATTAACACCTAAGGCAATTAACTCTGATGAGGTCATTCCTCGGCTCAGAAAACAAAGGGGAAATTAAAACCGATAGCTTATCCCTAAAATGAGTGACTAAGACTACAAAACTAGACGATTACGTCTAAACAACAACTAGTCTCAATCGACAAAAGTACCTGTCACTTTGACTGAACAAGGAAATGCTAAAGTTCCCAAATAGTTAGTTAATCACGAGAAGGTTGGTTATCCATGGATTACTAGAAAACACCAGTTACAAAGAGAGATCCCCTGCTAGACAGCCGGGGGATACAACTGACAGGCGACAAGCCAACGTGTGTTTCTAAACACGCGGAAAACACTTCAAACTAACTACTATATATACACTGGAGATGTAAATATCAAAATATAGCGCCGAACATATGCTATCCAACGGTATTATTAAATATTCACAATAAGCTAGGTACAATTATTGACGAGGCAGAAATGACCATAAATACATAAGAAATATCTGAATGTAGATATATATTCCCCTAATGTTTGAAAATTATTAATACAAAAACATTTTCAATAAAAGAATATGGTAACATATGAGAGACAACATACATCCAGTCATTACATGGTTTGAGAGTGTCATTAGATTACAAGAGATATAAATAGTGTGGCCTCTAATTCCCTAACACCAAATGATCACGTACTACGATGACGACCGCCGGAGATTACCTAACAATGTTGGAAACATGTCGGGGGAAAATAGCGGCCCTTGGTAAAATTTCAATCTCATTAAAATCACATCTAAGTTCTCGCTGCCGCTAAGCGATAGCGAGAACAAAGATCTGATTTTAATGAGATTGGGTAAAATTGTAGTCGGTGTCAGTTGTATCGTTCGTAGTATAATATTAGTATTAGTGTAGTTGTAGTATTGTTAGAAGTAGACTATAAGTATAGTAGCATCGTGATAGTAGTATTGTTAGTAATAAGGTAGTAGTAGTAGTGGTGGTTGTAGTAGTAGTAGTAGTAGTGGTAGTAGTAGTAGTAGTAGTAGTAGTAGTAGTGGTAGTAGTAGTAGTAGTAGTAGTAGTAGTGGTAGTTGTAGTAGTAGTGGTAGTGGTAGTAGTAGTAGTAGTAGTAGTAGTAGTAGTAGTAGTAGTGGTTGTAGTAGTAGTAGTGGTAGTGGTAGTAGGACATTAGTAAACTTAGGCTAGAAAACTTGCGCAAGTTTAGTTAGTTAATTTAATTTGTTGTGTTGGTAAATTCGGAATTAGTTTAGATTTAAGTATTGTTACTGCCATACTGGGATTTAAATATATCTTGAGGGGGGGGATAAACGCTTTTAAAAAACTTAATCTGTGTTTGCGGTCACTTCAGTACGTGACCACTAAGTCGAAGTTTTATGTACTTTGTCATGTGTAGCCGTAAGCAGCATGCCTGTGCAAGGGGACTTGTATCAGTCCCATCGTAAATTAAAGCCTTCCAACCTTGTTGCCAAAGCATTGTTAGTGACGTTCGAAACGCAATACATCCAAGATTCTGGAAGGTGCTTGTCAACAGCGGATTTCGGAATAATTATGATAAATCTGACATTCTGGGCACGGGTAGCCCAGTCGTTGAAGGCACCGCAATTAGCTGTGCAGAGTTGCGTCCCTTGGGCATGCCAGAAACCTAAATCGTGGGTTCGATTCCCCGTTCTCCTCGAATATGTTTCTAGGTTTGTCAGTACCATACCCGTGCTCGTGCGTTTCACCAAAGTGATAAACGTCTAACACCTGCATCAATTCTGGCTTTCCTCCAACATCAAACTCCCATGCCGTGATGTAATAACTGGAATAATGTTCAAAGCTTCGCTAAACCCAACTCACTCACTCACTGACACGACATTGTGCACATGCGCAGAGCTGGAGTGTTTCAGATTCAGTCATCATTTATTAGAGACTAAGCGAAGACAAATTGGCTGTTATGGTATATTGTACTCACGTCTATCAACATTCCACAATATTTTTCTGTAAACAAAATTTTCATAATGTACATCAATCCAGCAGTTGACAATTATCCCAATTACACAAAATTAATGTCTCAGTTGAGACAGCACACTAATTACAACTTCTTGACCAATACATATAAAGGACACCAGATGTATGTCACACATTCAGACAGACCACACATTGCAACCACCCTATCTTAAATGGACGGCTCTCGTCAAAGCATGGGCTAGGTAGGACGTCTTGTGTGACATCTTTTACCCTATCACATGCGCCTCTATAAATATGTGTGGACCCGTGAAGATCCGGGGTAGAATAGGTCTTCAGCAACCCATACTTGCCGTAAAAGGCGACTTTGTTTGTCGTAACAGGCGACTAACGGGATCAAGTGGTCTGGCTCTCCGACTTGGTTGATGCATGCCGTCGTATCTCAATTGCGAAGATCGATGCTCATGATGTCAATCACCGGATTGTCTGGTCCAGACACGATTATTTACAGACCGCCGTCATAAAGCTGGAATATTACTGAGTGCGGCGTTAAACAACAAACCAAACCAAACCAAAAAATATGTGTGTATATTTGCATACGTGTGTAGAAATACATACGTGAGTATACTTGTCATTTGAACGCGTTTACTCGCATCGTGTCTGGATGAGGTGCAAATGTAAATGTAAATTTGCACAGTGTGTATATGTTGCAATGTGAACGTTTATGTCAACGTAAGAGGATGATCTAATTAATATCTGTTCTTTTGCTAACACCAAACAAATTGTCAACAGTTGCCAACTTGTATGCGTAAATACAGAGTTGAGCGAACGGTGTTTTCTTTTGGTTTCAAGGAGTCAAAACTTTGTGTACAAACTAAACCAAACACATGTTGCTTCACGCGAAAACTTTCGGTGAAGTAACTCTCTTCTCATTCAACTTTGATTGGAAAACAACCTGTTTTGTGTTGAAAGTCGTGAACAGACTGACTAATATGTGTGCCTTACACAATTTACATACTTTATTTACACACCTAAGTCGATTTTCATGTGAACGCATAGTAAACTTACACATACACACGCATGTATAGTTATACATGTATAAAATTACTTACGTTAGTAAATATTGTGCATGTGAACGGGGTCAAATATTTGTAATAGGGTCTTAAAAGAAAACAATCCACAAGACTGTATGACAAGAGCAATGGCTTCAACTTCCAACTTTGGAAAGGAGTCAAGTTGTCCTTATTGTTTGGGTTACATCACTCAATGCCTTGGTCAAGCTTTCAAAAAGTGTTACGGTAGACATGTGGATGACATGTCCAAATTAGACGTATCAATGACCAAAATGATGTCCTGTGCAATTTCCTATTTTGACTTGTACCATATGCTCACATATCATTTCAGGTGAAATGTTGACATGCCTCGCGAATACCTGCTGTCATGACTGTTTGATAATAAGTAATAAACACCTGCTCACGATATAGTCTGAATGTTTCTGATTTTTGCAGAGGTATATTATGATTTTGGGAACCAATTTGTCGCTTTTACGTAACATCGATCTTAGGGGCGTACTCCCACTCCCCCGCTTATGGGCGGTCGGGTAGCCTAGTGGTTACAGCGTTCGCTTGTCACGCCGAAGACCCGATTTCGACATGGGTACAATGTGTGAAGCCTATATTTGGTGTACCCCGCCGTGATATTGCTGTAATATTGCTAAAAGCGGCGTAAAATCAAACTCACTCCCATCCGCATATAATAAATTATCATTTCAGAACTTCAGAAGGAACGGAGAGAAATCCAAGAGCCAATACTCAAATAGCAATAGTAGAACCCGCCATACCGGTAGTACTTGCTCGTAGTGATTGAAGGTGTGCGATGACGCGCAATCAGCCGATGGCAGGGGACGTATTCACATTTGTTGGGGCTAACCGAGAGGCTGGTAAAAATTGATATGTCCTGAATACTCTAACCGTTCTTTTTCTATATCCATCTGTTGCGTTATAGATATATGCCGTTTCACAATCACATCAATATTTGGGTATGTAATGAGGTCAGCATAAATGTATTGTGATTGCTCTATTATATTGACATAAGTCTCAAGTTAGAGCTGTCATAAAGTAGTGGGGCAATGGTGAATGTTTGGAAATTGCACCAGCTTGCATTATCAGAATAACGACTCTGATGGGTTTCTTATGGTATTTTGTGGTTATGAAAGCATTTTGAATTCTTAACATGGCACCATCTGGCCTATAATAATACCGAATCAAGGTTTGTTTGGACAATTGACCAAACATGCGGCATTGCCGTTATAATTATGATACATTCTCATGTTTCATACAGGTATATATATATATATATATATGTGTGTGTGTTACATGAAATGGGCTTCCGCACAGGGTAGTATAAAGCCAATGACATATATCACAACTTATCAGTACATCTTTTTACGATAAATAACATACTTCTCAGTCACACATTCACTCTAGTAATACAAATACATGTATACTGATACATGAAGTATGCATTACAGCTTATATATCATACTGCAGTGCAGGAAAGTACACGGTCTCAAACAATAAATTCTTAAGTATAAAACTAAAATTACATTAAAAGCTGCTCCTCGCTTATGCTGTCTCGAAATCCCAGTGCATTAAGTGTATTCCAAGTATTCAGATAACAGTCATCAGATCGTACACTATTGGGACAGTGTCTTGTGTGTGTGCTGCTATTGCATTGTAGATGCGACATTGGTGATCAGCTAGCAGCGAGTGAGTACGTCAACTAGCCCCATTTGTATTTGGTATAAGGCCCTACACTTGTATGCTATCAGTGATAATTACGATTCAGCAGGTGCTGTTGCTATAGTGATCAGATGCTACTTACCAGATAGTTTCTAGTTTCTATCAATGTAAATGACTGCTGCTGCATTACATCGATCACTACGGACACGCTTGGCTGGGGTTCACACACGGTTCATGAACACATCAAGTCCTCCCTCGCTGTTTGGCCGATATTCACAATCAGATTTCATGTCTCATTATACCTTGTGCATTGCTAACATCCTTAGAGTAGCAAACATTTGAATGCATCCTGTGCAGACACAAGTTCCGAATAATGTATATATGTTCCCGACATTCAATTCAGGTGCTTTCAGTAGAAACTTTGTGGAAACGCCAAATCGATATGTTACACATGCGACAAGCAATATCACTGATATTGAAAAACAAGCATGTGTTAGTGCAAATATATGCTAGTCGTGTAAACACGAGCCATTTAGAAGGTTCATACCGTTGAATGTACACTCTTCAAAAACAAAGAAACGCACAGGTAGATTTTTAGTAAATGTATTGTACCTTATAAAGTCGATATATTGAATTTAATATCAGAGATACAAATATGAAATTTTGGAGCTCGATAGTCACATGTTGTCGTTGTACAAAGGCATCGAAAACTGTTCATTGTCATGTCACATAGGCCACTAGGTTGCACTGAACTCAGTAACTCGTGTGACCGCCCCGGGCAGCAATCACGGTTTTGCATCTCATCGGCACTGACTGGATAAGTGTACGAATTCTGTCCAGTTGTTGGGGTGTCTTCGGCGTGTTATGACGTTGACGTACACGTCGATCGATCTCAACCTTTTCTACTTCCGCCATGCGCTATTGCAACAACTTCTCTTTGCCTTGAACAATCTCGCAAGCCACACAAAATATTCAATTTTTCCAAAAAACTTCTATATGCGCGTTCAGCAGATAACGTGCCAGTGCATAATGTTCGAGGAAGGAAACTGTCGAGAACGCCGTTCAACGAAATGCAAGAACTTCTCGGAGTCGTTCCCCAGAGAAACTACCGGACAGCAATCCTATTTCACAATTGATGCCTGAGTCCAGCTTCCCCCACCCAGCAACAAATTTTGACCCTCACGATTTGCCTAATATTGTTTCACCAAACTGACGTAAGTTAATTCAAAATGGCCACTTTGTCAACATGGCTAGTTTGACGGACTTGATGTTGATGGCATTAACTTGACCTTTGCTGTTTTCGGGACATAAACCGAAAGTGTTAGTGTAAACAACGAAGGCAGCAATACTTGGCAGACATCAGCCACATGTACAACCGTTTTGGTGGATCGCTATTCTACGATAATCATTGTCAGTTTGCTGCGAGAATATCTGTCCTGTAACACCATTTCCATGCCAAGGTGGACTGGTCAATCAGAGATCAAGATACTTATTCTTCTCTGGCAGCAGGACGACTAGCCTCGTGTGCAGTATGTCAGTCTGTCCTCTACCACACTTATTACTGTCCACAACGTCGAGAGTTACCTACCTTCAGACGACACAGAGAGTTCCTCCCGACAGGCGCTTAAACTTAACTGACGCAAGAGGACGACCAAGACAGATACACCAAGGGAAGTAAGCCTGCATTAACTACAATGACAAGCCAGGATGTACTCGACACCTATGTCCATTACAGCATGCCTGTCTGTGGTATCAAGTGCCCATCATTTAGGCCCATCTGAAAACCAATGACTTCCACGCTTTGCTAAACTTCAGCAAGGTGCCAATTGCCCTGACCGTGACTTTGCCAAAACACTATTGTCAGGTTTCAAGGACGGTTTCTCCATAGGAATTTCACCTTTGCCTCCCGAGAGCTATGAATGTCATAGCAACTTATTGACCAGGAAGGACTCTGTATCTGTGTCGAGTTTAATTGTCCAAGAGTTGAAGAACTACCTGACTGGCCCCTTTTCAACACCCCCATTTCCAGTTTTTCGAATCAATCCACTGGGACTGGAAATTGGGAAGTACTCAGGTAAGAAAAGGTTGATCATAGACATTGTCCGCTCCCCACAATACCGACTAAACAACCATTAACCACCTGATAGACAAAGAGCCCTCTTGCGTGGAATAAGAACTGACGATGCTATCAGGTGCTTACTCCTATATGGGAAAAGTGCTCCACTCTGCAAATTCGATATTAAAGATGCCTTTTAACAAATCCCTGTTCATCCCGATATGTGGTCCTACCAAGGAGTCAAAAGCAAACCAATTACTACTTTTATACCAGATTGGTCTTTGGGCTTCGCTCCAGTCCAAAGGTGTCTGGTCAGCTGTCAACTGCTATCTGCCTGATGTGCACACAACAACTACGGAGTCGAGACTGTGTTGCACCTTTTGGATGACTTCCTGACTACTGACAAACCAAACGCTATTGCAGAAAGAACTCTGGCCTCGACTGCTTAAAATCATCAGTGTCTCACTAAGTACTCAAAAAGTGGAAGGTCCAGCTACACTGCTAGAATACCTTGGCTTCATCCTGGACACTGAGAAAAGTTGCAGGATAACACAGTTCACAGAATCATTACATTCATCAAGGACGTTTGCAGTGCCCACAGCTGCACAAAACAAATTCTACTGTCCCTGCTGGGACATCTGAACTTTGCTGCTCGCGCTATTCGATTAATGAGTTGTTTCATATCGAATCTGTTTGTCTATAACAGTACAAAGTCTGTTCGACAAGGTATCACAGACAGCCGAATGTCGGAAAGAATGTGAAATGTGTCTGTTGTTCCTCCAAAACTGGAACGGAGTATCCTAATTTATGGACCTGCATACACTCGTAGCTTCGGACATCCAGAGACCTGTATCCCATACTTGTAGCAAGTATTTGTGGGCATCGCTTTTGAAACGGAAAAGAATCGTATTTCACTGTGACAATCAAACTACAGTGAACATCATAACCACTGGAAGATCTGAGATTATGCCAGGCGACTAACTGTTATGGCCATGACTCTTACATTTATACCTAAATGTCATTGCTGATAGTCTATCACGTTCAAAGTTCCAGGAGTTTCGTCGACTGGCTCCAGAATCGCAAAAGGACCCATGATAGTGTGGCTGCAATACAGAGTTGCAGGTGGTATGCAAACCATCAATTTCCACGTTGCTCAATACGAAGTTTGAACATGTTTACCACACATCCTGCTATGTTCGTTAATAAATCATCGCGATAGTTCGTGAGTCTATTCCAAGTGGTGAGGACTATAGACCCTCCCGCTGATCAATACTGGCATACAGCTGGTGTTCTCAGATGACATTACACCCAGCGAACGCCATGATACGGCAATTAAAGTGTGTTTTGGTTGCTCTTGTGTGTGGGGTTCTGACATGTTCATATTTATTCTGGAGAGAAGGTACGTGTCGATGTGTGTGTACATTTTATTTGCATATCTTGCAGGTACATTCTTGTCAATAGGACGCAATCAGTTCAGTGTAACGTATAGTAGTACTGATATGAGCATAGATTGTGTAAGGGGAAAAGTAGCCTTACAGAATGTTTCTTTTTGACGTTGTTGTACTGTCATACATTCACCGAAACACTTAAGATTACTAAGAACAAGGAAGGATGATATGGCGACGTGATCATATACATCGTGAATTGATTCTTTTGCGCTCATCATTGTTTAGGGTAGGAATGTTGTTACGCTTCGTGTATGTGTGTGTGTGTGTGTGTGTGGTGTGTGTGTGTGTGTGTGTGTGTGTGTGTGTGTGTGTGTGTGTGTGTGTGTGTGTGTGTGTGTGTGTGTGTGTGTGTGTGTGTGTGTGTGTGTGTGTGTGTGTGTGTGTGTGTGGTGTGTGTGTGTGTGTGTGTGTGTCTTTTCCTTCTTGTTCATAAAATAAAATAACAGTATACAAGCAGTTATTGTGATAAATATTCGTCTGTGGTGTTATGACATATGTGATTGTGCTGTCAATACAATATGTTACATCTGTATCAGTTCAGGTTTGTTTAACTCTGTGGCTATTCCATTGAAAATAGGTCACCAGGATCCCATGCCAGTCATAAGATATAACAAGACTTTTACTCGTAGCAGTTCGATTATAACCGTAGTTCGTTAGAAGCATATATACAGCATAACTACAGCAAATAGTCGGGACCAAAAAAGTAAGTTCGTCATATTCGTCAGTCCGTTATAAGCGTGTTCGTTATAACCGCAGTTTACTGTAATATTATATTATATAGTTGCAGGATTTGATATGTTGTATTCAAAAAGGAATCAGCCAATGCCATCCACTTTTGCATGTATAGACTTCTATCGATTTAACAGTGGTGAGAAATACACGAGGGACCACCTATTTGATAGTTGATATAAAATACGTTACATAATAGATCGGTCAATCCATATAAAAGTAAATATGTGTTCTCATCATTCTATGTGTTATTCTGACCTCTTTTGTTCATACAACGTTCTGTGAAATGTGCTTGAGAAACAACCAATGGTCACTTATAACAAAAGGTTGCCATTTGTCCCAACTACGACAACGATAGATAATGTTAAGCAATACCATGTCCTTGTCATGATAGGTCCCCAGTTGTCGATAAGCTGAATAAATAGTGATTGGTCTCCACGTCTCCTTGATTTGGCTAAATGCGTATTATCACACTAACTGTTGATCATTCTTCAGTCGCTGGTTCACATGGTTCAGTCTTGACTAGTTTCTGGCAGTCGTTATGCAGAGGGAATGTCGCTAAAAGAGGCGTTAAACAACATTCACTCACTCACTCACCTAGGAACAAGCTTGACAGCAATCACTATATCCATTTCTCAGAATGTGCAGTTGTGTGAAGGAGAACGCACATGCTTGTTTGTTTGTGGTTTAACGCCGCTCTCAGCAATATTCAGCTATATGACGGCGGTCTGTAAATAGTCAAATCTTGACATCACGACCATCGATCCACGCAATTGAGATACGATGACATGCATCAACCAAGTCAGCGAGCCTGACCACCCGAACCCGTTAGTCGCGTCTTATGACAAGCATAGTCGCCTTTTATGGCAAGTATGGATTTGCTGAAGACCTATTCTACCCCGGATCTTCACGGGTCAGGACGCACGTGCAAATATGTATGAAAACATATGACAGCGATAAGGACGGGTCGAAACAGGATTTGAAGTCGATATTGCTGTTTTTGATAAATTGTTCTGCGGTCAGTTATATAGTTGGAATGCAGTGTGCTTTATATTCTGGGCGAGGAAACGTGTGCAGGATCTATTTACCCACTAGACTCTAACAACTTCCGGCTACCTCAGGCATACAGTTTATATTGGCATGCGATCTTCTGTCATATACATTCAAACACGACACTGATCATTAAAGGGGCGATCCGGTAGCCAAGTGGTTCAAGCGTTAACTCGTCACGTCGAAGACCCGGGTTCGATTCCCGACATTGGTACAATGTGTGAAGCCCATTTCTGGTGTCCCCCGTGATATTGCTAGAACATTGCTAAAACCGCGTAAAACCAAACTCACTCACTGATAATTAAAACGAAACTCACATTACTAGTTTAAAAAAGCGTTATTATCCAACGAGGTCGGTAGAGTTTCTCTTTACCCTTGTTGTTGCTAGGCTGCTGTTGCCAAGGCGGTAAATGTCTTTCTGATTGGACACAATTCATGATTGTTGTGTTCGGGGTATTACTCTCTGTGAACCGTATGCACATCCGACATAAGGGTACTCTTTTATTTTCTGGTTCCAGATAAAACATATATCGTTAAGTTAAATAGGTTCACATATTTTCCTGTTCACGTATTTCTGGCACCGTGCATTAGCTGATACCCAAATAACCTCGGTTATGTAAATAGATACTTTGTTCATAAATAGATACTTTGTTCGTATTTTCATAAATGTATTATTCATGCTAGTCATCAATCTAAAGTTTCAATGTCACAATGCCGCCTTCGGATCAAGCATTCGTATGTGCATGCATTTCTGTGTTTCATCGTTTATGTGCATTTTAAGCTTTGAAATATTTTGTGTTCTGAACGAAAGGTGACACAGGAGGATAGCGCGAACACAGGGCAGATATGTTATTAAACTTTTGTATTTGCAGACGAACCTTCACTACAAATGTCTCTGTCGGTAACACCTGGTTGTAACGTTGAGGTAGGTGTTGTTGGTGAAGAATGTAAACACAACGACATTCTTAGTGTTTTGCATTTACATTAGGGGCGGTCGGGTAGCCTAGTGGTTAAAGCGTTCGCTCGTCACGCCGAAGACCCGGGTTCGATTCCCGACATGGGTACAATGTGTGAAGCCTATTTCTGGTGTCCCCCGCCGTGATATTGCTGGAATATTGCTAAAAGCGGCGTAAAACCATACTCACTCACATTTACATTAATATACTCACCGACAAAAGAAACGCGAATACAATAAATGTTTGTTAATACGAGAAATAAGATTGGTTTGATGCACAAACGAACATACTGGTATGTTGTGTGAACCGACGCTCATGAATGCATCACATGTGACGTCATAGACTCATGACTCGAGATGCACCATTTGTCTCGGGCAGGATTAGTGTGAAGAAAATAAAGACACTTTGTGGTAACAATTGACTGATTTTTAGTTTTGTCATTAATTGATACACATTGGAAACATCTCTTCTTAACGTACATACTTCTATATATGTTTCTGTGATGCTCGTTTCTTTTGGCGGTGAGTATATAACCAAAGGAAATGTCATTATCACCCAAAATAACAAGGAAATTTATGATTTGTGACAAGTGGCGTTATTTTATGTGCTTTGCATACTTGTTGTTTAAAGTCGCTCTCAGCTATATTCCAGCTATATGACTGCTCTTTAAAGGCGGTGGGGTAGCCTAGTGGTTAATGCGTTCGCTCGTCAAGCCGAAGACCCGGGTTCGATTCCCCAAGTGGGTACAATTAGTGAAGCCCATTTCTGGTGTTCTCCGCCTTGATATTGCTGGAATATTGCAAAAAGCGGCGTAAAACCATACTCACTCACTCTATACTTTTAAATCGTTATAACGACGTCATGCTATTGTAGTTTCAGTGGATACTGAGCCAGTCATTCACTGGCTATTCTGAACCTGCATTTAAAGAAGTACAGCTGACGCAACTAAAGGTCTATTTGGCAAAATTAAGAGACGTTTGTATTTACCTGAACATTCTTAATTTAGAGAAATCATTCGAATCTGCTGATCCGGAAGTAGAACCATTAGATTCTCACGATCTCTCCACAAGGAACTGTTTCTATGTGCATAATCTAGATCAGTTGAAAAGCAAATCGAAGTGACCAAATATATCACTCCGAAATGATTGGTGTGCCTTTCATTGATGTTGTTATCTTTAATATTGTAGAAGCTGAAGAGTCTCGATTCACCTCTATACCAAAGTCAGGCGATGAAGAGTCAACTTGAATGCAGATTTGCCAAGAGACGGGAATTACTAAAGAAGTCTTGTACGAAATACCATCGGTATTTTCTTGGACCCAGATTTCGCATACCTCCACATGGTTCAAAGACCAACGTCCGTAAAAGAGTTTCATTATGCAGGATAGCGAAAGTCGGAAGCATGTTTTGGATGCGAGTGCTTGCCAAATATAATATATTTCATCGTTCTATTTTGAACACCACTGGGTTTGTGTCTTCGTCTGACTTACCACAGAGACTGTATATGTCTACCAAGAAATATGCATTTGTTAGAAACCCATACACAAGGTTATTGTCTGGGTATGTGGATAAAATATTTTCTGTTAATCCGACCTTTTGGAAAAATTCGGGATATAATGCTTTAAAGCTAATTCGCTACAAGAACAGAACTGTAACAAGACCAGAACAAGAACTGAATGCAACTTGTGGTACCGACATTACATTTGCAGAATATGTGGACTTTATTCTTTATCAACTCGAGGGAAATATACCAATTGATAACCATTTCGTTCCCATACATCGACAATGTGCATTCTGTGGGACTGAATATGATTACATTGGTAAAATGGAAACGTTCCTTCAAGACATGGTTTATGTAGCTGGCGCTTTAGGCGTGATGGAACACAATTCCACAAGAGAGGTTGTATTAAAGGAGGGCATTCACGGTGTGGACATAATGTTCTACAGAAATGCACGCAATTTATTCAATGGCAGGCGGAAAGATATGGAAGCGTGTGGAGTGACCCTATCTCAAGGTGTTCGTGCCACGTGGAAGAGATGGCAAATTCGTGGAATGATTTCAATGGAGATTCCATTTCCAGTTGAGGCTAATGGTATTGGCATAACACACACACAATTCTACAAATTGGGCCAAGAAGCTCATGCTAGATCTGATCCTAATATATTAGTACAAGGGAAACATTTGGCACTTAGAGAGGCCTACGGGACCCTTACTTATGTAGCTAAGGCCAAGTTGAGGACAATGTTTCACCCTGAATTTGAACTGTTTGATTATGAATCCACACCAGAATTTGTCTTTGGCAAGTATGAAAAGACAAAGTTTAGTTTCTTTGATCATAAGTTTGACTGATAAAATTACAAAAATGAGTACAATGTGACATAAATACAAATTTCTTTAACAAGTATTATTGGCAATAATCGAGTAAGAGTATGCATACATTTTAAGGCATAGTAAAAATTGGTGATTTGTATACACAAAGTGCTGTCACATCACATGCAACTTTGCACATTCAAATTAAGTGTTTGTTTGTTTGTTATGACCTGCGGCCAGATAAACTAACAGCATTACACTTGAATGATAGATTGGATATACATTTAGTGTAGATTTGAAAAACAGATGCAGTCCCGACACGGCCGCTTTTCCAGGTTGAGAAGAGTGAGTGAGTGAGTTGGGTTTAACGCCGCTTTAAACAGTGGTCAAGTCACATCTCGGCGTGTCAGCTTAATGTGGGAGGAAAGCCCGAAGTGATGCAAGTCTCAGACGTTTACCACTTCGGTGAAACCCACGAGCACGGGTATGGTGCTGACAAACCTAGAAACATAATCGGGGCGAACCGGGATTCGAACCCACAATTATAGGCTTCTGGTGTGCTAAGGGACGCAACTCTACCCTGCGAATCGCGGCGCTTTAGACGACTGAGCCACCCGTGCCCCCAGGTACAGAAGAGTTTCCCCAAATGCAAATATGTCTTGAAATCATTGTCATATTTCTTGATTGTCTATTTTGAAACCATACCCTTCGGCTTGTGGTAATATGCCTCCTGCTAACATAATGAGGAACCTAATTAAATTACTTATCACATGACCTGACATAGGACAATTACATCATTTCCGGTTGGGGAAACCACATGGCGGATGTAGTACAAAAAGAATGGCCATTGCTACAAGCTACCAAAATTTTAAGAAGTCACACAATCATTTCCCCAATCATAATAAATATGCATTGTCGATGCCAACTACTAGTATATCATAAGCATATGTTGTGAGCAACTGTCAATTAGTGATGAAACTACGCTTCACAATAAGAAGCCATTGATTGATCATTCTTTACTCAGCCCTGTACATGATTCACCTGTTAAAGGTGTGAAAACGTACTCCATCATGGCGCATGGCATCCTCAATATATTGCTAACTTCCATAAAACTTTAAGTTTGTTTTCTTGTTTTCATCACGATATTTTCCAAACGTAAAAGATCATCCCTGAAACGTAAAAAAAACATTCGGTGGATGATTGATTGTATGCTCCATCAATTCAAAGGAATTCTTTTTTGATTTCCTCTTAGACACGGGAGGCAGTGGGGTACCCTGGGGGTTAAAGCGTTAACTCGTCACGTCGAAGGCCCGGGTTCGATTCCCGACATGGGTACAATGTGTGAAGCCCATTCTGGTGTCCCCCCGCCGTGATATTGCTGGAATATTGCTAGAAGCGGCGTGAAACTATATTCACTCACTCTTAGACATGGTCAAAGAGTAATAAATATCGTTTGTCTGTCTATTTGGTTGCCTGATTAGCTGTGTGTATTAAAACTTGTTTCTTTGCTCCGATCAATTTAAACATCACCAAATGGAGTTGTATGCAGCTGTGACCGGCCATCATTTGAGTGAGTGAGTGAGTTAAAGTTTAACGTCACATCGGCAATATTTCAGCCATTTCGTGACAAAACAAAATTTGACATTAACAATATATTTTAAACTGTAGCCATCATTTGAACAAGTCGTGATAGCCTCATAGTATGTTGTGTGATCGGTTCACGCAACAGTGAATGTGTACTCGAGAGGGGTGGTATGGTATTAACCGATTAACCTTTTGAGCGCCTCATAGGCAAGTTGTGTACTCCCCAGGGAGCTGAGAATGAACATTATGTGCACACTAAACCATGATGATAATGTAGAACTATATGAATGGTTTACGGTGTGAATTTGGCGTATTATACATGTACATTTTTATAATGGTTTAACGCCGCTTTTGACCATATTCCAGCAATATCAGGGCGAACAAATGGACTTTGCACAGTGTGCTCATGCGACTCATTTGGGTAACCCACCGCCCGTCTGTCAATCTATTAAATGATGCGTATAAAGAGATCAAACGTACCGAAACAAGGCATAATGTGTTTGTTGTTTAACACTGTATCCGGCACTTTTCCAGTTGTATGATGGCGGCCCAGTCTGGACAGGTATAAACAGGTATATTTTGATATTTGATATTTTGTGCAACGTCCCACGGAGTCGTATAGCTGGTAAATGTCATTAATAAATTATGAACAAACAAAACATAATATCGGTGTTATGAGGGTTGCATAATACATGGCAATACAATGCCATTACTACTGATATGTCAGACACGTCCAGGACACAGCGGAGAAATCAAGACACACTACACACGTGTCAAAGTACTCTATATCGGCTTCTGGGAGACACGCCCAGTACGTGAGAATGGGGAGGCATAGATTAAATGGGGCTAATTCGAATGAAGAACCAAGAAATTGGAATCCATTATGTCTTATTTGCAGGCCATCACACCCGGAATGAAAACAAATCAGCAACTTGTACAACTGTTTATATATTCCTAAACAACGATCAACACAAAATATTTACTCGGCAAAGTGAGTGAGTGAGTTAGGTTTAACGCCGCTTTTAACAGTATCACAGTTATATAACGGCGTGTCAGCTTAATGTGGGAGTAAAGCCCGAAGTGATGCATATCTCAGGCGTTCACCGCTTCGGTGAAACTCACGAGCTCGGGTATGGTGCTGACAAACCTAGAAACATAATTGGGGTGAACCGGGATTCGAACCCACAATCATAGTTTTCTGGCGTGTCCAAGGGACGCAACTCTGCCAGCGAATCGCGACGCCTTAGACGACTGGGCCACCCGTGCCCCCTAATCGGCAGAGACACATTTATATTTATTTATTATGGTGACACCTTATGAAAATATTCTTCAAGGTAACTGTATCACATTTACTCATAAACACCTTAAAACATGTCTTTTATGTCGAATAAATCTGCGTTTAAGACCTTAAGTAAACCCTTGATTTTTTCAGCATATGCCTGTTTTGGATTTTGACAGCTCAAATATAGAGCTTAGTTGAAGGCTAAAATTGATTTTACAGGTTTTTCAACATAAAAAAAGTTTCAAACGAAAGTTGGTTTTCAAAGGAAACAGGGACAAAACATGTCAAGAAACGATATCAAGATTCTACTCCAAAACCTAATGCGTCTTGTCTGGATGCCGAAAGAACCTCGCATGAGTTCACTTAACCACGATTCTTCAAAACGCACAGGATTCAAACAATTGAATTGTATGTTTTTTTACTGCCATACACCTCATACACATCTATATACGTACAGGAACAAAATGTCAAATGTCATTTTCCAAATTCGTACACCCCATCCCATCTACCGTGCAACCTCTACATTAAATCCACTCCCTACATCGCATATGTATTTATTGCAGGATGTTTTGCGCGATTCTCGTAAAACCCTGTCTTGTACAAGAAACAGTTATGTGATCAGGGCACAAACCTACTAGGATTGACAAATTAATGCAGAATCACAACTTGTAACCAAACCTTTAAGCTAGAGATAGCTATACTACAATGTTCATGTAAAGCTTAGTCGCCTGTATATTTAAAAATTAAAATAGGCACCGTCAAATGCTAAATTTTCCAAAGGGATGAACAAGTTCAAGTTAGTGTATGCCAGTTAAGATGAATGGAAACGTGACATAGGTATATTGTATGGTGTATATAATGAGGGTAAAGTGGACATTTAATCTCATCTATCCCGTAGGAATTTATTATCAAAAAAGCTAAATTTGTCATCCTTTCGATATTTTCCATAAACGTAGTCTGGCATAGGATCATATTCAAACATCTGAAACTCGGGTTCAAAAAGCTTCCTCAGTCTGACCTTGGCCTCATAGGTCAGTGACCCATATGCTTCTCTGAGTGCTCTCTTTTTCCCCTCCGATAAGACTTTAGGATCAGACTCATTGTGCGCCTTCTGTGCTAACTCATTGAATCTTTCAAATGTCACATGATTTTCATCTGCTTTCAGTGGAAATGGGAGATCCATAGATATCATTCCTCGAATCTGCCATCTTTTCCAGGTTACACGAAGTCCTTCAATAAGTGTCACTCCACATCTTTCCATTTGCAGCCGCCTCGATGTAAACACATTGAACGCATTTGAGTAAATCATATGATGCACCCCTTCTAGACCCCAATGTATAACAGCCTCCCTTGATTTGTCATATTTCAGAAGTCCCATCACGTCACTCACAAACACCATGTCATCCACAAACGTCTCCATCTTCCCTATATAGTCATAGTCAACATTACAAAAGCCGCAGTGTCTGTGAATAGGATTAAAATGTCTATCAATATCCATTTTGTTGTCGTTGCTGTAAAGAATGAAGTCCACAAACTCCGCAAAAGTAACGTCGGAGCCACACGATGCATTTCCAGCACTGGAAATCTCCTTACCGCGAACAGTCTCGGCGGCTTTAGATCCCACCTTTTTCCAATACATAGGGTTAATTGAGAAAATCTTATCTACATATCCCGACAGTAATCTTGTGTATGGGTTTCTTACAAACGTTAATAGGGTGTGTGGTGTATTTAGCTTTGTTTGTTTTATTCCAATAACTATTTTGCTATGGGAGTCCTCGCCTATCATTGTCTGAGTATGTCTTCGATAAACAGCCACAACATAATTCCAGTAAGTACTTCCAGCTTTTTGTATGACACACATTGCAGAGGTTTTATGTTTTTTTGGATGCGTCAATATCATTCGTCTTGACGAATCAGTGCTCCCAACCTTATTACAGGCTCGTTTTAAAATGTCTTTTCTTTGGGCAAATCGGCACTCCAGCTCCGCTTTCATTTGTGCACTTTGGTGAAGAGGAAAGTTAAAATCTCTCTGAAAAATAAAAATATATAATAAAAAGAGCATCAGAAATAGTATCATCACGTCCATGGTATATTTTTATTTTGTATACTTGAGACAAAATAATTTTTGCCATTGTTTTCTGGAACAATTCGTTCTTTCAAAACAAGCCCATATCCATCCCTGAATATCAAATAATCCTATTCTAACCAGAATCACGGATGATTATGTAGGTTTAATTAAAAAAATTCTTGTTTACAGACATAACAAAATACGAATTCATTACCAACGTGTGTAATACTGTGACTGTCATTGTGTGACCAAAACGTTAATGGAGTAAATCTCGAACTGAAACTGTTCGACTTGTTATCTAGATGTTAAAGTTTTACCAAATACATAATCGAGTTTCGACCAGGCAACCAAGTGAATGAAAGCATGTTCGCGAAATGAGTAGAGATGCGCAACGATCCACGCCACCGGCATACGACTACCAGATCTGAGTTTTTGTTGGCTCTTGCGACCAAAAAAATTTATTTGTGTGAGGACTTACTATAAACGGGTCCCCATTTGGCCTTACTTGAGAAAACGTTGAGACCTGTTCAGCGCCTCAAAGTGGGTAAAAGCTTAAAAGTAACTTCGTCTACACGTTTTTCATATACTGAACAACAAAAGTTCCTGTGACATTGAATAAGATTTAATGCAAAGTTTTGTTACCAAATCTGAATCAATTTCGGTTTGCAACAGATAAAAGACTCTTGAAGTATTCAAATGGTTTAATTTGCCATACTTACTTCAGAAAATGCGTGATTTTATAAAAAAAAAAACATGAACATGCCAAAATGTCGATTTACAAATCAATAGCGTGTGTGTCCACCTCTGGTTGCGTTGCAAGCCCACATCTTTGTCTCATGGAATGAACCAGGCGTCGCACAAAGTCCCATGGGATATCTGTCTATATCTGCTGGAGTGTCTGTGGAACACGTGGTTGACGTCGAAGGCGCCGATCCATCTCATCCGACATGTGCTCGATTGGTGAGCGACCAGGGGAGCGAGCCGGCCAGGGGATGACATTCATGTTGTTTTGTTGAAGAGAATCCCGAACAAGTAGAGCAATATGAGGCCGGGCGTTGTCATGTTGAAAGGTAATGCCTGGGCCATGACGACGCAAAAACGGTAGAACAACAGGGCCGATGATCTCGTCGCGGTAGCGCTGTCCATTGAGATTTCCCTCTACCACTATCATACGGGTCCTCTGCGTTCCTGTAATTCCATCCCATACCATAACGCTGCCGCCCCCGAACCGATCTTCGTCCATGACACAATGATTGGCGTAACGTTCACCTCGACGTCGGTACACTTGAACCGTCCATCGCTGTGGCTGAGGTGAAAACCAGACTCGTCAGTGAATAGAACTTGTCCCCACTGCATGACCGTCCAGCATAGACGCTGTCTGCACCACTGTAGACGTGCTTGACGGTGATTTCTGGCCAAAAGGGGACGTCTGGCGAGTCTTCTGGCGACAATCCCTGCACATCTGAGGCGACAACGTACGGTTTGAGAAGATATTCGTCGTAGGCCAGGTATGCTTTTTGCAGTCACTGTTGCTGGCTGGAATCGATTTCGTAGGTGTGTTGTTCGAATCAAGTTGTCTTGTCGATTATTGATTACGCGTGGCCTGCCACTTCGAGGAAGGTCTCTGACTGCATTCGTCTGTTGCCAACGTTGCCATAAACACCAAATGGTGTTTCTGTGGACGTTAAATTGTCTTGCGACATCACGTTGACACGATCCTGCTTCAAGCATACGCTCATTTTCGGACATGCGTGGCATTTCGTAATGTTGAATAAATTGCGTAATTTTGTTGTTTTTCTGAGTGATTGTTGTCAGCACGATGCTAAACAATGCATATGGAATCCCGTTAACGCACATTTTTTATACCCATTCTTGGGTTGTGAAATGTATGGAGCTTGCATAAAAGTCAACTTTTGCATGGAATGCATGCTTTTCTGTAGCAGTTGCGTTTTTGTGACTTGATTCCATACTTTTACTACAATATTGAAAACCAAACTTTACTTTAAAACTACACTAAAATATTGGTGTCACAGGAACTTTCTTTTTTGAGTATATTTAGCAAAACGTTAATGGAATTAAATCTCGAACTGAAAATGCTCGACTTGTTATCTAGATGTTCAAGTTTTACCACTGTGACAAATAAATAGTCGAGTTTCCACGAGACAATCCAAAACGTCAGTCTTAGAGAATCACCAGTTTCTATTATCAGTCCACAAGGGAAACTAATATGACTCGATCATTGAAATCAGTAATGAGTTTTGTCGGCTCTTACGACCAACAATAACTATCGTTGTGGGGGCTAATTACAATAAGGTCCCAATTACTGAAGAATATGTTAAGACCAGTTCAGCGCTCAAAAGTAGGGGAAAAACAGAAAGGTTTTATACATATTTTGGAAGGGTTTTGTCACTTTATTTACACATGTATTTCATATTCATATGGTTGTTGGCGATGACGAAGTCGAAGATCATGCTGCTGACTTATAGCATTATTGATAACACTTATATCCAGGACTGATGCTGTTAAGTTGGGCTCCATCAGTAATCAGTTGGTTAGACTGCCTCAATAAACGGTAATAAAAGCCATAACACTTTTCACAGGGTATATAATTTGATAACATGGTTTTGACATGTTCAGTTTCCATAGAAAAACCATACTATTTCGTAAAAAATTATGTATTTGGTCATGAATTCATGATAATCGCATACAGAATGCTCTCAAATAAATAAATTCCTCATTGCCAAACAGTTTAGAAGTTTGGATGTTGTAATTGCACCACTACTTGCCATTGTACACCTCAGTTAAATTCACATCACCATAGATAATCATTATATTTTTTAAGTATTCCATGGGAAATATCTTTACTAAAATAAGCTGGAAAGTGGCCCTTTCTATCCACAAGACATCCTGATTCCTGTGTAACTTCCAATTTTTGATATTGTGTAAACCTACCTCTAAATGACCAGAAGACAAAACACCCGTAGCTGCTGGCTCTCGAGTGTCATCTGAAACAATCAATATGTAATTAACACTTTGTCATACAATAAGTGATGACCTTCCTTATGAACTGTTCAAAATAATTCTCAATTTATGAGATATGTATCTGTACCATTGTCACCGAGTCGTAGAACGCAGCTCATGACGGTCCAGTGATCTTAGCGCCCCCTACTCACCACTGTACAGCGATCGACAGCTCGGCTTCAGTTTGGCTTAATTTGAGTTTGTTGGGCTATCGCTGGGGAATTTGCTATCTGTAAATTTCATTCTATACCATTTCAATCTTATGCTCTTAAATGTGTTATCTCCCAAGAGTGTACAAGCATATTCAAATGTTGAAAGTGTTTTAGTAACTTTGATCTTTACGAAATAACGGGATTATCTCGTACTATGTAGATATTTCTCGTGTATCTCGTCATTTTTGCCACCTTACTAATTGTAGCTTTAGGTAGCTTATGTTTAGCCCTTTATTTTGATTTAGTTTGCTTTCGTCAGACCTTGGCGGATCGCTCTGCGACGGTGTGAACTGTCGAACTTAGTTTCCCTGGTAGGTTGTTTATCCCTGTATGGATCTTTGTCCGTGACAGTTGGACTCCAGTCACTTTTGATTCCAGTCTTTCGTTAATTATATATATATATATGTAGCTGATAATAATAAACCAGTGAACTTTTACCACCTTGGCTATCATGTCTTTATTTACATTCATTAACATTCTAGTCACAGGGCTCAGCTCAGACACGACCATATTCTAATAGAATCATATTTTTAAATCGTTTTGTACATTTCATATTATTTGCTTCAGTATTTGGAGCACCAGAAATGTACACCCAACTGTTAACTTAAGTAGTACTCTGGATACATGAGCTCTAGTCCATCCTCTTCAATGGTTAACACATCCTATGAATGCCAGACATATACATAACAGAGGGTGTAAGCCGGAATTGAGAAAACTGATATACCCCAGTCAGAGATATACTGTCAGTCTTATGAGATTTGATGATACATGTCAGTGCTACCAAGATAGCGTAGACAAATGAAATCATGAAAATTATGCATAGGATATAAATCCCTTTTCCTTTCATTTCCTTGGGAGAGATTGGTGTAGACACTGACATACACTGCACCTGGAACTGTGACATTCCTTGATCTATGAGGCTTTTGTTACAAAACGTGGTGAACACAGATAGTGTTACGTATCCATTTTCAGAGATTCAGGACAATTTGTGAAAAATGAAAACAATATGTGAAATGCTGGACTTCCTTATTGATAATAACTGCGTAAAATTTTGGGGTAAGGCATTTAGACAAGAAGTAGGCATCCCTATCGGCACCAATTGTGCTCCCCTTCTTGCGGATATGTTACATTATGCATATGAATCGGAATTTCTGTTGGGATTGGCAAAGTGAAAACAAGGTAATTTGGCCAAGAAGTTTAACTTAAGCATCAGGTATATCGATGATTTGATCCCGTTCAATGACAATCAAATAGCCAATTCCCTTCCATTGATTTACCCCCTGAACTCGAAATACAGCAGTCTCCGGCCTTTGGTGTCTACATTTCGCAACTTTTGAGATACAATAGAGCATGCCCCTTCTTACAATATTTCAAAGAGCGTCATACGACTCTTGCTCAGAACTTGTTTGATCAAGGTTACAACACTAAATGCCTCAGTAAAGCTTTCGCCAAGGTATATGGTTGACATGTGGAGAATATTTCCAAATTTGATGCATCAGTGACAAAAATTATGTCCGATGCAATTCCCTATTTTGACTATTACCACATGTTCGCATGTTTTTTTCAGGTGAACAATTGACTTGCCTTTTCATGCGTTTGTGACATGTGCCACCGTGGTATCATTACTATTTGATAGGGATTCATAAATACATGCGCATGATATAGTCGGAATTGTCCAATCGACTCTGCTTTATGCAGACATTTCTATTGGATGTCGAAAGGGATTTGTTGCTTTATCAATGCAAATGACATGACGTAAGTAGTTTCTTTTAATGTACCAATTAATGTCGAGGTAGTGTACAGAAACTATTTAAGATGAATATATGTCATGCGTAACGTAAGGAACTGCCCAATCCACGGATTATGGATGCGCCAAACCGTTTGACAGAGAAATATGGTAGCTATGAGTTTCGAGATTTTTGACGAAATTGGTGTGGCTAATGACAGATCTAGATCTATTTCATGGAACGATGAGGGTTGCATATCATCTAATAAACACGTAGTGTACTGGTGCCTTAAGTTCTCCGGGCACCCCAGCTGAAGGGGAATTTGTCATCACCCGAGCAGGCTCTGTACCAGCTGAACTATTAACATACAAAAGTAGTGTTGATATATCCATTACGTTGTTCACCGAATTGTTTTGAGAATAAAGGCTGTCTGTATTGGTGGGAAAGCTAATAGTTATCCAAAGGATCCTTTGCTATGCGTGTCGTATGCTAAATTATGTATATAATTAACTATGTATGTAGTAATATAACCCTGACTGTGTGTTGTATGTTAAGTTGCGTACAATTGCCAGTATGTTGCCAGGTTGCAGGTGTATGGTACATGTTGTATATCTGGGCTGTGTGAAGAACGTTATTTACAACTGACTGTGCATTAGACCCGTGAAGAATAGGTTTAGAATAGGTCTTCAGCAACTCGTAAGAGGCGACTATGCTTGTCGTTAGAGGCGACTAACGGGATCGGGTGGTCAGATTCGCTGACTTGGTTGATGCATGTCATCGTATACCAATTGCGTGGATCGATGCTCATGATGTCAATCACTGGATTGTCTGGTCCACACTCGACAAACTGTGCCTGATGTTATAACACATACTCTTCGGTATGACATATACTCTTCAAAAAAAAGAAACGCAAAGACATATTTGTGTGAGGTAGGAAAATACATTTATACGAGGAACCGCACAAGGTATTGAGCCAAAATGTTGTCATCTCAGTTATCGTGCATAGGAAAAGTCAGCTACCATAAATAACGCGTATGTCCCCCGTTGGAATTGATAGCGGCCTGGCATCTCCTGCCAGTGGAAGAGACGAGAATGCTTATCACATTTTGGGGGATGGTAGCCCACTCGGCCTGCAACGCAACTGCAGCAACGTCTTGGGTTGCGGTTGACGTCGGCGTAGCCGTCTATCCAATCCATCACATAGGTGCTCTATCGGGTTCAAATCCGGGGATCTGGTGGGCCAGGGGATAACATTAACGCTGTAGTTGTGTAGACAGGATCTTATGATTTGTGCTGTATGCGGTCGAGCACCGGAATACACCGTTGCCGCTACCGTGTGGAAGGAGAATTTCGTTGATGTATCGTTGAGCCGTAAGATTGCCATGGATATGGACCAAACCTGTCCTGCCATGGTGAGAGATATTCGCCCACATGATAACGCTACCCCACCAAACCTGTTCACTTTCTGTACGCATTTTCCGGCGTTACGTTCCCCCCGACTTCTGCAGACCAGTGTTCTTTCATCCCCTCGACGGAGGAGAAATCTTTATTCGTCGCTGAACCAGACATCTTTCACAATCGCAGTTGAGGCCATATCCTGTGTTGACGACACCAAAGCAGTCGTTGTTGACGATGTGGTCGACTCAATATGACGCGTCTACAGCTGATCGGGATTCCCCTGCCTGCAAGCGGCCTATGACGTTGTTTCTTTGCACTTCTGTTTATCTTGGCATGTTGTTGAACTGTCATTGTTCGATTGACGCAGATGTTAGGCAATTAAAAACCCTGCACTTTAATACCGTTCATAGTGCTGCTGCATGTGCAGTACGTGCAGCTTCATGGCCCTTTTGTTAATGCACTTGGTGCGTTTTTCCGAAGCGTACGTGTTTCCCGACTAATGGTGTGCATGTCCTTGTTGTGATCATTTTGATCCGGGAAATTTGTCACTGACGCGATAACACATTACACCTCTTCATTGTGCACCTCTTGGTCTGCTAATGTTGCTTTTATGGCCAAAGACATTCGTATTGCGGTTTTTTTTCGAATATATTTACATATTTTAATTAATTAATTTACTAAATTAAATGTATCCTATGCCTGAATGCCGGATATTGCAAGTATTTTATAGCATCAAACCCTGTGTTACTGAGAATAGCAACATTTGATACTTGAATAAATTACATATCAATTACATATCTTTTTCTCCTTAAATTACACACGACAAGTACCGATATAAAGATATGCTGTATAAAGACAGACACTTACCTAAAACCCAAAACACATAGATCAGCATCGCAAAGAGAAGACCAGCTACCAACGCCTTTATCCTCCTCATGGTGCGATGAATGTGATGTGCGTCTGTTCCTACTACTGCAGTTGACACTTGTCATTTGACAAAATATCCCCACATCTCGTTTACTGTATCAACCACCAACGTATTATCTTACCAAGGTACATACAATTATATAGCACTTCTATAGCGTCCAAGTCTTTATGGATTTCTTTCAACTCAGTATCAGATGACGAACACAAATCCGTCTGTTTGTGTCACACTGTATCACTTAACATTGGCTCAAGACCATGGACACTAACGGTTGTAATTGCAACCCATAGTGTAAATATGTGAGCACTCAGCGTTGCATCCGCAACCGTTAGTGTCACTGAAACACTAGGGGTTGATATTAAAAGTGTTAACTAGTGAACACTAAGGATTGATGCATACATCTTCCTGTTGCAACCTTTAGTTTTCACATTTTGTCAGAGGAAACGTGAAACTAGTTTTCGCGATATATAGACAATATACATCTTCCCGAGGCAAGAGCGTTAACTGAGTGTAAAAGTCCAGTTTCCACCCTTGCCGAACTAGTCTGGAATTCCTGGGCTTGATCGTAGTGCCACCAGTGGTTATTACGAGTTATGACCCTTCTAAAACTTTCCTATCGACCAATCAGATTCCACCTTTCGTATCACTTTCATTTGATTCAAACAAAACGGTGGCGCACAGTCAAGACGATCTGATCGATAATCAAGATCTATATTGTGATAAAACGAGCCTTACATCGCGAAGTGCATCAAATCACGTGAGCACCTTGGTAAAAATCATGAAAAGATTTTGAAAATATCTGTTGACAACGAGTTTAAGGAGCACATGCTTTGCAAATCCTGCAATCGACCGAAATCAGCACGACAATTTACGAACCGGATCTCGATTTCGGTGCGCGATTTTGATTGGACTATGCATAGACTCGTTAGCCCAGCCAAAATGTAACTCTTTTATACTAGCGTAGTTCGGCAAGGGTGGAAAATGGACTTCTCAGTTAACTCACTTGCCTCGGGAAGATGGACCATATAAAGCAGAATTCAATTCAATAGTTCACTTTCTGTTTCGCGAAAATTTACAAAAATGCCTTGGTATTGGTATTTCTTGTCTCACTGCCCAGAATACCTAAAATATAACAGGTCATGTGTACTTTTTAAAAAAGATATGAAACATTTTCAAAATGTGTGAGTATTGCTTTTATTATGTGTGTATGATATTCTTAGAACATAGCCATCCATCTTTTCGTAGTGATAGCTGCATCCTCAACGTTTGTTCATCTGCTTTTGATATTAATCAGATAATATAAAATAGAAAGAGTCCTTTTCAAATAGCCAATATTAAGGAGGGGCTGCTTACGTTAGGATTATGTTTGAATTAATCCGCCACCACCACCCTCGCCGCCGCAAAAGGTCTATGCCTATGATATGTCATATATTAGACATATAGGTCTGAGGAATGTATTTTGATAGTGTTAGTACATGTCTAATTTGTTTCTGCAGACATTTTTATGTATTTTACATGAGGGTGAAGGTCACAGAAAGGTCACTCAAAGGTCATTCTGGTGCTTCAAATCTTGTTACCAACCTCTAAAATAACTACTGGTTATGATATCATGAAACTTGGTACGTGTTACCTCTATACTAAAGTTGCGGACTTTTGACGGAGATTTGTTTGAAGGCCAAGGTCACGCAGAGGTTGAAACTTAGGGAAAAATCTCTTTGTTCAAATTTTCTCCTTGTTCGCGTTTTGTCAATAATTGAGCAGAATGCAAACTGGATGAGTTTTGGAAAGAGGGGCTGCTTCAGTGTTTGTCGAACAAACATCGTTTCGAGTTGAAGCTAATTTCAAAATGTTTTCGATGAAATATGCATAAATCCTTTACCATACCAACGTGACGACTTCAGATTCAAATGATCTAATATGTCTGTATTTTTTAAAACCTGTTTTGAAGTAATATATGTTTTAAAGAAGAAAATAAGTGTTACTCATTCATTTCAAAAGTTAAAGTTAAGGTTGATTCTGCAACCCCTCATATGGTGACATATGCAACTGATGGTGCTTATTTGCCAGAAATGATCTAATATATCTTTAATGGAAGTTATACAATTGTGTTTTTGAAAACTTATTTGAGAATAATATTTGTCATGGAAAGTTAAAAATTCAACATGATCCTGATGTGATAGCCACGTATTTAAAACCCTATCGAAAATCAGATTTGCTTCAACAAGCTCTGGCCTATTCAAATTTGATTACTTCTCACCACGTTTGAAGGAGCTTCTGGAGATCGACAAACCATTCCTGTCATTGTAATCGGAAAACAAACAGCAAATATCTATAAAAGTTCCAAGTACAGTCAATCTTAGTTGTGCACCATTTTCGAAGTCAGTGCTCCCAAAACAGCTTAACCGTTCCGCAGGTGTCTTAAAGCGAATCTCTTCAAACGAACTTAAAGTGTACAAGTTGTTGGAGGCACTCTATACATCCAATACTGTCAAATGTATGGGCAAGAAATAATCTGATCTAATTGTCAGATTAATCACCATAACCCCCTTTTAACAAATATAACACAATTAACTTAAGTTCCGCAAAGATAGATCATGTATTATAGTAAATCATTTTTGCAATACTATCAACTGTTAAATTCGCTTCTTAGAAGAAACCATGAGCCTAAGAGGAATGTTTCACACTAAAAACCACAAAACCCCTAAAAAACAAAACCCCTAATGATTCAGGGGGAAACATAAAGCCTTCTCTGCAGAAAATGTCTACGGTGCCAAAAATGTATTTTGAGCAGAAATGTCTGAGCAGTGGCCATCAACAGACTTTTTAATAAAGCTGCCGTGGGGGCAGTTAAAATGGTCAAAGTCACATTGAAATCGGAGTTGAACAAATTGATAAATTTCAGATGTCATCATTGTTGGAAAATGCATGTGCAGTTTCAGCTTCATTGGCAGAGTGGTTTCTGAAGAGAAGATGTTAACTGCGAAGACTCAAGATTTTTGGTATTTTGCAATATGACAAGTGGCAGACTTATTTGATTTCCGATAAAGGCGCCTTGAAGAAACTTGTTTCGACATAAGGTGACCATTTCACTCACCAAGGCACAACCTCTGAACTTGTTAGTGTTCGAGAAGATGTTTTTTAATTTTGTTTTTAAAACCAAAACACGTATGGCTATGTTGAAATTCCTATGTTGATGCCTTCAACAAACGTGAACCTACTTAGTGTAACAAACATCCACACAACATTTCAACTGAACCCATTAAGCCATTTCGAAGACGTCGAAATTGTGACAAGGTTATGGATCGTTCACTGAAAAATAATGTGTTTGAATAAGTAACTTTGCTCGTACTTTCAGAGAAACAAAATGTACATCGCGTACATGTATGTCTTGAAGCACTGAATGAAAACAATGTCCTGTTTCAAACTGTTTCCGGTTTTAGTTTGTTCAGGTGCACAAGCGTCGTTGTTTCATAGCCACCCACTATGACTTTACATGGTCAGACATGTATATGTTAATATTGTACTTGGAGTACTGAGTTTAGGTAATCATCTTGCAACGATTGCTTAATATATCTCAGATGGATCGAATTCCTAATTATGTATATCTTTCCGCTTTCAGGGTCACAACATCTGTAGCCAGATTATTGGAAAAAATTAATACTAATCATAAGAATATGATAGCGGATTGAGGTATATTAGATTGACCTGAACTAATTATTTGTTCTTCAGGAAGGTGTTGCCACCTCCATTCCTACCCACGCCCGTTTAAAACAGAAATGATTAAACAAGTGTATGTTGTGTGAAAAGTTAATGGTGTATGTTTTGTTTAGATTTTCGTGAAATGATATATAATTATTGGAAATATTTCATTTATTTTAAGCATTTGGTCTGTGCGACATTTGTGACTGCAATATATGTTATTGATTTCGATTTGCGTGTTGTATATACCACATCAAAACGATGTATTATATGACGCTATATTGCCTGTCGTGTCTGCCAACTTGATATGATTGAACAGTGCAATCCTATAGTGGAGTTCCCGACATCTTGCTTCGACTTATTGTGTGCAAGTTAACAATGTTGTTTTATTAAAAATGGCGGTTTAAGGTTCTAATACACAGATTGTATTTGGGTACGATATATTTTCAAAATCATTAAATATTCCTTAAAATGTTTTTGAGATTTCATGTACAGTTACACTCATATTGTTCACTATTTTGGTTAAACACGGACCATAAACAAGTTGTGTTTGGTAAAGATATCTTTTCAAAATCATTTAATACTGTATCAAATAGCAAAGGATCTTGCTTAAAATGTTTTTGAGATCTCAAGTACAGTTACACTCCTATTGATCTTTGATATGGACAAACACGGACCATGATGGCGACTTGGCACTGAGACGTCGTTGAAAAGATCCACAGGTAGAGCATAGACAGTGATGAATGCAAGTTTGTGTATGAGCTAATGAGTGATGTTTTACTAGTCAGCAGTTCTCCAGCAATATTATGAAATCTTAGCCAGAGTCAGTGATTGATACCATGAACGACGATCCATGATTCATAATCAGTGGGTATTGTGGCGATCTTTATTCGGCTTTTATGTCAAGTTTCAACATTTGGTGCTCAACCGGAATTACCACGGATGCGCATACATATAACTGTAATAGATCTGTGGCTTCTTAAAGTCCCGTTAAATGGATTTTAACAAATACCGCGAAGCCATAAAACCATAACATTGTTGATATTAGAATTTACGAAATGGGACAGGAGTAGGTACTGCTTTTGTGCATTGATAACACCGACTGTGTGCTCACAATAATGCATAAAGTTTACAAGCGGGTCAACGATAGAACATCAAGGTATGATTGATACAAATAAACCACCAGAATTTAAAGACACAAGTGACAGTGCTGAGTTGGCAGAAGTTCGGTCAGCTTCATTTCTTGACTCTCTCTAAATTAAGGGCATCAGCTAGAATTGCACCGTTCCAACTAGACTAGTCTCTTCGTGAAAACGTCACTTTCAAAAGGCGAGGTTCTGGTGAATACTGCATCATTTTGTCATGCCTTTATTGTTACTGTGATTTTTTTATTAAGAAAATAACAAAACTAAAACATGAGGTAAGCATGTCGAATTCTAGTGCTGTTTGCTCCAACAGAGTACTGGATTCCATTCAAGAGCAATCCATAATGTTAAAATACAGCGTGTGATTGCATGAAAGGGAGCAATTGTTTGATTTTCATGGGAGAGGGGAGGAGATTTTTTCTATAACAAAATAATCAAGTCTCTATTTTACTGTAAACAATTGTGTATGCCTCACAAATTACTGAACGAATGAAGTGTCTTTTTCCTAAGTGTCCTAAGAATACATTCTGTTATTTCTACATATTCCATATTTGTAAAGAATAAATGCATTGTAAATGGTAAAATATTTATTAATGCTTTCGTATTGTTATCTTGTTAATATGCATTGAGGACTGCAGCCAATATTCAATATTCAAAACGTCCAAATCTGTAAAGAAAATTAGCTCTAATAGATATATATCTAATTCCGCTCTAAGATGGAACTCCGAGGTCTTAGAAAAGGTTGCTGGACAGGGGGTGTCATTTGAATACGCTGTCGGAACCTTAATCCTTCTTCCAAACCGCCGCCTGTTCTAGTAGACAGAGCGTCTTCCCGGAAGCCCTGTGGTTCGATGCCTTAGTTGTTTGATACCGAAAGATGTTGAAGGGTGGTTCTGGCTGTCACCCTATTTGGCGTTTGGCAGTAAGGTTATATAGCAGGGGTTTGGTCGGCTCGTAGTCAGTATACTGGGTGGCTGGGTTGTCCATGTAAATTTGGGGATAGTACCTCAGTGGGCGAGCACTATAAACCCGGCATTAGTCCGGAATATCCGACAAACAGCGTACGAATCTTGGTAATCTGCCGGCTGCACTAACAGGGACCAACTTTTGCAGCATCACCTCCTTCCTGACACTCAAAGTCAAATGTAAGATTTTGCAACATGATAACGCCAGGCCGCACACGACTCGCATCACTGGCATCTTTCTAGCCAATAATAATGTAAATGTCTTTCCTTTGCAATCCAGATTGCCAGATATGAACGCAATTGAGAAATCTTTGGGAAGAACTCGACCGACGTCTACGACAGCGTCAACAACAGCTTGAAACAATTTATGAACTGGCTCGAACACTGCAAGAATGGAGAAGGATTCCCGAGGACAGAATTCAAAGACTAATACAGTCAATGCCTAGACGTTGCCGTGCGGTAATGCAAGCACATGGTGGTCATAACAGATATTGATATCTGCACAACATCCGGGTCTTATAGATTCAGGAAAATCATATAGACAAACTTTGTTGGTCCAATTATGTGAAATTTTATTGCAGAACACTTGTTCATTCTCTCATGCTTTTAAATAAACCAAAAAACGTTTGACGTTCCCAGTTATGCGTTTCTTACGGTGTTAATCAAGTGTTTACACTCACAAGAAAACACTTCTACAATATATGCTACTATATCTTCCTGAAATTGGTATATGGTTCCATACTTCAGACTTCAATGAAGACCGACCCGTGAAGGTTCGGGGTAGAATAGGTCTCCAGCAACCCATGCTTGCCGTGAAAGGCGACTATGCTTGTCGTAAGAGGCGACTAACGGGATGGGATGGTCAGTTTTGCTGATTTGGTTTATGCATGTCATCGTATTCAAGATGCGTGGATCGATGTACATGATGTCAATCACTGGATTGTCTGGTCCAGACTCGACTACTTACAGGCCACCGTCATATAGCTGGAATATTTATTGCTGAGTGAGTCCTTAAACAACAAACAAAACAAACAAAACTATAAACAAAGAAATGCATAACCTGCATCACATCCCTCAACGTGAAATAATCGTGAGATAATTTCGCCTATCTATACTGTTTGTGCCTTTGACAGTTTATAACACGATACAGACAGGCATGTATTTTCAGATCTTACCCTATGTACATGACGGAATAACGGGATAGTCTATCTTAATGAGGAACTATCATGAATGAGTACAAATGTATCATCAAGTGATGTCATTGGTATGTATAAAGCGCAACGGAAAAAAGTATGTTTCGTGTAGTATCCGTGAATAGTGAACATATATTAATATGAATTGATGAAAATCATAGACATATAATACTAAACATGATCACAGATCAATAGTCACGGTAAGGGTTTAGTGATGTCTCACGCCTTGTGGGCATGTGAGGCCAATCGTGGCATCCTTCCCGAATAAATATAGAGAGTGAAGTGAGAAAAATGTGTGTGGGATGAAAAGGTTATAGGAATAAATGGGAATTACCTGTATGAAATATAGGAAGTTTCAAATACCAATGGCATAATGTACAAATGACTCACTTTTATTCACAATATTTTAGACAAAACTGGCCTGGTCTATGTTTGACTGTCACAGAGTTTTATGTCATCTTCCTGGATGCAAACACGCAAAGAAGACATGATATACTTTGGCAAACTTGGAACAGAGGTATTGCAGATTCATCTCAATGTTCAACACATAGAATCTTCAAAACTGAAAATCAGCTTGAATCACATTTACTACATATTTCCTTCCTGTTAAAATTAGCACACTCACTTTTAACATATGTACTAAAATAATTATGTTGGTATTTCCATGATTATTGTAACAGTGCCAAAGGCATATGTTTTGTTTGTATGTACAGAAACTAAGGTGGTATTTCACCTTCTCAATCCCGTAGGAATTTATTATCAAAAAAGCTAAATTTGTCCCCATTTCGATATTTTCCATAAACGTAGTCTGGCATAGGGTCATATTCAAACATCTGAAACTCGGGTTCAAAAAGCTTCCTCAGTCTGACCTTGGCCTCATAGGTCAGTGACCCATATGCTTCTCTGAGTGCTCTCTTTTTCCCCTCCGATAAGACTTTAGGATCAGACTCATTGTGCGCCTTCTGTGCTAACTCATTGAATCTTTCAAATGTCACATGATTATCTTCTGCTTTCAGTGGAAATGGGAGATCCATAGATATCATTCCTCGAATCTGCCATCTTTTCCAGGTTACACGAAGTCCTTCAATAAGTGTCACTCCACATCTTTCCATTTGCATCCGCCTGTGTGTAAACACATTGAACGCATTTGTGTACATCATACTTGGCACCCCTTCTAGACCCCAATGTAAAATAGCCTCCCTTGATTTGTCATATTTCAGAAGTCCCATCGCGTCACTCACAAACACCATGTCATCCACAAACGTCTCCATCTTTCCTATATAGTCATAGTCAACATTACAAAACCCGCAGTGTCTGTAAATAGGATTAAAATGTCTATCAATAACCATTTTGTTGTCGTTGCTGTAAAGGATGAAGTCCACAAACTCCGCAAAAGTAACGTCGGAGCCACACGTTGCGTTTCCTGTACTGGAATTCTCCTTACCGCGAACAGTCTCGGCGGCTTTAGATCCCACCTTTTTCCAATACATAGGGTTAATTGAGAAAATCTTATCTACATATCCCGACAGTAATCTTGTGTATGGGTTTCTTACGAACGTGAATAGGGTGTGTGGTGTATTTAGCTTTGGTTCTGTTATTCCAATAACTATTTTGCTATGGGAGTCCTCTCCTATAATTGACTGAGTATGACTCTGATAAGCAGCCTCAACATGCTTCCAGTAAGTACTTCCAGCTTTTTGTATGACACACATTGCAGAGGTTTTATGGTTATTTGGATGCGTCAATAACATTTTTCGTGACGAAACAGTGCTCCCAACACGATCACAAGCTCGTTTTAAGATGTCTTTTCTTTGGGCGAATCGGCACTCCAGCTCTTCTTTCATTTGTGGACTTTGGTCAAGAGGACAGTTTAAGTCTCTCAGTCTCTGTAAAAATATAACAGAGCATCAGAAATAGTACTATCACGTCCAGCGAACATTTGTGTTTTGTATACTTGAGACAACATGAGTGTTGCCATTGTTTTCTGGAGCAATTCATTATTTCAAAACAAGCCCAGATCCTTCCCCGAATAATCAAATAATCCCATTCTACCCAGAATCACCCAGAACGCTGTTGACTTAATTAAAAAAATTCTTGTTTACAGACATAACAAAATACGAATTCATACCAAACGTGTGTAATATTGTGACTGTCATTGTGTGACCCAAACGTTAATGGAATTAAATCTCGAACTGAAAATGATCGACTTGTTATCTAGATGTTCAAGTTTTACCACTGTGACAAATAAATAGTCGAGTTTCCACGAGACAATCCAAAACGTCAGTCCTAGGGAATCACCAGTTTCTATTATCAGTCCACAAGGGAAACTAGTATGACTCATCACTGAAATCAGTATGACACCAGGTGTTCGCGAAAAGGTTACACATGACCACCAGATCTGAGTTTTGTCGGCTCTTACGACCAATAATAAATATCGTTGTGGGGGCTAATTATAAACGGGTACCAATTACTGAAGCATATGTTGAAGCAAGTTCAGCGCCCCAACTTGGGAAAATGTTTTATACATGTTTTGGAAGGGTTTTGTCACTTTATTTACACGTTTTTCATATTCAACAATGGTTGGGGGCGATTTCGAAGTCGAAGATCATGCTGCTGACTTATGGCATTATTGATAACACTTATATCCAGGACTGATGCTGTTAAGTTGGGCTCCGTCAGTAATCAGTTGGTTGGACTGCCTCAATAAACGGTAATAAAAGCCATAACACTTTTACCAGGGTAGGTAATTTGCTCCAACCAGATAGCATGGTAGGGACACGTTCAATTTACATAAGAAAACCATACGAATTCGTGACAAATTATGTGTTTGGTCATGAATTCACGATGATCGCATACAGACTCCCCTCAAGTAAATAAATACCTCATTGCCAAACAGTTTAGAAGTTTGGATGTTGCAATTGCATATCTCTTCTTGTCATTGTACACTTCAGTTAAATTCACATCATTGCAACCTCCACGTGGTAAGTGCTGGGTAACGCTAATCGCTCTTCCCCCGTGTGGACCCGGGGTAGAATGTGTACTCAACATCCCATTGCTTGTCGTATGAAGCGACTAAACTGGGCAGCCCGTTTGCCGTGGGTTGCGTCCCTGTGTCGGCGGAGGAAGGGAGTCTGGTAGTTAAGGGCACTAGTTCCTGGAACTGTGTTCCTCTGCCCAATACACTACTTCGACCCTTACTTAGCTGAGACGGGTGGTAGGGTGGGTTTGGTCTTATCAATCGGCTGGCCATGCCAAACCCTGTGCGTAATATAGTAAATGCACACGTGTGTTATATTTTAATGTATATTTTGGTCTTGGTCATGCATAACCTTGTATGAATTCACAATTTTGGATGGAATAAATTGCCTATAGTCTTATGCCAGAAGGTGGTGGCTCATGGGGCAATCTGGTGGAGTTGACCTCTGTATTCTGTATGTCTCCACTTTCTTGTCATGGACTGAGCCAGCCTGGCACTACATCTGGTAGACAAATATAGCTAATCAAGTCATATTTGCTGGAGTATAACATCCCCGTATCCCTGGTGTTTGCATGCTAGAAATCCGATGCGCTACAACATTGTCCTTGTTGACACTCGATGGTGGGTAGGGAGCAGGTATGCTGAAACACTTTTCTTTCACCATGTCAACCCAACAGCCTCGTTCAATTCGCAACGACAAAAACGACTTGAAGATTATGATTCTGGAAACATTCATAACAAATACTATTTATGGGCCCGATTCCTGGTGATCGAGGCTGCTGACAAACAACTTTTAAAATTGAATCCATTCCTTATTTCAAAAGCTATTAACGGACATTGTCAAGAAGTGAAAAATGTAACTCGTCTCCGCAGTGGTTCCATTCTTGTGGAATGTGTGAAGAAGCAGCAATCTCTTAATCTCTTATCCATCAGTCAATTTGTTGAGGTTGCTGTTTCAGCACATAAGACTCTATACTCCAGTCGAGGCATTGTTCGTGACAGAGCTCGGTGCCTTTCTGACATGTCCGAACAAAAACTGTTACAGAGTTTAAGGGTCAAGCAGTGACAGCTGTGAAACGTTCTACTGAAAAGATCGACTGTGTTATCACTCCCCGAACACTTATCTCTTCACATTTGATCGAACAACTATTCCTCGTTCAATTAAAGCTGGTTGTGTTAACATCGGAGTGGAGGTGTAGGTCCCCAATCAACTCCGATGTTTTACTTGCCAACAGTTTGGCCATGGTTCCAAGTCCTGTGATCGCCCTAAGATTTGCAAGCGTTGTGGTGGTAAACATGACAGCAACGAATGTAGGGCAGATGTCAAATGTGTCAACTGTAATGGCCAACATGAAACCTGGTCAAAGTCCTGTCCTGTATGGAAAACTGAGTCACAGATATTGAAACTGAAACACCACAACAATATTTCGTATCTGGAAGTAAAAAAACAAGTAACTAACCAGTTACCATCAACTATTACTTATTCTGCTGCAGTGTCTTGTTCTTTTTCCACTTCTTCAATCGAATGTCAGACTGAGTTGACATGGGTTCAATTTGATCATCCAGTTGAAACAACATCTGTCATTAGCTCAACAAATCAGATTGCCAGCCCAGTACATCATCTTCAGAATCACTGACTGAATCACAATCTTTACCAGTTATTGAAAAACCAGGTAATGTTCATATGACAAAGACAGAAAGAAACAACTAAATAGACAGCATCTTAGGACATCCTCTCCTTAAGAGGTGCCTGTCGATAACTCCTTTTGACCTTTGGATATGGAGGTAACTCCCGTCTTCAGAGGCCAGTGCTAGGAGTTCATCTTCTTCACGCTCGCGTGTGAGGTCACCTATTGAGCCGCCATGACTCAAACGCCTCATATGACAATTGTAGAGCACTCAGGGAAACCTTAAATGAGATACAATTGCTAGTTCAGGACTTCAAACCATCAGCACTGTGTCTCCAAGAGAAGAGACATATCTTAAATATAACGATGTATTTGATTTAAGGCAATACAATTGCTATCATTCGTTTTCACAGCCAGGTGATAAAGCTACTGGAGGTTCTAATTGATCAAGCAAGGCATCATCCATAGCACTGTTCCACTCAATACAAATCTTCAAGCTGTAGCTTTCCGACTTACATTGCACATTGCACTTACTTTGTGCTCCTTATATATTCCTCCTTCGACTACTCTTCAGCAGGCTGATCTTCAGAATCTCTATGATTGGTTACCAAAGCCCTGTATCATCATGAGCGATTTATATGGCCATAACCCTCTATCGGGAAGTCCAAATACAAACAGTAAGAGAAAAGTGCTTGAGGACTTTAATTTCTGACAATAATCTCTGCATATTTAATGACGATTCAAACACTTATTTACACTCTGCTACTGGAACATATTCAGCACTGGATCTGTCAATCACAAATTCAGACCTTTACAACGAATTTGAATGGTCAGTTCATGATGACCTCTGTGGGAGTGACCATTTCCGAACCATTCTTAAACTATTAACCCTACTGACCATCAACTAACAACACGGTGTAATTTTACAAAGGCTGATTATATGAATTATTATATTCTGAAAATTTATCACCTGACATTTTTCAACATGTTCACGATCCGATACAGTTTTTAACGGACATGCTGAATGAAACTGCTGATGAAACAATTCCCAAGTCCTCTGCAAATCCACATATTCGTAAACCATGGTTTATCAACGAATGCAAACAGGCTCGAAAATATAGGAAGAAAGCGGAAAAATATCTCCGCCGCCATCCTACAGTCTATAACTTAGACAAGGTTAAAGTTACAAATTACACGACGTGCTTTTAAACAAAATAAGTGTCAGTCTTGGGGGAACTATGTCTCCAAAATAAATTCCTGCACGCCCATATCCAAGGTGTGGAATATAATACAAAAAATAAAAAGCAAAGGTTTAAAATCGTCTGTTCACCATCTTAAGGTAGGTAACACGTTATTAACGGATAAAACTAAAATTGCAAATAAGCTTGGAGAAACGTTAGCAAACATTCTTCAACGTCTAATTATGTCCCGGAGTTTCAAAAAATTAAGAAACAACAGAAAAAGGTCAAAGTAAATTTCACTTCTGATAATGGTGAAGACTATAATGAAGTCGTCTCATTACATGAGCTACACACCGCCCTTGGGCAAGCTCATGACACAGCAACGGGAGCTGATAACATACACTACCAGCTTTTAAAACATTTACCTGAATCATGTCTGGAGACACTTTTAGATATATCTGATCAAATATGGACATCACGGAATTTTCCCCCTTCATGGCATATGCCATTGTAGTCCCAATACCAAAGCCTGGCCGGGATCATACAGATCCCTCTAACTATCGACCTATATCCTTAACCAGTTGCGTGTGTAAAACCATGGAACGAATGGTGAATAATAGATTAATTTGGTATCTGGAAACCAATAATCTAATAACAAATATCCAATGTGGTTTCAGAAAAAATCTAAGTACCATCGACCATTTAGTACGATTAGAATCCTTTGTAAAAAATGCTTTTGTAAACAAAAAACAGGAAGTGTCAGTCTTTTTCGATCTTGCGAAAGCCTGTGATACTACTTGGAAGCATGGCATTCTAAAGGATTTACATGATTTTGGTTTGAGAGGCCGTTTGCCTCATTTTATATCACAGTTTTTAACAGACAGACAATTTTAAGTCCGAGTGGGCTCAACCCTGTCTGACCATTATAATCAGGATCAGGGTGTCCCACAAGGCAGTATTTTGACTGTAACATTATTTAGTATTAAGATAAACAGCCTCTCAAAGGTTTTGAATGATTCAGTTGATAGGTCTTTATTTGTGGACGATTTGTCGCGGGAAAAACATGCACACTATTGAGAGACAACTGCAAATGTGTCTCAATAAAATCCACAAATGGCCGCTTGCTAACGGCTTCAAATTTTCTAAAACTAAAACTAATTGTATACACTTCTGCAGAAAATATAGTCAACACAATGACCCAGAACTATTTCTATCTGACACACTCATCAAAGTTGTTGAGGAGATTAAGTTCTTGGAGCTTATTTTTGACCGCCACCTGACATTCTTGCCACATATAAAATATGCATAGGCAAAGTGTCTGAAAGCACTAGACTTGCTGAAAGTCGTATCACACTCTAAATTGGGTTGGGATCAGACAACCCTCCTCCATTTGTACAGATCTTTGATCCGCTTAAAATTGGACTTCGGTTCCATCATTTATGGTGGAGCCATTAAAAGTAACTTACAGAAACAAGATTCAACTCATCACCAGAGCTTTTGAGGCTCTGTCTTGGAGCTTTCAGGACCTCTACTGTTGTTAGTCTGTTAACTTGCACAACAATATGTCACAAAATTAAAATCAAACCCGTCAAATCCAGCATATGATTGCATTTTTAATCCTCTCTACGAGGAATTATTCCAAAGTCGAAGCTGGTTCCACCTCTGGGGATCAGATTACAACCGCATATAACAGCAGCTCATATTGACCTTGATATCATTGCACCCTACCGATTACTGCCTACGCCTCCTTGGCAATTAGTCAAACCAGAAGTAGACCTTACACTTCCTACTTTTAAAAAATCTGAGACAAACCAGCTATTTTTTCAACAACAATATGTCCAGTTACGCTCTAAATATAATTCTCACCGCTCCATCTTCACAGGTGGATCCAAGGATGGCGGCAAAGTTGCCAATGCCACCATCATTGGTTCAAAAACTAGTTCTTCTAGATTACCAGATAACAGCTCAATATTTACTGCTGAAGCTAAAGCTTTTCGAACAGCATTGACTTATATTCAGAAACAAACTGCATGTAAACACTTCCCCATTTTCTCCGACTCTTTATTATGCCTACAGGCACTTAAGACTGTCAACTCGAATCACCCGTTAATACTTGATATTTTAGAACTCTATAATAATCTTGCTACTGGCCAATACGACATCGTCCTTTGTTGGTTGCCTAGTCATGTTGGTATTGCTGGTAACACACGAGCTGACGCTGCAGCTGAACCAGCTCTTGATAAACCAATGTCTCATCTTTCCATTCCCTACAGTGATTTTAAGCAATGCATCAAGGAATATACTCGTAGTTTGATGCAGAAAAGATGGGACACCCAAAGTACAAATAAACGTCATGAATGTAAACCCAAATTAGGTTACACCTACTTGGGGTGCCAGTCCAGACATGACGATGTTGTTCTGCGACGATGTCGCATTGGCCACAGTCGCTACACACATGAATATCTCTTGAAAGGTGAGGATCCTCTGTTTTGTGTCCCTTGTAACGAGAGAATCACAGTCAAGCACATTTTTTGCTTGACTGTATAGACTTTTCTCTCACAAGGGATACGTATTTTCATTCAACTTCTTTAAAGGATCTTTTCATAAATATAAATGCTCGTTTAATTCTAAAAAAATTAAAAGAAATAGAATTATTTGATAAATTTTGAATTTTGAATTGTTTTAAATTAGTGTCAACTGAGATAAATGCAGTGCCACTGAGGGGAAGTAGTGTAAAATTATTGTCCCCCTGAGTGTGGCACGTGAGTCCATCTATATTGAAGTATTAAATATCAACCAGTGTTTTTATTCCTTGATCGTGCTTTGATTTTTTAATATTGGTTAACATTGCGTACAACCACTCGTGACCAAAGCGATGTCATAAATCCTGCTGGGAATCATGTAGGAAGCAAAAGCACTGTAAGTCCCCATGATCCCCAGTTAGGTGGTTTCGCGTTGGTTGCCAGTGGTCTATAGCCTGGTTTTACTTTGTATTAAATAATTAACCGAAAACTTCTTTGTTTTACTATTGCTCATGTATGTTTTATGTCTACACTGTGATATTTACCTTACGGTTTTACTGTCCTTTGTCGACAGGAATTTTATAATAATAAACTTGTTCCCATCGCGACATGGCTGCAATATTGCCGATGCGATTTAAAATTATAACTCACTCACTCACTCACTCACTAAAATAAGCAGGGAAGTGGTCCTGTCTGGTCGCACGAAATCCTGATTCCTTCTTCACTACAGCAAAGGTGTTTAAGAACGTAACTGTGTAAGTTCCAATTATTTATATTGTATAAACCTACCTCTAAACGACCACAAGACGAAACAGTCATAACAGCTGGCTCTCGAGTTCCATCTGAAACAATCAATATTCTCAAAATTCTCACTTTGTCATACAATAAGTGATGACCTTCTTATGAACTGTTCAAAAATAATTCTCACTTTATGAATTATGTATCTGTTCCCTTGTCACCGGGTCGTAGAACGCAGCTCATGACGGTCCAGTGATCTTAACGCCCCCTACTCATCACTGTCCAGCGATCGGCAGCTCGGCGTCAGTTTTGTTTAATTTGAGTTTGTTAGGCTATTGCTATAGAATTTGCTGTCTGTAAATTTCATTCTCTACCATTTTATTATTATGCTTTTTAATGTGTTGATTAGATATATGTTATCTCTCAAGAGAGTACAAGCATGATGAAAGTTTTTATTTGTTTATTTGTTGTTTAACGCCGCACTCAGCAATATTCAAGCTGTGTGACGACCGTCTGTAAATAATCGAGTCTGGACCAGACAATCCAGTGACTGACGAGGTCAGTCAGCTTTAACGGCTAGCTAGCGCTGGTCGTCTTCTCCGAAGTCACTTCACTCTCAAGTAGCTCATCGCTACCGAGTGTAGTTATCGCCAGGAATCTTTAGACCTTGACGGGTCACTCTGCGACTGTGAGATCTGCAGAACTTAGTATCCCCTGGTAAGTTGTTTATTTATCAGTTATCTTAGCCTGTGACAATTGGACTCTAGTCACTTTTCATTGTCTCTCGTTAATTATATGTAGCTGATAATAACAAAAACCTTTAACTTTTTCCACCTTGTCTATCATGTCTTTATTTACATTCATTAACACTCTAGTCACAGGGCTCAGCTCAGACACGAGCATATTCTAGGAGAATCATATTTTTAAAATCCTTTTGTCGTATATTTTTTAATTATGTGTTTAAGTATTTTGAGCACCAAACTGTTAAACTAAGTAGTACTTTGGATGCTTGAGTTCTAGGCCGCCGTCATATAGCGGGAATATTGCTGAGTGCGGCGTCAAACACCAAACAAACAAACAAACAAACTGTGCATTATGTTATGACATAGACTCTTCGGTATAACATATATTACATATTTTAATTCATTAATTTCATAACTTTCGTGTATAATATGCCTGAATGCTGGTTATTGCAAGTATTTTAGAGCATCAAACACTGTGTTACTGAGTATAGCAATATCTGATACTTGAATAAATTAAATGTAATCTTTTCCCCCTTAAATTACGCACAAATACATTGTAAAGATATGCTGTATAAAGACAGGCACTTACCTAAAACCCAAAACACATAGATCAGCATCGCAAGGAGAAGACCAGCTAACAACGCCTTTAGTCTCGCCATGGCGCGTTGAATGTGATATGTGTCTGTTCCTACTACTGCAATTGACACGAGTCATTTAATAAAATATTCCAACACCGCGTTTACTGTATCAACCACCAACGTATTATCTAACCAAGGTACTTACAATTTTATAGCACCATTACTGGCGTCCCAGTCTGTATGTATCTATCCAACTCAGCATCAGAATAGGAACACTAATCTGTGTTTGGAACACTAAAGTGTTTGGACAGTTATTGACTCATAAAGACTGTACTTTATGACTATTTGTTCAAACGTTCGTGCATATAACAGAATTAATGTCGTGTCAGCATGGCATACACTTGTTAGGAGTGAGTGAGTGAGTTGGGTTTAATGCCGCTTTTAACAGTATTCTAGTTATTTCGCGGCGTGTCAGCTTAATGTGGGAGGAAAGCCCGAAGTGAAGCAGGTCTCAGACGTTTACCACTTCGGTGAAACCCACGAGCACGGGTATGGTGCGGACAAACCTAGAAACATAATCGGGGCGAACCGGGATTCGAACCCACAATCATAGGTTTCTGGCGTGCCCAAGGGGCGCAACTCTGCACAGCGAATCGCGGCGCCTTAGACGACTGGGCCACCCGTGCCCCCTCACTTGTTAGGAAATGGTAAGTATTTATAGCTTGTATAACATAGGATTGATGTCAACATACTGTCTAGGCCATGCACGACATCCCACAAGCTTATACGAATAGGCCATGCTACAACCCCCAGTGTAACCTAACCCTCAGTGTAACCATGAACGGTTGTAACTGCTGCCCCTAGTGTAAACGTGGGCACTAAGCGTATCCGCAGGGGTTGATATTGCAACCGCTACTGTTGACTAGTGAACACTAAGGATTGGTGCATACATCGTGCAGATTTCACATTTTTAGATGAGTCAAAGTCAAGTCAAAGTCAAAGATGTTTATTGTATCAAAGGCCATCGGCCCATATACAAGTTCAGATAAATACAGTGGGTGAGAATTTACAGATTGGGAGATACAACAAAAATTATATAAATATAACATTCATTTAACAATCGGTGATAATCATGAGGACTTTCTAGGGTGAGGTAATTAAAATTATGAATTTCCACTCAACATGTTATTTCGTAGTTCCATCCCATGTTTTACAAATAAAGACAGTTTAAACATTACATCGGCATCATTCGATGACAAAATAGAAACAAAAGCTATTCTACTTGTCTTAGATAAGAAACATTCTGGTATATATTTAGTACGTAATTCTGCATAATAAGGACATTCAAAGGTAAAATGTATTTCGTCTTCTATTGCAGAGTTACAGAATGGACAAATTCTTTGTATTCTTTCAAGTGATATATTCCGTCCATAGTTAATCATAAGTTTTGACAAGCCAAGTCTGTATTTAATATATCCATTTCTTAGGTGACTATTTGTTAAAACTGATAGATATTTTTCTGGCTCTAATAGAGTCTTAAATGTTCTGTACAAATCATAACGTGAACTATTTTCCAAGTTGCATTGCCACCCTTGATAGAACATATTTATTGCTATTTTACGAAAATCATTTAGAAATAAATGTTGATCACCAACAGATTGGTTAAGCCATATATACCCATATCCATGTGAGAATAATAGTGTCCTAATATGCGATACCCATGTAACCTTACCGATACTATCTAAATGAAAGAGCATGTTATAAGCTTTTTTCGGAAGCCGATGTTCTGGCATACGGATGATATTAAACCAATATTTTAAACACTTTATTTGTGAATTAATGTAAAGTGGGTATCTTCCACATTCTCCATATATCATATTATTTGGTGTTGCTATTCCAACGCGAAGAAACTTTTTACATGCCAGTAGGTGAATTCTTTCTAAACATTCATATCTTCGGTAACCCCACACTTCAGATCCATACAATAAAATTGGCTGTATTTGAGTATCAAATAATTTGAAAAATACTTTTGGAGTAATAACTCCAAGTTTATGTGAAACAGACATTATATTAAGTAAAGCTCGTTTCCCTCGCAGTGATAAGTCAGATACACATTTGTTCATATTTAGTGTTGAATTAAACATTATGCCGAGATACTTATAACCATTAACTACATTAATTTGTTGTCCATTTAAGTACCATCTTTCCCTAAAATTTAAAGGACCCCCTTTTCTGAATACTATAATTTCTGTCTTATCTAAATTTACAGATAAATTCCATTCCTTAGTATATTTATCTAATACATTCAACTGATTCTGTAGACCAATAACAGTGTCAGATAGTAAAATAACATCATCGGCAAAAAGGAGCATAAGAAGTTCAAGGATGTCAGGATACATCTGTATACCATGCTTGCCGTTACTTGAGATTTCATAATATAATTCGCTTATGAAAAACGAAAATAACAGAGGACTCAGTATACATCCCTGACGTAAACCAGATGGGCAATCGATAAAATCAGTAACACCATAATCACTACGTACACATGACTTGATATTTGAATACATTGATTGTATTATATTAAACATCTTCCCTTGTAGTCCAGCTTTTCTTAAACAACACCATAATTTATAACGATCAACTGTATCAAATGCCTTTTTAAAATCAATAAAAGCAACGTAAACCTTGTGTTTACGACGTGTTAGACATTTTTGAATTGCAGCATATAATGTAAAAATATGATCTACGGTTGAATAATTTTTTCTAAAACCAGCTTGAACTTCCGGTATCTTATCTCTCATATTTGCCCAGTTAGTAAGCCTGTTATTCAAAACAGAGGTAAAAATTTTCCCCAGAACACTCATTAATGAGATCCCCCTGTAGTTGTCAGGGTTTCTCGGATCGCCTTTTTTATGTAGAGGGACTATTTCTGAACAAGACCAACTGTTTGGAAATATTTGATTATCAAAGAGTTTGTTGAAACATTTATGAAGAAATGGCATAATATCTAATTGGGAACATTTAAGCATTTCTATCAGCACTTGATCGGGCCCGGCGGATTTTCCTTTTTTTAACTTATTTATTGATGATGTAATTTCATGTTCAGTTATCGTAGAATTTAGTATGAATGCATCAATATCTGTAAACTGATTAGAACTGAGTTCATTTTCATCATCTAAGTGAGGAGAAAAAACATTGTCATTTGCAAAAACCTCTCTAAAATGGCACAGCCATTCTGCTTTCGTTATATGATTCTTCTGTCTGGGTTTGTTTTGTAATGATCTTATCTGTTTCCAAAAGCTAGATTGACTATTTATGCTTCTATGCAATCTTTCAACTGATTTCTTACGTGAAATGGATTTAAATTTTCTGCAACAAAATTTATAATGATTTCTTTGTCTACAGTACACAATTCTGTTAGCGACTGTTCTTTGTGTTCTAAATCTCCTAAGTGCCCTACGTGTTTCTCGTTTCGCTTGTCTACATTCTAGACTTAGTGGTTTGTGATTGGCAAATTGTGGATTATGTCGTATTGTCTTTTTCATGCAGTTAGCAGAGTCTAATACAATGTCGACAAAGTGGCTAATTGCGTTTTCAATAGCATTATCAATTTCTTTAAGGACCATTTCTTTGTTTTCAGTAAAATTATATCTCAGGTTATCAAGAAACAAACTGGAGTAATGATCATTCCATACAATTTTCTCTGATGCTTGTGGATCCATACATGAATCATTATTGCACCTCTTACCCATATTTGGAAATCTACACATCAATTCTAATGGAAAGTGATCAGAATCAGATCGATCACCGACAGTGAACATATTGATAAACTGAAAAAAATCTGGTGAACTTATAAAATAATCGTTCACACTAGATCCATGTTGGCTACAATAAGTAAATTCCCCATTAGTATCACCATATACACGTCCATTTACGATGTAAAGTTTAAAAACATAGCATAGATCCAACAACATTTGACCAAATCTATTTACAACTGTATCCTGTGAAGTACGATCCTCAACAGGGTCATCCTCCTCCTCAGGGAAAGGAGAGGTATGATTGAAGCTATCATCATTATTGCTAATATCAGGGTTATTTCTCTCACCTGTTCTAGCGTTCATATCTCCACAGATTAAATTGTATGAATTTGAAAACATTTCATCATTATCTATTAAGAATTCTTCTACTTTTACAATGTTACTATTGGTGTTTACATGATTATAATAAGGAGACCCCATTGGAGGGATATAGGTACATAACAAATTCACATTTTTGTCAATTCTAAATAAATCTTTAGATAACGAGAGACCAATTATGTTGTCTCTATCTGCTTGTATAACATTACAGAAACTACTCAGTGATTGACGTACACACAGACAAATACCACCTGATAAACGTCCATAGTTGGATAACTTAACTGCAGGACAGTAAAAAGTATCATATCCATGTAGCCAATGTTTTCCTGGAATATTTACAACAAATGTCTCAACAAGGCACACAATATCAAATTTACTGATGTAAGTTAAAAAGTCAACATCATTTATTTTGCTGAGAAGACCACCAATATTCCAACATACAAAGGAGAACGCGTCTCTGTTGACATCAGTAACACTGTGAGCGCGAGTATCACCGGTGTGCACATCGGAGGTTCCTTGTGGGAGATGATCCGGGCCATGGCCATTGTGCTATTTCCCAGGGCGCGACTTACTTCTGTTTGGTCGAAGTCTGTCCGACATTCGGTTTTCTGAGTCTTGATTTGTAGATCCACGTTGGTCAGCCGACGTACGAGGCATCGTAACAAGCTTGCCATTCTTGAAGAAGCCGAAATTTCCCGTTCCTTTTAGGGCTTGCAATTGTTCGCGTTGACGCGTGGTTAAATCACTTCCAATTCCAAGTCCATTCGATTTAAATGTCGCTCTGGCTTTCAATGTTCGTACCTTGTCGTCGGAGAGTACCAGTTTTGCAATTATTGGTCGTGGTCTTTCACTACCAGGCTTCTTCACACCGAGGCGATGGGCGCGTGCAACGTCAGTCGGTTGCCAAGTTTTGAATGTTGCGTTTTCATTAAGTACGGCGATCGCTTTTTCTTTACAGGCTATAGATTTTTCGCCTTCATCTTCACCAACACCATAGATAATGATATTATCTCTTCGGCTAAACGACTCGAGTTTATCAAGTTCAACATCAATTTGCGAAAGTTTGTCATTTATGATATCCACTGTCTCAGCAACCGCATCGACGTCAGATTGCATTACGTGGTTCTCAGCTTCAATTTTCTTCATGTCTGATTTCAGTTCCGAAACTGATTTTTCTAGATTGTCACACTTAGTTCCGATACTTTTGACTTCTGTTCTTAGATTAGAAATGTCGTTACCTAGGTCGGATTTGACGTTTCTCAGTTCGGTAAGGATTGCTTCTTTTATGTTGTTAAGATCTTGTAGGGTAACAGGCCCGGGGTTTGTCTCCACGTCATTTGCACACAGTAGCATAAGCGCTATGACACGCTTGGGTAGCATGTGCTCGGGGTTTGTCTCAACCTGATTTGTAGACAATAGTATAAGCGTCATAACACGCTTGGGTAGCTCGTGCATCTCACCTGGATCGCATACATTTCGTGTATGGGTCAACATCATGCAGTATGTGTTTGACGTGACGTCACCAAAGGTGTTGGGTGATACCTTGTTCAAATCACCAATAATATTATGATGATCATATGTTAAGTCAACAAAGTAGCTTGCAAATATCCTGTGATATTTAACACATAACGTTCCCAAACCCATGGTTAGACTGCAGACAATAGCCACACTCAGAAGTCGATATGCGAAGCTCATACCTGGTGTCCATCTTGTCTCACCTGTGTAGCGTTCAACCTTGTCGACGTTTCTATGTCCACGGGGAGGGATGAAACACCCGATCCTTGCTCGCCAAACATCGAGCGTTATACCCATAGTGATCTAGATGCAGATTTGGATGCAGAGTTGTATTAGTGAGCCATCTTTTCGACAATATTCACAATTTTGTAGGACAGCTGAAACCTGCGACTTCTCACCTTCACGCATGCGCACCCCCTCGTGAAACTAGTTTTCGTGACATAGGGACATTTTAAAGCTAATTACAATTCAATAATTCACTTTGTGTTGGGGAAATGTAAACAAACTCCTTGGTATCAGTATTTCTCGTCTCAATGCTCAGATAAACCAAACTATAACACTAGTCATTTGTACTTTTTTTTAAAACTATATATTTATTTTTTAAAAGTGTGAGTATTGTTTTTAAATGTGTGTACAATATTCTTAAAACGTAGCCATCCATCTTTTCGTAATTATAGTCGCATCCCAAAAGTTTGTTCATCTGCTTTTGATATTACTGTGTAATATTGCCTGGCGTGAGCGCCAACTTGATACCATTGAACAGTGCAATCCTGTAGTGGAGTTAAGAACATCCTGCTTCGACTAATTGTGTGCCAGTTAATACAATGTTGTTTATTAAAAATGACCATTTAGGGTTCGAACAAACAGGTTGTGTTTGCGTAAGATATATTTTTAAAATTTAATATTGTATCAAATAGTTAATGATCGTGCTGAAAATGTTTTGAGATCTCAAGTACAGTTACACTCCTATTGTTCATTAATATGGACAAACACGGACCATGATGGCGACTTGGTGTAGAGACGTTGCTAAAAGATGATCAGGTAGAGCATAGACAGTGGTGGATGCGAGTTGGCGTGTGAGCTAGTGAGTGATGTTTTACTAGTCAGCACTTCTCCACCAATATTAGGGGAGGTCGGGTAGCCTAGTGGTTAAAGCGTTCGCCCGTCACGTCGAAGACCCGGGTTCGATTCCCGACATGGGTACAATGTGTGAAGCCCATTTCTGGTGTCCCCCGCCGTGATATTGCTGGAATACTGCTAAAAGCGGCGTAAAACCATACTCACTCACTCACTCCACCAATATTATGGAATCTTAGCAAGGATCACAAACCAGTGATTGATATAATGAACGGCGATCCACGCAGTCCTTGATTCACAATCAGTGAGTACTGTGGCGATCTTGCTCAACCGGAATTCCCACGGATTTTGAAGTGGGGAGGAAGCGCATGTGCATACATCTAATTGTAGAAATGGATCAGTGGCGTCCTAATGTCCCGTTAAATGGATTTTAACAATGACCGCAAAGCCATAAAACCATAACCATTGATGCAAATATACCACCAGGCTTTAATGACACAAGTGACAGTGCTCAGTTGGTAGAGGTTCGGTCAGCTTCATTTGTTGGCTCGCTCTACATTAAGGGCAACAGCTGGAATGGCACCGTATCAACAGGTCTCGACGTGGAAACGACACTTGTTTTGTTGGTGCGATGATATATTAATAAATTAATAAAACAAAAGCATTAGGTTAGTATATCCAATTCTAGTGCAGTTTTCTCCATCGGAGTTCTGGATTTCATTTCAGAGCAATCCATAATGTTGAAATACAGTCTGTGATTGAATGAAAGGGAGCAATTATTTGATTTTCATGGGAGAGGGGAAGAGATTTTTCTATAAAAATACGCAAGTCTATATTTTACTGTGAAAAAAATGACATATGTCTCACATAGTAGGAAACAAATAATGTGCCCTTTTATTGCAAACAAGTGTCCAAAGAACATAGTACACCTCCGTATTCTAATGGGAAGAGCGTCTTCGCGGAAGCCCTGTGGTTCGATGCTCTTGTTGTTTGATACCAAAAGACGTGAAAAAATGGTACTTGTGGTCACCTTGATTGGCGCTCGGCAGTAAGGTCATATAACAGGGGCTGGTCGGCTCGTAGTCAGTATACTGAGTGCCTGAGTTGTCCATGTAAATCTACGGGACAGTACCTCACTGGGCGAGCACTATAAACCCGGCATAAGTCCGGAATATAGTACAAGCAGCCACGCACATAACACACTTGCATTCACGTCTCTATATAAGTGCAATACTCTTGAACGCGACGTTAAACCCCATTTCACCTCACTTCAACTTTTTCCTTCTTGCAAGATCGTGTGGCTAAATTAAGCTTGAATGTACCAGATATCCCGACCTGTGCCAGGGCTGTTCCAAAGAGAAACAAGGAATGGTAACACACATGGTGTCAAGGTTAGGCTATGGCCACTCAAGGACAGACGTTGGAGCAGGGACAATCTATCACATTGTTTAAATGTGATTATCATACCGAGATGTCAGAAGGATGAGATCTGATTCGTTTACGTAATGTTGGTAAAATGCTATTATCCCGCCATGGAGAGAAATAAATTTCTGAGCGGGAGAATGAATCCCTTATACCCCGCCACGAACAAGACAGGTTACACGAGGATTTCTGTGAGTGAGATAATCCTTTATACCCCACTTCGAAGCTAAAAGCCTCACGTTTTTTTCCCCGAGTTAAAGAAAGTTACGTGACATAGCACAATATACATCAGCCCAATCGAACAGCTGTTTTGTCAATGTTAAATTTCTTTTTACAATGTCAAATTAAAACTTATCGGTAAGATAAATGTGTTGAAGCAGTCCCACTCGGGGTAGATGTGGTTTTATGCGTCCCTCGTAAGGTACGCATAAAACCACATGTACCCCGAGTGATACTACTACATCTTATAATGCACATCTTCACGCACAAAACATTATCAGCCAAATATGTCAACAAACTTATCACATGTCAATTCAAGAGAATAACCAGTCTTGACTATCCGCCGAAACAGATTCCATTTGGTGCAAAGGGCATATAGCTGTGAAAGTTACATGAATGGATCACTGAAAAGTGATGACACCAGGACCCACTTGCACAAAGCGATCTTAGCGCTAAGATGATCTTAACTCCCATACTTTAACATAGGCTTACAATAGTTGTAGTGCTAAGATCACTTTGTGCAAGTGGGCCCAGGACCCACTTGCACTAAGCGATCTTAGCGCTAAGATGATCGTAACTCCCATACTTTAACATAGGCTTACAATAGTCTTAGCGCTAAGATCGCTTTGTGCAAGTGGGCCTAGGTGTTCCCGAAGTGGGTGATCATGGCCTGCCCTACCGGTAGCACCCGTCATTCACACAACTGCATATAAAAGTAAGTTTTTATTGCCAGACGCCGCACAGCAATTCTCCGTCCGTGCGACGGCGGCCTGTAAGCAAACTAGACGAACCAGAAAATCCAGAGACACGATAGTGCGTTGACTGATTTTGTTGAAACTAATAAAAACGATATGTTAATTTTGAATCACGTCTGCTGTGTACAAGTGCAGATATTCTACTGCTTATAAGTAGAGAAAAAACGGTTAAGAAATATTCGTTTGCAACTCAGGGCAACCTTAATCGAGGCCAGCAGCGATATTTTACGAGCGCCTCGTTTGTCACGATGTGCGTTGAAACGGGGTTCAACGTCGCATCGAGGATTATTGCATAAGATAGTCGTCCCTTACTACAAGCATCGGTTGTTGAACATGAATTGTAACCCGGATCTTTACGGGTGTTAACAATAAGTTCCATCTTTCACCTTCTTTTTAATATGATGCAACCAGGGATCGAACCAAAGACCTTCCTCTCTCCGGGCAGGCGTTCTATCCACTACACCACCGAGGCGGTCTCGCTTGTCACAGTGATGCCAACACTGCTTCTCCACATCATAGCAGTTGAGTGTGTGACGTGGTTATTGCGCAGCTTGTAGTGTTATTTAATTATTAATGACGCCAGGATGGATTTCAATGAAAGTGTGTTTAATATTGTTAGACATGACGAATCGACCACCGGTCTGCCGCGTTACGAGAGCTTGCCTGAACAAGTAGATGGAGCCGTTACATTATATAGCAAAGCAACAAAGCATAACTATGCATACATTGTTTTTATCAACACGTGTCTACCATTCTTTAATGCTATTAGATACATACATACAGTTTGCAGTTTTACAGCATCTTATTCTACACATAATATATATCATCATTGATCTGTCAGTTATTTTCATTTGCCTTGTATTTGTACATCTGATATAATATTAAATATTTATTTCTATATATTCCGAATTTGTTGCAACTTGCTTTACTGGATTCGAACCTGTTTTCCTCATCATGTGTCTCCAGTTTGCCTGGGAGTACAAAAAGAGAGTTACTTCCCCTTGATCATGTTCGCGATGCCTGGAAGTCGACGCTTCATTACTATCTTTTCAGTGCAACGCCAAGTACACGTATACTGCACGCATATTCGTAATAAACACGTTTGCGTCAGTTTGTATCAATTTGTGAATTCAATTTTAAATCATAACAGATTTTTGAGTGAGTGAGTGAGGTTTAACGCCGCTTTGAAAAGTATTCCAGTTATATCACGGCTCGTCGCCATGTTGGTGTAGGAGAGCCCATGATGAAGGTCTCAGATATTTACCACTTTTGGTTCTCCTGACAGTCGAAACTCTGCACAGCGAACTGCGGTGCCTTAGACGACATGCCTGGTGACACAAAGATAATCATGAAAGCTGGTGATATATTAATTTCAATGTTTGTTCTATTTGATAAGCGTAAGACTTCACATCAGTAAGATGAAAGAAGTGAGTGAGTGAGTTGGGTTTAAAGCCGCTTTGAACAGTTTAGAGTTAGTGAGTGAGTATGGTTTTACGCCGCTTTTAGCAGTATTCCAGCAATATCACGGCGGGGGACACCATAAATGGGCTTCACACATTGTACCCATGTCGGGAATCGAACCCGGGTCCTCGGCGTGACGAGCGAACGCTTTAACCACCACGCTACCCCTCCGTCCCTTCTATTATGGAAAACATCATGAAACCGATCATGAATACTCTGCTTTATTAAGAAGGGAAAACACATGTATCTCCGACTATAACCATATTGCACATACAGTAAACTATGTTTATAACGAACACGCTTATAACGAACTGACGGATATAACGAACTATTTTTTTCGTCCTGTCCATTTGCTGTATATATTCCGTACATTTGCTTTCGTCTCTTTGAGTTCGTTATAACCGTAGTTCACTGTATTTAAAACATCATAGCCTATTTCTACTTATTGTATCATACGTAGGTTCCCATATTGTATATCGCGGCCATATTTGATTTTAAAAAACAAAAAAACCAACATAATTACACTGAATAACTCTTCTTGCTGTTTGCACAGTTTCATCAATTCTCATAAACATCAAGTCCGTTGTTCGACGAAGGAACAGATTGTTATACAATATACATTTAACTTCATCAAGTCACCATGAAGCTGAAATATTGACGACGTGACTCACTCACTCACTCTGTCTTCTTCAAGGGAGTGAGATCATCCCGAATGCCCCTATAGACTAAATGAGATTATACTGAACACACTTCGGAGTGAGATCATACTGAACGCCTCTATGTAGTGAGATCATACTGACCGCTCCTATGATGTGAGATCATACTGACCGCCTCAGTGTAGTGAGATCATACTGAACGCCTCTATGTAGTGAGATCATACTGACCGCTCCTATGTTGTGAGATCATACTGACCGCCTCAGTGTAGTGAGATCATACTGACCGCTCCTATGTTGTGAGATCATACTGACCGCCTCAGTGTAGTGAGATCATACTGAACGCCTCTATGTAGTGAGATCATACTGACCGCTCCTATGTAGTGAGATCATGCTGAGAGCCTCTATGTAGTGAGATCATACTGACCGCCTCAGTGTAGGGAGATCATACTGACCGCTCCTATGCAGCGAGATCATGCTGAGAACCTCTATGTAGTGAGATCATGCTAAGAGGCTCAATGTAGTGAGATCATACTGACCGCCTCCATGTAGTGAGATCATAATGACCGCCCCGATGTAGCGAGATCATGCTGATAGCTCCTATGTCCCAGTGACTGTATGTCACTGTGGAGTGAGGTCTAACTGTATGTCACTGTGGAGTGAGGTCCTACTGTATGTCACTGTGGAGCGAGGTCCAACTGTATGTCACTGTGGAGTGAGGTCCTTCTGTATGTCCCTGTGGAGTGAGGTCTAACTGTATGTCACTGTGGAGTGAGGTCTAACTGTATGTCACTGTGGAGTGAGGTCCTTCTGTATGTCACTATGGAGTGAGGTCTAACTGTATGACCCTGTGGAGTGAGGTCCAACTGTATGTCACTGTGGAGTGAGGTCTAACTGTATGTCCCTGTGGAGTGAGGTCCAACTGTATGTCACTGTGGAGCGAGGTCCAACTGTATGTCACTGTGGAGTGAGGTCCTTCTGTATGTCCCTGTGGAGTGAGGTCTAACTGTATGTCACTGTGGAGTGAGGTCTAACTGTATGTCACTGTGGAGTGAGGTCCTTCTGTATGTCACTATGGAGTGAGGTCTAACTGTATGACCCTGTGGAGTGAGGTCCAACTGTATGTCACTGTGGAGTGAGGTCTAACTGTATGTCCCTGTGGAGTGAGGTCCAACTGTATGTCACTGTGGAGTGAGGTCCAACTGTATGTCACTGTGGAGTGAGGTCTAACTATGTCACTGTGGAGTGAGGTCCAACTGTATGTCACTGTGGAGTGAGGTCTAACTGTATGTCACTGTGGAGTGAGGTCCTACTATATGTCACTGTGGAGCGAGGTCCAACTGTATGACCCTGTGGAGTGAGATCTAACTGTATGTCACTACGGAGTGAGGTCCTACTGTATGTCCCTGTGGAGCGAGGTCCAACTGTATGACCCTGTGGAGCGAGGTCCAACTGTATGACCCTGTGGAGTGATATCCTACTGTATGCGAGGTATAACTGTATGTCACTGTGGAGCGAGGTTGTACTGTATATCACTGTGGAGTGAGGTCTAACTGTATGACCCTGTGGAGTGAGGTCTAACTGTATGACCCTGTTCAGCGAGGTCTACCTGTATGTCACTGTTGCGCGAGATCCTACCATATATCCCAGTGGAGTGAGGTCTTACTGTATGTCCCAATATAATAGATCATACTTAATCATGTGAACAGCCACAACACTGACACGTATACAGACACCAACCTTCTATTTGGCAGTGATTATGTAACAGGGAAGGGATGGCAGATTATACCCGCCTTCATTATAGAGAGAAGGCATGAGCACGGGCATAACGCTAACAGACACATACATCGACGACAAAGGGGCACATCATTGTTGTGTGGTGATCATTACAGCGGATCTAGTCATCTGCCCTCTCAACTAATAATTTAATAAAGTTTTAACTTGGCATATATGAAGGTATAGTGGGTGAGTGAGTATGGTTTTACGCGATATCTCACCATATCTAGGCGGGGGACACACAAAATATACCCATGTACGGAATCGAACCCTTGGTGGCGTGACGAGCGAATGCTTTGGCCATGCTAGACTATATGACGGTACATATGAGATTCAAATGCAGGTGCTCCTACATCAGTGACCTGCCAGATGGATAGCCCTCCCGTCATGGTGCAGGCGTGGAGTGGAATGGCTACAGTATCAAACATTAGAAGCTAGCTAAGGCGGGGAATCCACAAAACAGAAGTCATCTGTGACATTGTAAAATACCACCAAGATCACAAGTTGTGTCATCTCTTCAATGGTTGGGTAGCCTCGGGGTTAAAGCGTTCGCTCGTCACGCCGATAGTCCGGGTTCGATTCCCCACAGGGTACAATATGTGAAGCCCATTTCTGGCGTTCCCAGCTGTGGTATTGCCGAAATACTTCTACAAGCGGCGTAAAACTATATTCACTCACTCACTTCAATGATTGTGAAAGCTGACATGACCATGTTCTCCCCCAGTGGGACCCACCCACCCACTCTGTGTCCTCGTGTGAAGCAAAGCACAGAGATGTCGGCGGAAGCAAACAGAGACAGTTTGCCTAACAACTTGTCACAACAAATAGCAAGACAAGTGGACCTTTCATGGAAGTCTTTCTCTCCAGGCAGAACTTCGCATGTCAGAAACTAGCACTGTCGTTATGAATGAGATTCACCAAATTGCAGACATTCTCGAGGAAGATGCTGAAATGGGTGACACTTGTATCATGTCGGGGTCGGATTTGGTGTCAATCAGTTTTGTTTGAATGCGTGGGCTTCTGCTGGTCTTATCGTAGTGTCACAACTCTGAAAAGGAAATTGAACTGCTTTAAAAATGGATTTAACGCAGTGCTGACCTGACCCGCAACTTGTAGCGATGACGTATAATTTGTAAAAGGGTATCGTAAAGTATCACCGAAGGGATCATCTCAGATTCAACGTTTCACAAGCCGGACTTGTGTAAGGTGTCGTCGACTATCTATACATGTCACCCAGGAGTTGACGGAAATGTAACAAAAATGCATGTAGCCGTCTTGGGATGCTGCTGTTGATCTACGAGATGCAACAGGACCAACAAGATGTATTTTGTTGAAACGATTTAAATCTGGTACCTTTTCGGAAAAATGAATAAAAAAATAAAGCATTTGATATCACCGGTATCATGAGTCTCATTCATCTACCACCACAGCTGTTCGATTATATTAACAGTTTCGTGGGTAATATTATGTGTATTAATTCAGCATGATATCTCACAGTATAAGAGAGTTACGGATCAACCATAACAGCGAGTTAGTGAGTGAGTTGGGTTTAACGCCGCTTTTAACAGTATTCCAGTTATATCACGACGTGTCAGCTTAATGTGGGAGGAAAGCCCGAAGTGATGCAGGTCTCAGACGTTTACCACTTCGGTGAAACACACGAGCACGGGTATGGTGCTGACACACCTAGAAACATAATCGGGGCGAACCGGGATTCGAACCCACAATCATAGGTTTCTGGCGTGCCCAAGGGACGCAACTCTGCACAGCGAATCGCGGCGCCCTAGACGACTGGGCCACCCGTGCCCCCGCATGACATTAATCTCATTTGGATAATACCAAGACCGGATTAAATGCTGATACAAGAGTAATGCACGTTTCTCCAGATGTCCTTGGGCATATCATATTGTGCAAAGAAGTAGAGGAATCACTTGAAAGCGGAGTCAAATAGCTATAACCATGGAACAGTTAAAAACAATGTCATTAGATAAATCATATTTAAGACTGTGTATGTAACTTTGTTTTATGAAGTGTAAGAACAGTATGCAGCATATATATATATACACACACACACACACACACACACACACACACACACACACACACACACACACACATATATATATATATATATATATGTTTCAAAATGGCTATGTTTCAGGGAAATATGTATTAAGCGTTGCTTCACAGTTTCCAGCGCACGCACACGCACACACGCACACACGCACACACGCACACACGCACGCGCACAAGCAAGCAAGCCAAAAAAGAGGATGTCAACAGGATGATATCCAAGCCAATCATATTTCCAGTTATTTGATTGGCTATTTAGTATCGTTCTAGCTTGTGATTGGTTGATTGGTATGAATCTCATTTAGGGATTCAGCTGAAGTACAGTTATAATTGGTAATAATTTTATAACTAGTGAATCTTCATTGCTCAGTTGTTTAAATTTGACTTTTGACATTTTTCGATTTATATTAGAAAATATCAAGAATTGTTATATTATAGAGAGAAACGGGAACTACGAATGCTGCGTCTTAAATTTTATATCAATTGCATTTCGACTGTTTTCAGTCTCAGGTATAGTGTGTATTCCCTGCAGTGATGGTTGCGTCGCATGATTGTCATTTCAGCCACAGCATATTCACTAATGTAATATAAAGAAAAATGGACTTTTTCTTTAACTTCTTTTGAGTAGTATATATCAAAGATGCACGGGCGATCATCTATGTCTCAATCTTGCTGTTTTGTTACGCATGAAAAATCCTTTGTGCATGTACATGTTTATCTCAATCCTTTGTGCTTTGTGCATGTGCATGTTTATCTCAATCCTTTGTGCGTGTGCATGTTTATCTCAATCATTTGTGCGTGTGCATGTTTATCCCAATCCTTAGTGCATGTACATGTTTATCTCAATCCTTTGTGCTTTGTGCATGTACATGTTTATCTCAATCCATTGTGCATATACATGTTTATCTCAATCCTTTGTGCATGTACATGTTTATCTCAATCCTTTGTGCATGTACATGTTTATCTCAATCCTTTGTGCGTGTGCATGTTTATTTCAATCCTTTGTGCTATGTGCATGTACATGTTTATCTCAATCCTTTGTGCATGTACATGTTTATCTCAATCCTTTGTGTGTGTACATGTTTATCTCAGTCCTTTGTGCGTGTACATGTTTATCTCAATTCTTTGTGCGTGTACATGTTTATCTCAATCCTTTGTGCTTTGTGCATGTACATGTTTATCTCAATCCTTTGTACATGTATATCTCAATCCTTTGAGCATGTACATGTTTATCTCCATCCTTTGTGCATGTACATGTTTATCTCAATCCTTTGTGTTTTGTGCATGTACATGTTTATCCCAATCCTTTGTGCATGTACATGTTTATCTCAATCCTGTGTGCATGTACATGTTTATCCCAATCATTTGTGCTTGTACATGATTATCTCAATCCTTTGTGCATGCACATTACATGTCTATCCTTTATCAGACACATGCACATGTTCTGAAAAGCGTTATCAGCATACAAAAGTAATAACCGTAAAGACATAGCAATAGATTAAGGTGGGGGGTCTATTTCATGAATCGTCCTTCTTAATAATTAATGTTCACATTATTAAGTCATCAATCGAAACTCTTCAAATAACTGATTTGTATTCTCTTACTAAATTCAAAATTATAAATTTCTAATAAGAGCAGTACTTATTTTTTTTATTTCAATCTGTTGTTGTACTTGTTTATCATTTTATTGTATTAAAAGTAAAACTTATATGAAATACGTTAATTTTATTATCATATAATATCTATGTGAACCTAATACAACTAAAGCAATAGTTGACGTTTCTAAGAGGTTAAATTGTACAAGTGCCATTATTCACAAACTGGAACGAGACCACTTTAAGAAACTTTCACTTCTCTTAATGCGCTTCACAACAAAATAAAGATTTATCCGTTACAAGGAAAGCCGCACTAATAGTCTTGTTTCGCTTTGAACAAATACTCACATTTTTTTTATCGCGACGGGATCAACAAATTTCTGCCTTTAACACAAAATCACCGCTTTCTGATCTAACATGTTCTCGCGACGCTTCTAAGATTTTTTGACAGCCATGTACAAACCCTTAAGGTATACATAACAACAACATGCGCCTTGTACATTTCACATGTCGATTTCAGGAACTTGAAGAAAACTCTCCATGTTTCTCACATAGCTACCGCTTTATTTTCAAAGACTTTCGAATGTTATAATGCCATGAAGTCTACCTATACGATAACTGGAGTTGTTGAAGGAAGAACTTATTCCAAGTTGGATGATTTCGTGTTCGAAAAGTGGGCAAGATATACCGAAAATGTTGCTAATTTTAGGAGGAATATCTCTTGATGCAAGAGACACTGTTTTCGATTGTGTGAAAATTCCTGTGTCTAAGGATTCCTAGTCGTGTTTTGTGAAAACAATGTTGATCGTGGTGCAGCCCAAATATTAGTTTTGATTGAAACAGAGCAAACAGCCTTAAGCGTTCGACTTGGAAAATGTGGAACCTCTCCGAAAGGAATACAAGAAGGCTAATTGACATACAGCGATCCTTTGCACAGCTCGGGAACATGTATTTGGGTTCTCACCTTGCAGGTTGACACTTGCGTATTTCTCTAGGTTTTTTTACGAGGCCCAAAAAAGCAAAAATTGACATTATCTTCCCCTTGCCTTCAGCGTTGACAAGGCCACCGATTTCACCCGTATTCGAAACCATGGGTTTCTTTCAAAGTTTACCGCCTTGCAGACAAAAAGAAATGAATGATCATTAGGTGCAACTAGGTGGTGCAATTAATTGAAAATAAACACGAAACGTTGTGGGAAACATAATGTGATCCCCTGTTTACCAGTCCGATCTTAGATCGTACAATGTGTTCTCAATTAAGCCCGCCGCAAAACCACAATATGGGTTTCATCAAATATGGTTTTGTTTAAAAGGCGTGTGGTATTATTCGAAGATGTGATAGTTGTGTTCTTTTTTTAACGCGTGCTTTGTGGAAATATAATGTTGGCGATGAGTGACATTTTAAGCAAATATAACTTTTGTAAATGTATCGAATTATCGTCATTACAAATATACTCAATACTATAAAAATATTTTTATATTATCAGGAAAGAAGAAATAAATCGAAATTTGAAGTGAACAGTTTTTTTCATAAATTTTCGTCATTGTCAAAACATGCGGTTGTTATTGATTTTGATTATTGAAATTTATTTTTTTATATTGTAGGGGACAATCCGGACACATAAAAAATACTAGAATTACACGTGTTTAGGGAGGGTGCATCTTGACTTTGTTCCACAAGTGTACAAACGGAGAAATACAATTTTTATAATACGTCAATCCTCAAAGATATCATTAAAACAAGAACATAGATGTCTCCAAGCAAATTAATTTCGTAAACTTTTCCACAACGTCCGATGATAATGCCCTTGTGATTCGTCGTTTTAGGGTGAATTAAATTCATATTCGACGTATTAGATCTAACAGAAGAGTTGATCTGAACAAAAAGGTCACAATGCAAATTGTGCGAGTGACGGGTACCACCAGTAGAGCAGGACATGCTTACCTTTCCGTGAACACCTGACGTCATCACTGATTTTCAGTGAACCATTCACATAATTTTTACCACTATTTTGCCTTCAACGTTCACGTTATCTATTTTGGCAGATATGTGAGACCAATTATTCTATTATTAAGACGTTTTTTTTATTTATACCGCAATAATCAGCGTACACTAACATGATTATAAAATGGAAATGTCAAAAAAACGTGTCTGTGATTTCATATGATAAATCAAATATTATTAACTTCTTCATCAGCCGGTCTGTTTTGACACATAAATTATATAATTCCTTTTAAAAAACTAAGTTGGTCTGCATTTTTTTTCAAGCCATTAAATGTAATTCACAATTGTCGCAACATGAGCTCAACAGTCAGAATTCGATTTTTTGGCTTTTTGTGTGGTTTTGACTGTTATTAAATATTATAGGTCACTATGAACTAGGGTAGATATCATTAAAAATATCGAATTAGAAGAACGTCTTAATGTAAACTGCCAGGCAAAAGAAAGTGTACACTTTTTAATTGAATTTGACCAAAACGTCACTAGGCTGAAAACAGTCACCGCAAAACTGCAAACTTAAGTTCGAAAACACAACTATGACACCTGATCAATATATCACCATCGAATAATCCTTTTTTGGTTTGTTTCATTTTTAGTCGCCATCAAATAAGGGTGTAAACTTTTATTTTCCCGGCAGTTTATTATCAATAAAATACAGCATATCCATTTAGAAGAATAAATATTAGTATAAAACACAGGGTTATGTACTTATCTATCAAACATGGTGTATGTGCTTCATATACCAGGTATTACCTTGGTGTAATATAGGATTTGTAAATGATGAACGTCGATATTGATCTTCTATATGCCATGTCTATTGGTACTTGTACTTGCACGCACCTTGCAAGACTACATGTACGTCACTAATGTAGAGACATAAACTGCTGGGAAAAAGAGAGTACACTCGTGAAACTTGGTTTTGACTAAAAAATAAAACGTTATCAAAATATTACAAAGTTGAAAATAGTCGCTGAAACACTGCAAACTTAAGGTCCAAAACACAACTATGATATCGTTATCAAATCCATCACCATCCAATAACCATTTCTTGTTTCATTTTTAGTCACCAGCAAACATGGGCATATACTTTCTTTTTCCCCCGGCAGGTTATAAAAGTACATGCTGACACATGCAGCACATCTGCAACAAAATATCATAACGACTTCTTCAGTGTACGATTATTAATTATGAATTGGCAATAAAATATTTCGATGATCTGTTTTGATCACAATGACGTATTCAAAAACCATCTGCACTCGGTCAACTGTTTATGAATGTTTTGTTGCATAATGTGGGTCCTATTTTAATATGTTACACTAAAAGTGCATACAACTTGAATATTTTCCTTATAACGACAATTCCCCATCACGGGGTAAAGAAAAAACATTTTGTAAACTCACGGAATTCCCAGCTCATTTCTATGAGCAAACTTTAATATATTTGCTAGAAGCTATTACAGCGTCCTAATATGTAGAATTAAACAAGTAATAGTTAAAAATTCAACATCCTTGTTGCATTGTGTATACCACGATCTACATAACCTGGGTGCATTGACCTGTATAGAGACCAGGACGTGCATCACACCTATAGTGTGGGACTCAGCTGTGGGTTTAAAGGGGTATTTCCTGTGTGTACAACTTGCAGAGGGAAGGCATACGAGATGAAATATTTGTTCTGAAGGTATCAATGTAGGTTTCATGAAAACAGTCATCCGAAACAGGAATATTTGCAAATCAAACAGTGCATTGTGCAGAATGAGTATCACATTGCAGAACATCAAATACCTGATGAAATTAAGCAGATTGTTTATGAATACATCACTTCTTGTTCTTGTGAATACGTATAATTTTATTTTGGTTGGCGTAAATGCCACAGTAGGTTAAAGAGAACGACTATAGTTCTTGTAGCCCATACTTCGGTCAATCCATCATTTTGTTTAAAATTATCATAAGTTCGATTTTCTCAATGTTGGTAGTTTACATACGGACACAAATACATTTACTACAAGTTAACACCAGGGGATAACCAGGTTTGACTATCCGACGAAACAGATTCCTTTGGGCGTGAAAAGCAAAAAGAGCGGTGACAAAACACCGACTGACTGTGATTTTATTATTTTGAAGTTTCATCCAGAAACACGGGCTGTGTTCAATTTGAGAGACGAAAACATTCTGTGGAAATGGTTCGCAATGTATCATGTGTCATTATAGACTGAATAGATATAACTTCGTTTGCTTCGTCATTTCACGCTTGTCCCAAACAAATCAAAAACATACGAAGCACACCCGTGAAGATGCCATGACGCGACAATCGGTTGGTAGCCTATATCAAATGTATGTGCAAAATCAAATTTCACAGGCAGTTTTGATTATTCTTTCGCGCTTCTATTGTTAAAGAAGGTCCCAATGGATTAACAATTGTCGAAAATGCTGGTATTAGACGTACAGATTATCTCATAGGTTGATATATTAGATGACTAAACCTGTGTGGCGATATCACGACCCCGTTTGTCACAACAAAGAGTTAAGATGAATTTAACGGATTTCAAATAAATTATGCACGTGAACGTTTCGCGACTCTTTTGACAGGTTTAAGTACAATACTGAATCTTTTACACAAATCATAACTTTCTGCATACATATTCACACATTATCATATTGATACAAAATAGAACGATGTTTTTTATACAAAATGTATATAGGTTCAAAGCAGTTAATTAAATTCTCTTGTCTTTGTTCATATAAGTTGGAACACACTTGACAGCAGCTGTTACCAGTGTGTTCGAATTGGATATAAAACCCTTATCCCTTTAACCTAACTTTGTACTAGCAACTTCCTGCCTCAATACTCACTCATTTTTATACCGTATTTCCAACTCACACGCGCCGCAGCTGCCGCCAAATGGCCGCACATACATCGATTCATCCTAAATACAGAATTGTAACAGAAAAATAAACTAATTCATTCAAATCCCATGTGTTAGAACATTTACTATCCGGCGACAAAACCCACAAACTTAAGTTCTCAGCGACACACACCCGACACCCCCATGTTAACGGAGCTAGGTTTGATACATTGCAGTTCACAGGTTTGTTTTATTTTACCTTCCAACACTTAAGGAAAAACGGCAAATATGTTTTGGTCTTCCGTTTGAATTGCGGACAAGCCCGCATTGGGTTTCAACGTTTGTTCAATGAGCAGTATCGCTCGAACCAACATTGCCTTTCGAGTCCGTCTCCTCCCCGTCAGCCTTGGTGGTCGCTGAAATGGACGACTGTCAATCATTAGTGTAGGCGTGGCGTCACTGGACGTTATGTACATTGTGTTCTGTTGCCTAGAAACTATGAGCATACAATTTCAAGCTTGAAGGTTATATCCTTCCAAAGCTGTCGCTTTAGTTGTAAGAAGACCCGTCCTTTTATACCCTATAACACCAATTCCTTTACCAATATTTACCCCCTTGACTATTATGCAATGTTTTTACGTGTAATTTACCCCCGTACCTCGTGTGTTTACCTGGCCTTTTATCCCACCTGATTGATGTGAGGGAAAATGAAAATAAGTGGTGGGTGTCATAATTTGAGAGATTGAGTTGAGCAGTAATTAGCTCTTATCGATGTGTGATCGACAAAATATCACGAAACGGTGCCCCAAACTCAGGTGTCAAATTCATGATTTGAATAGCTCCAAACTCGGCCCCCCGTACGCTCTTTAACACTGGGGAATGTATGGCAGACTCAATAACGTGCAAAGTGGCGACCCCGAATTTTGAAAGCTGACTATTATTCCATCCTGAAATCGATTAGGGTGAAATGCAATCGTGTTTTAACATTACAACTCCCTTCCTGCGATTAACAAGTGCTGTACGGTCAGGGGTTCGGCCTATGTCAACTGAAAATGTTAATTGAGATCCCAGATTCATCGTCAAAGGATTCAATTACATGTAATACATGATATTGACAACATTATACGTGAAATGTCTGACACATTAACATCTTCATATTGTACGTGTGGTGTTGAAAGTGGGTTGTCAAAGGCGATATAGGGTGCGTTGTGTACTCAGGCTAACACGTGTCATGGTTTTTTTGGCGACATTGTTACAGACGGAGGAGATAATGTTTTGACATTATTTTGATATGGGTAATATGATCGAGTTCAATATTTGATAAAACATGCAATGAAACATTTCTTTCCAACAATATCATTTGTTATCTATCAATGTTGCTTGTTCGTATTTCGGGTCGTAGTTCACTTAGCCGGGATGTATAGTCATGGATATGATGTGAGGTGAAATTGGGTATAACGTCGCGTCCAAGATTATTGCATTTATGTACAAACATGCATGCACGTGTTTGTCAGTGGCTTCTTGTAATAGTCCGGACTGATGCCGATTTATAGTGTCAGCTCACTGAGATACCATGCCGCAGTTTAACATGAATACCCCACTCAGACACAGTATACTGACTCCGAGCCGACCAGTCCTTGTTTTAGCCCCTTAATGCCGAGCGCCCAGACAGGGTAACAACAAGTACCATCTTTTAACGTCTTTTGTATGACGAGGCAGGGATCGAATCACGGGCGGACGCTCTACCACTAGACCACGGAGGCGTCTCAGGGAGATGAAGACATGAAGACGATCGGACGGGTAGGAAAAGATAGGATGGCCAAGGGAGGCCAAGGGCGGCATCCAGGAACAGACTGACATGGAGACGCAGAGAACAGCATCAATTAGATTATCAGACACAAAGGGTTAAGATATAATGAGGCTAACAGACATGCAGACACTGACAGTCAGACAGCCTAAAGTCTGACAGACAAGTAAACGGGCGTGTAAACAATAGGGTGAGGTGAAATGGGGTTTGACGTCGCGTCCAAGATTATTGCACTTATATAGCGACGTGCATGCATGTGTATGTGTGTGGCTGCTTGTACTAGTCCGGACTGATGCCTATTTATAGTGCTAGCACACTGAGATACCATGCCACAGTTTAACATGAATACCCCACTCAGACACAGTATACTTACTCCGAGCCGACCAATCCTTGTTTTAGCCCCTTAATGTCGAGCGCCAGACAGGGTAACAACAAGTACCATCTTTTAACGTCTTTTGGTATAACGCGGCTGGGGATCGAACCCCGGATCTTCCGCTCTCCGGGAGGACGCTCTACCACTAGACCACGGAGGCGGTCGTGTAAATAATAACATTCAGACATCCTTAGAACTGACAGACATGCAGACATAAAAACAGACATGTCAACAATGACAGTCAGACAAACTTAAAACAGACAGCCATGTCAACAAACGTGTGAACTGTGACAGTCAGACAGCCATGAACCCTGAACGGCAAACATTGACAGTCAGAAGCCATTAAAACCGACCGACATTTAGACACTGACAGTCATACAGCCACTAAACTGAAACTGATGTGCAGACACAGACACAGTCATGCATGCAGACAGACTGACAGATGTTGACGTGCATGTAAAGAGTCGTGTAAACAATGACAGTCAGACAGTCAGACAGCCATTAGACTGACATACGTCTCAACACTGACAGTCAGACAGCCATGAGACTGACATACGTCTCAACACTGACAGTCAGACAGCCATTAGACTGACAGACTTTACAATAACAGTCAGACAGCCATTAGACTGACATACATCTCAACACTGACAGTCAGACAGCCATTAGACTGGCATACATCTCAACACTGACAGTCAGACAGCCATGAGACTGACATACGTCTCAACACTGACAGTCAGACAGCCATGAGACTGGCATACATCTCAACACTGACAGTCAGACAGCCATTAGACTGGCATACATCTCAACACTGACAGTCAGACAGCCATGAGACTGACATACGTCTCAACACTGACAGTCAGACAGCCATGAGACTGACATACGTCTCAACACTGACAGTCAGACAGCCATGAGACTGACATACGTCTCAACACTGACAGTCAGACAGCCATGAGACTGACATACGTCTCAACACTGACAGTCAGACAGCCATGAGACTGGCATACATCTCAAAACTGACACTCAGACAGCCATGAGACTGACATACGTCTCAACACTGACAGTCAGACAGCCATGAGACTGACATACGTCTCAACACTGACAGTCAGACAGCCATTAGACTGACATACGTCTCAACACTGACAGTCAGACAGCCATGAGACTGACAGACTTTACAATAACAGTCAGACAGCCATTAGACTGGCATACATCTCAACACTGACAGTCAGACAGCCATGAGACTGACAGACTTTACAATAACAGTCAGACAGCCATTAGACTGGCATACATCTCAACACTGACAGTCAGACAGCCATGAGACTGACAGACTTTACAATAACAGTCAGACAGCCATTAGACTGGCATACGTCTCAACACTGACAGTCAGACAGCTATGAGACTGGGACTGAAGTGGAGACAAAATCATGCACACAGACACACAGACATGCTGACTGACAGATGCGCCTATTCACCAACACAACCACGAAGCGCCACACCATAGAGTTCATACACAAGTGCACACATCCTTCTGACATACACGAATACATACGAGCTGTTGATGCAGACGTGGACCAACCGCCTGTAGCCAGAAATAACCGCCTTCACAATAAAGCACTTACATGGTGGCACAAGTACGCCTTTTAAGGCCTATGTTCTTTTGCTAAACCAATACATTCTCTGAGGACAGATCTCCCAATTGAACGAACGGACAACGTCGGGATTGAGGTCTGGAATTAGCACCTTCTCCCTTGTCAAGCTGTCTGAGTACCCGATGCGCCATTATGGAGCGGCGCGAAGGAAACCCTGAGAGAGGTTTTCGCTTTCAAGTCCCCGATTCTATACGTAGGAGCAAAACCGAGTAGGTAGCGAAGATGGAAATCAATTGGTGTCATTTTACGGTTCCTTTGATAAGTGATAAATGTGGAAAGGCTGGTTCAGTCTGTAGTTGTGGTCATGCAATGGACGTCAGTTGGTGTGTCCAGGGTGTGACGTGGTGAACGGCAGATCTAAAAGACCATGTTCCTTGTATCAGATTCATCTGGTTTATTTCAAGGTTCTTAATTGTATCAATTCATGACAAGTTCTTCTGAAATATTTCGAGTTGAGGTATCGAGAATTATAAATACGAGGTTACCAAAGAAGATATTTAACATTATTTAGAATTATCATTACAAATTATGAAAAATATAGGTAAGCGGGTGTTGATAGAAATGCGTCACTACACGTTCAAAAGCCTATGATTATGGGTTCGAATCTAAGTTTGTTCCGATTATGTTTCTGGGTTTGTCAGCACCATACCCGTGCTCGTGGGTTTCACCAAAGTGGTAAACGTCTGAGACCTGCATCACTTTGGGGTTTACACCCAAATCAATGTGGCAAGACTTGATAGGACTGACACACGTTTCACAGTGGCTTAAACCAAACTTACGCACTCCTTTTTTAGCGCATCTGTGAATTACAATGTCGGCATGACATCATGACAATGTCGGCATGACATCATGACATGGCGTCACCAGGAGGGGCAGATGTACACAAGTGCATCTCTCTGTCTGGAGGTCTGGTTACCTTCATCTCACACGTGGTCTGAGTTTAACACGAGTACTGTACGTGTACCTCATTAAAGGTTATACGTGGTCGATATTGCTTAATCAAAGCAGCGGAAAAGAGTCAGGGCTTTCTAACTGTGCAAATAGTTATCAAGTATTTTTAGACGAATGTGTCATTTTCGAAAGATCTTGCGTAGCAACAGGTTAATGTGTATGTTAGCGCGAATGAACCATTATGATGACGTCACGTAAATGTCGTGGCATTTTTTTATGATGATGATGATGATGACTCTGCAGGGTTGCTATCTGCTCAACACATTGCACGTACACTCAATGCAGTGGTCGTTCAGGTATCCTCTCCTTGAGTCTGCGCCGACTTGATATGGCACTTCACTTGGTTGACACTCATTTCTGTACCACCCAGCAGTACAGAACCATCAACAAAATCAACACTGACATTGAGTATATGTCCCTCATACTTGGCTCGTTTACGAAAACTGTGGAATGCCTTGTTTTCATCATGAGTCTTGACATGCTTCACAAGAGGATCATCAGACAAATAAAAGTGTGCAAAAGTGCACAAAACAATTCCATCATGAAGAAACTCCAACGTTAATCAAATCACGCCCTCCCATAATGATTGGTAAATATAAGCGATTGAGGGAAGAAGGAGGGTGGTGGGATCTATTGTCTGACATGATTCTTCGTGTGAGGGTGTCAATACCCTAAATTTCTTGTTTCGTCCAATCAACAACACCAAAAGAATTTGAAAGGACGGGTACAGCATAAATATTTGTTGCTTTAACTTTATTGCGAGCGTTCATATATGGGCATTCTGGAGTGTGTCCCTAATCTGCATCCCTAAGTACGTATAATACGTTGTTGTTATTATTATTATTATTATTATTATTATAATTATTATTATTATTATTGTTATTATTATTATTATTATTATTATTATTATTATTATTATTGTTGTTGTTGTAGTAGTAGCTGTTGTTATTATTATTATTATTTGTTTCCTCACTAGTGGATCCGTTTGCATTCCAGTCTTCAATTCTCAACTCCCTGGGGAGTATACAACCCAAGCTGCCTATGGGGCGCTAGAGGGTTTTTACATCCACCTCACATATGGGGTCCCCATTCCCTGCTGGGTGAAGTGAGGCACATTTGAACTAAGTCGCTTGCCCAGTAGATTATGAGCCAGGAATTCACGCCATTCGGAACAAGATATTAACAAGTAAAACGGTATCAGTATGAAAAAGTATAGAGAAATTACAGAACCATAACTCGAAATCACTCGAAATCGGTGATCAACAGACTCTCCTTACAGTTCCTTCAAGCGATCTTATATCAGAATTACCTTGGAAACTATCTAACAGGACGTTACCGATCCCTATGACTCCGTCATGATTAAAACATTTCCTGATAATCGAATCACGGTAACAGTGATAGCCCTTGAACGTAAGATTATAGATAAGATTGTACTGAATATGGTGCTTCGTATTAACCGGGTCGGGAATAGCGAGGTACCATCGTATATCTATGGGATTCTCTGTTGACATTGCATAATTATTCAGTCTTCATGAAATTCGGTCGATGCATCAATACATAAGCGTGATGTAAATATGAAATCCGTTGTACCAAATGGATGCAAACAGTTGTCGATCCAACACGAAGATATTGGTTGCCCAATAAGTATCTTCAGAGAATGACAATTTGGGTGACGGTTATTCTTGACAAGGTGGCATGTGATCGTCATTTAATGTCATCCAATACGTCAATCAAAGCGAAACCTGTCGTTCGCATCCGTGCGTTTTGGGTATAAAAAAATGGCGAATAATGCAACTTGTGCAATTTACATAAGATTTACGTCATTGGTGTGAAAACAATAGTATCAGTTTTAATCATTTAATTTTTAGTTTTCCTTTTAGACTTGATCCGACAGCTATAAATTTTGTTTGTGTCTGTGATCGCTTATTTACGTGCCAATGATCAGAAACGTAAACGATTTCAGCCAGATATGAGTTATCTCCCCTAAAACACTGAAACAACCTCCATTACCTGCACTAAGCATTTTTTTATCGTGTTCTATACAGGCCAGCGTGTCAAAAACCGTGATCGATTTCACGCGAGAAAACACGAGACAAGAGATAGGCTTGTGTATGCTCTCTAAACAGCAAGACATGCCCGTCCCTTGGTTGTTTCGGGTGAAATTGACACTATACATCAATATCTTCGCGCCTGTTGTTGATTCACCGAATATGACACTTCCCAAGGAACCAGCTAAGCGGATGTGTAGAGCGCTTGAGAATTTTTAGACACCCTCAATGAGCAAGATTTTGTGTGTTTTTACTCTGATTGAATAACGAGAGTATAAAAAATGCAAAAGCATGCTTTTGAGAATGTAGATTTCATAGAATGCTTCGATTGCCTGCTACTTTTCAGTGTTAAAAGACATGCCTATACTTGTTGATTTCAGTCGCGGATTCGTGTGATGGCACTTTGGTTTCAATTTAAAAGTATGTCTACAATGTCTGTTGGCGAGCGCATGTTCTACAAGCAGTGGTAATATAATCAGTCGTTCGCGCGTAGGGAGATTATTTTGATAAATGCCTACTAGTATTTTAAGTAGATTCTTACAAACATCTCTTGATGTGTTTGGATAAACATAATGACCTAGATAATTGTTGTCTTTTGTATTCTTGAAAGAGTTAAGCGTGATAGAATACTTCTAACAGTACTTCCAAATATTTGACCAACATATTTGTGTATTTATTTTATCCCCGATAGCACTGTCGCAACCCTAGTCGTTGATAATTCAAGTACAAGAAGCGATTACGTTATTGTGTGTGGGAGGATTCCGATGAAACGTTTGAGAAATATGTCTTTTCTGCCTTTTCTATGGATCTGTCATATATAACGAAAGATGGAAGAAACGAGAATATTCCGAAAATCATCTGAGACTCAATTTCACAAAAATATAATTTGTTTGGAGTGTGTCAATCATAATATGTTTCTTGATCTGGCAGCATCCGTGGTTGTTGATTTCATCTAAGTAGAAAACATATATTACTGTTATTGCGATACGATGGTAGATAACAGTAAAATAGTTAAGACGTGTTTACACAATAATCAATATTTATCAAACAACGCAGAACTGACGTTTAATCGTCCTATAAAAATGATATTATTTTCACATTCATAATTCTTTGAAACAACTGGATAAACTTATATTCTATATGCGTATAATAATTATATTTTGAAAACATTCATTGTAATTTTTGTTCCCCGTGATCGTGTGTGTGAACAAATATTTTTTACATTGTCGACAGTGCAGTAAAAAGAGAACAGTGTATATATATTTATTTTTTACCTATAAAAAATACATGCATAGTCAACTATTTACAAGCAGTTATTTGTCGAAAGACAAATAAGGAATTATGATTACTTTCCGATAAAAGGATAAATAAAGTGATTACAAATTCATTTACATAGAAATAGAAAATGTTTTATGAAGATCTAAAGAACCACTTTTGTCCGATCTCCTTCAAAAGTAATGCAAACATATACCCTCTTCATATTAATATCAATTCATAAAATCATAATGTAAATAGAACTCCGATATTACCAAACACAACACAAAGCTTATATCTAAATCCAGAGGCAACGAAACACGTGCCTATCTCATGGAAACAAACACCCAAGTACTCATTCCAATATATGCCCAAGAAAGCAAATTTGAGCAAATCACCGCCCCAAGCTAATATCATAATCTATTAAGAGGTGGCTTCGGTAAATTGCAGCAATATTTGTCAGTTTGTTTGAAACAATCAACCTTGGTATTGTGTCTGTCAGATATTGGGATATTAAGTGTATGGGCAATATTTGTAGACACACGCAAGGGGAAGATTCGGAATCCTGAGGCGATTTAGCAAAGTAAACTTACATATAAGGAAAAGAGAGCTTATTACATTCGTGAACACGTTCTAAAGCATGAAACAAAACAACTCCGAAAGAGCATATTTTCTTTATTGAACAAGCTACTGTCTTGGATGGTTCTCAGCTAAACTAATTTTCTGTAAAAATAAGTAAAGATTTCCGTGAAAACGTTTATTCAGACAACTATTAAAATATTGACGGTGAGGGAGTAAGTCAATGCTTTAAGTGTACAGTGTTAACATATATGTAGATATTGTCAATATCGTGTGGATTTGTCAAACACAACGCTCTTGATAAGCTATCCTGCTTCACAGGGTGAAATATATGTCAAAAGTTAAATACATACCGTTGTTGATTTCGATGTGGACTTGACAAATATATGCTATTTTGACAATTATGGCTTTTGAACTGAGCGTTTGTTGTGTTTGCAATTTCTGTGGTTTGTTATGTAAACTCTTCTGTCTGCTGAATTGAGTATTTGAGGATTAATTATATTTCTTTTGGATTGGAATGTCTTGCTGGTATGAGGGGGGTGGTTTGTGGCCATTGACACGGTGATGTCCTCTTCCAATCTATTTAACATCTATTGACAACTCGTTAGATCTTTTTAAAAACAATTAGATACACATGCAAAAGTTTAAATAGGTTCCGTGTAACTCGTTTCGCCAAATCAAATAAATATAGGTCAATTTACTTTATCAACAAAGGAGGGTAATCACAGTCTCCATCCATCCAATCCTTGGGTCTGAGATACATGTATATTTGTATGAGAAACATGTATATTTGTATGCATACAAAACTCGCTTATCTTTTAACATTGCTTTGCTCACCTTTGCACTGCAGATTGCATAGCGTTACCATGTCTCAATACATGACCTAGATACACATAACATCATATTAAGAAGCGTTACAGTTCATCGAAAATATCACAAAGAAAGTTACCTGTAATATGTAACTGTATGAGTTTGCTATGCAGAGTTGTCTCCCTTATTTCTGCCAGGATCCACTGATGGTAGTTTGGAATACAAGTTTCGCAACAACTTCAACATTAGCTGAATCATCAGTTGTCTTCTTATGGTTATTGGTAGAGAAGATTTGTTCGTGTCCGTCTCGCCTTATGAGGGGCGTGGTAGGTGAAGTGGTTGCTTGAATGTTGTTGTGTCCAACAGCGAGCAATACTCCACAGTCAAACCAGTGTCTGACTGCATGAACACCTGGTATCATAGCGAACAGCTGGTACCATCACTAGTTGATAGAGAAACATAAACACGTGATCGTGAATTAGTCGGAATCGTACAGATTGTCCATATGATAATGGAAACACACGCAAACACACACACACACACACACGCACGCACGCACGCACACACGCACGCACGCACGCACGCACGCACACACACACAACGATGATTTGACAGTTAGTATTCATCTTCAGAAGCACGGAATCGGACTTCCCAACAAATACTGAGTACAGAATTTGTTAAACGTACATTGCTAAAATCAGCACATATATTGTAGCCATAGAAACGACATTAAAGTAAGTGAATGTCGTTTTACACCGTAGTCAGCACTATTCCACCCATGTGCATATGAAACAAAAGAACCCCCTTTTGACTTCCTAAACAAAATTGATGAAACAGGTAAATGCCTTTGGACTTTGTTAAAGTAATTGTCAACGTAAGGATGTCGCCGTCGGTCCGCGATGTGTATATGGCGATGTCTGTCCGATGTAGTTATCACATATAGGGGGAACGGGTGGCCCAGTCGTCTAAGGCGCCGCGATTCGCTGTGCAGAGTTGCGTCCCTTGGGCACGCCAGAAACCTATGATTGTGGGTTCGAATCCCGGTTCGCCCCGATTATGTTTCTGGGTTTGTCAGCACCATACCCGTGCTCGTGGGTTTCACCGAAGTGATAAACGTCTGAGACCTGCACCACTTCGGGCTTTCCTCCCACATTAAGCTGACACGCCGCGATATAACTGGAATACTGATAAAAGCGGCGTTAAACCCAACTCACTCACTCACTCATTATCACATATAACTGTCTAATACAACCACAGGACACAACGCGGTTACCTATGTTATTTTCTCTATTAGCCTATATACAGGAACGGTCCTTACAGTTAAAGGCGTCTCTGTTGCGGAGCACACCTTGTATTAACGGGAAACCATTCTCCAAGCTCTGAAACCAATTTTCAGGTTGGGCCTAAAAGTGTAACTGGTCGCAAGGGAGAAATGAAAACAATATTTTGGTTTCATGTGGGTTTTTTTCTGTGGCTTTAGTGACAAAATCAACTGTTAATAATCTACATCATGCAATGCGAGACAGTAAAGTTGTTTTTAACGACCTGAATCAATCCAGCTAGGACTGCCGACATGGCCGGAGCAAGTCCTCCTTTAAGACTTACAGGCAATGATGTTGACTCATCCATCTTCTAAGACGAGTCATTAAAACATTGCGAGACATGAGCACATCTCTTGTATATTCCACCCACCTGTCGCCATAGCCCCTCCGTGACCTGGTGTTTAGGTCACGTGACTTCCTAATGATCCAATATTGACTGTGGCCTTCCCCCGCATGTCAAGGGGGTCGGGTCTGTTTGCCCGTGTTCACTTGCCATGTCCATGAACAGTCGACTTTTAAACAAAGACCGCAACAGACACCTTTGTTTATAGCCAACTTCCATGGGTTACTGTCTACGTATCTGTGTGTTGATGTTTAAACATCGCAGAGGCGAAACACACAGGTGACAATGGAGAATGTATATTGTATGAAATATCATATTGGTGGTCTTGCGGCTTGTGAAATGTTTGGAAAATGTTGACCCGAGGTTGAAAAAAATGGCAGATATTTCATCCCTCGATGAAGACAAATGGTATATTGTTTTAAGCATCGATTTGGCATGAGTTTGTTGTTGATAATGTGAACATTTAGGTCATTGCGATAGACGTAGCTATAGTGTGTCACCTCCTTATTTGTATTGGGTTTTTCTTTCACTCCGTACAGCTCAGTATATCATCGACGTCGTCCTCGTACCTATACTTGGCTTTCAAACACCGACATTCATATGAGTTGTCACATGTAGCCAGGACGTTGCAAATGAAGACTGTTTTTTATTCTGGTTCCTCTTCAACAATTCCTTACTTTCAGAAGTCATTTGTCTCCTATATACGTCGGGGCTGTCGGGTAGCCTAGTGGTTAAAGCGTTCGCTCGTCACGCCGAAGACCCGGGTTCGATTCCTGACATGGGTACAATGTGTGAAGCCCACTTCTGGTGCCCCCCGCCGTGATATTGCTGGAATATTGCTAAAAGCGGCGTAAAATCAAACTCACTCACTCCTAAATTGGGAGTTGGGTGAGGTGGCCAGACGGGTAGTGCGACGTATTGCCTGGGTTAGATCCCGACGTTGTTACACTGACCTGGAATACAGGCTTAACAGAACGCATATACATACAAACGTCCATATTGCCTCCATCACAAACAAGTACAAGATAAAACAAAGAAATTATAAACTTACACCCGCGAATTAGCTAGTCTTTCAGTGATAAAGCTGAAAATATTTTGAAAGTAAACGTATTATTAAACGTAAGCAATTGTGTACACTGGTTCGAACAATATAGATCCCCTGTATCTCTTGCTTCTTGTCGGAGTAGACCAATTTGGGGATAAGGTTGTCAGGGTATATAACCTGGCTGATTGCGTGTCATTGTACCCCGAGCGCGTCAGTGTACCAAGAGCGCGTGTTATTGTTCAAAGAGTGCGTGTCATTGTACCCCGAATGCATGTCATTGTATCCCGAACATGAATCATTGTACACTGAGCGCGTGTTATTGTTCAAAGAGTGCGTGTCATGTTACTCCGAATGCGTGTCATTGTACCCAGAACGCGTCAGTGTACCCCGAACACGTGTCATTGTATCCAGAACGCGTCAGTGTACCCCGAACACGTGTCATTGTATCCAGAACGCGTCAGTGTACCCCGAACACGTGTCATTGTATCCAGAACGCGTCAGTGAACCCCGAACACGAGTCATTGCACCCAGAACGCGTCAGTGTACCCCGAACACGAGTCATTGTACCCAGAACGCGTCAGTGTACCCCGAACACGTGTCATTGTACCCAGAACGCGTCACTGAACCCCGAACACGAGTCATTGTACCCAGAACGCGTCAGTGTACCCCGAACACGAGTCATTGTACCCAGAACGCGTCAGTGTACCCCGAACGCGTGTCATTGTACCACGAGCACGTGTCATTGTACCCCGAGCGCGTGTCATTGTACCCCGAGGGCGTGTCATTGTACCCCGAACGCGTGTCATTGTACCACGAGCACGTGTCATTGTACCCCGAGCGCGTGTCATTGTACCCCGAGGGCGTGTCATTGTACCCCGAGCACGTGTCATTGTACCCCGAGCACGTGTCATTGTACCCCGAGCACGTGTCATTGTACCCGGAACACGAGTCATTGGACCCCGAGCACGTGTCATTGTACCACGAGTACGTGTCACTGTACCACGAGTACGTGTCATTGTACCACGAACACGAGTCATTGTTCCCCGAACGCGTGTCATTGTACCCCGAACACGAGTCATTTTACCCAGAACGCGTCATTGTACCCCAAGCGCTTGTCATTGTTCCAAGATTACGTGTCATTGTACCCCGAGTACGTGTCAATGTACCCCGAGGGCGTGTCATTGTACCCCGAGCACGTGTCATTGTACCCCGAGCACGTGTCATTGTACCCCGAAAACGTGTCATTGTACCCCGAGCGCCTGTCATTGTACCCCGAGAGGGGGTCATTGTACCCCGAGCACGTGTCATTGTACCCCTAGCACGTGTCACTGTACCCCGAGCACGTGTCATTGTACCCCAAGCACGTGTCAATGTACCCCGAGCACGTGTCATTGTACCAACATTGCGTGTCGTTGTACCCAGAGTACGTGTCATAGTACCCCGAACATGAGTCACAGTAACCCGAGCTCGAGTCACAGTACCCCGAGTACGTGTCATTGTACCCCGAGTACGTGCATGCGTGCTCATGTGTCAGTAGATAGTGTGGGAATTCTAGACCCGATTATTTCCAGTCCGCCGTGATATACCTGAACTGGCGCTGACTGTGGCGTTACACACAATTCTCTCACTCGTTACTATGTAATGAAAGACATAAACAAGTCTGGTGTTCAAGATGATCAACAGCTGACTGCTACAATACATTACAAAATGAAACATGCTTCAATAACGCCCTTAATGTACTTTGAATAAAAATTCAGTATCGGCGTTAAGAAAAGAAAAAAACCGAACGAGGGTCGTTTACCAGTACGAATTAAATAACGAATAAACATTGTGATTGATGACTTTAAACACAGTGTGAATATAAAAATATGAAATGGAAATGAGAAAGATAACTACTTACAATTACTAGATTTATGATCTATTGCTATTAAACAAGATGACAAATTAACTTAAACAAAAAATGGTCACTTTTATTCTCAGCACTTGATTCACAGCTCTTTGTTGATACATGCTATGTTTGAGTCTGTGTGCTGCAACCTTTTCAGTTCGAAACCTTTTGTTTCAAAACCATAACTTTTGAAAGAGTGTAATGTGTCATTTTATGCAATCTGAAATATGTTTTGACAGAATACTGTATTACGCTTCACCTCTGGGAACAATAAAAATTTTTTTTATCAAAAACCAACTAGATTTGTGAGGTACAAACCTGGCACTGCTGCATGTCACCGCGGTCAACGTGTATACTTCCTGGTAGCAACCACATCCCCATTACTCATCACATCACCTTATATGGTCCTACATGAAGCTATATGTGCCTCTCAGCACGTCAACAACACATAAACACGAATGTCTAGCAAACGAATGCTCCACACAGGCGTAGCTTTACATTTCAATACCACATGAATGTCCTCAAAGGGAATATTCAATTACTAATTGTCGAAACGTGATTCTCAAATCCATTCATTCAGTAGGTTGAATCGAATAATCCATAGCACATCATGTTACTGAGAAACGTGACGTATAAGTGCTCTTCCTTTATATCACCTTGATTGTGAAAGCCATGTGAAAGCCATGTGAAAGCCTCACCCTAGGGCTTACAGAAATGACTCGACATAAGTCCTTTACAGCTGGAGGACCATCCTTCCTCCTTGTATCACTCGGGTATCTACCCCATCAGTTATAAAAACCCTCTTGAAATTAGTAGTAATTGTTATTCCCCCCTCCCTCCCTCCCTCCCATCTGTTTAAGGGATGACGATGCTTTAAAGTGTCAGTCGGTACTACTGCATACGAAATACATTTCCGGAAAGATCTTCTGTTAAATCTCGTAAATCCGAACGATGTCGTTCTATTGTTTGATAGGCATTACTTAGAATTGATGGATGACAAAGTAGACGAAATTTATGGATAACAACTTTTAAATACTGTAAAGGCGACGTTTCGGTATAGAGCCTTACACCGTTGTCAAGCAAGGCTGGATGATGAGTATTTACATAATATACATAGTAGGTGGAGGATTAACAGTAACAACAATTGCATACATCAGAGAGATTAACATGGGTTAAACAATAACAACAGATGGATGTTACAGTATTATCATTTTGTTGTCATTGTTTAACCTACTCCATAAATTGTCGTTCTAAATGAAATTATTCGGATTTCTGTAATACGCATCAAGCCGAGGTTCATCGCAGTCGTGCGGATAGTAGGGTTTCCAGACTGACGAGGTCCTCTCGGACACGTCAACGATTGTATGCACATCAATTATAACAATGTCACGAACCACTGTGGCCTGAGCAGCTACTTCATGGAGGGGGCGGTCGGGTAGCCTAGTGGTTAAAGCGTTCGCTCGTCACGCCGAAGACTCGGGTTCGATTCCTGACATGGGTACAATGTGTGAAGCCCATTGCTGGTGTCCCCCGCCGTGATATTGCTGGAATATTGCTAAAAGCGGCGTAAAACCATACTCACTCACTACTTCATGGAGGAGGACGACACGCGTTATTACCACGCGTTGTTTTGGCTTTTTCCGAATTCGTTATGTCGCGAAAGGAAGTAAATCGGTACAATGTTGGCCTGTCAACCAGGCCATAACTTGTTGGAGCGTCTACATGTGTACCAAGGGGCATTATTCCGCATCGATGACAAGTAAATCAGTACAATGTTGGTCTGTCAACCAGGGCATGACTTGTTGGAGCGTCTATATGTGTACCAGGGGGCATTATTCCGCATCGATGACAAGTAAATCAGTACAATGTTGGTCTGTCAACCAGGGCATGACTTGTTGGAGCGTCTACATGTGTACCAAGGGGCATTATTCCGCATCGATGACAAGTTAATCAGTACAATGTTGATCTGTCAACCAGGCCATGACTTGTTGGAGCGTCTACATGTGTACCAAGGGGCATTATTCCGCATCGATGACAAGTAAATCAGTACATTGTTGATCTGTCAACCAGGCCATGACTTGTTGGAGCGTCTACATGTGTACCAAGGGGCATTATTCCGCATCGATGACAAGTAAATCAGTACACTGGTTAATCCCACAGTTTCATAAAGACCACTACCGTTCGTATTAACGAGTATCACAGAGTACGGAGATGCCCGTATGTTATTTCGGATGGTCCGTGTGCCTCCAATGTAAACACCTTAAACTTAACATACATGCCATAAGATGTATTTGTTTAGTTTTGAATTATTGTTCTGAGTTTTGTTTCAACATTCGAAATAAGATTACGACATGAGCAACCTACCATAAGCATTAAAACATATACCAGTATCATGCCACAACTTCGTTTTTTACATTCTATAAATTATTTTCAGCAGTCGCTGGGGCGGTAACATAAACTGCCTGGAAAAGAAAGCAGGGGTGGATGAAGGATATTTAAAAAGGGGGTCCATTTGGGCCATTTGTTACGTCAGTTGATGGGGTTGGGGTGGGGTTGGGGCGGGGACGTGTTTCCCCCCAAAAGCCTACCCCAAAAATTACAAACACTATTTGTAAACCGGTATTAATTTTATTTAACATAGAAGTCAACATGTTATAATGGTAGGCAATGCGCATACGAAATGTCACCAGATGTCAAAAAGAGGAAGGACACTCCCAGAACACCCATAGGACACCCACAGCCTCTCGATCCACCCCTGGAATGTATACACTTGAAAACCGTAATGGATCAAACATTTATCAAAACGTTACTAGGCTGGAAACAGTCGCCTAAACACTGCATACGTATGGTTCATAACACAAGTATGAACGTATGACATCCTTATCAAATGCATCACCATCGAATAACCATTGCTTGTTTGTTTCATTGTTTTACACATCAAACATAGCGTATTCTGTCTTTTGCCCGACAATCGACGAAAGACTGCAAACGTAAGGTCCAAAACACAACTATGATACCCGTACCTATTACATATATCAACATCGAATAACCATTTCTTCTTTGTTTCATTTTAGCCATCAACAAACATGGTGTATAACTTCCTTTGCCCGGCAGTTTTTGTATACAATGATCTACAAATGAGACTTTCACGAAGAGCATAAGCCATCTGGAAGTCCATATTTTATTTACACATACCTGTTTATCTATTCATTTACTGATTCAACCCTCGCGTTTACCGTGGGAAAGATTCATTGTTTAGCTTCAATTCAGGTGGACGGAGGGTCAGTGAATCTTACATACGCCTATTCATTAGCTGGGTCCAAGACTCGTAAGATAGTTGACCCTTGACCAGTCATCTTGGTCCTGATTAGCAGTGTATTGTGACCAATCTCGAGTTGTGACCTAATGTCAATGGAAAGCATGGTTGGCAGGGACCACTGAAAGAAAGAGTTGTTTGCAAAATGAATCTGTGTTTGCCAAGTTGCTGATGTATCCGGCGTGAGAAGCTCAGTGAACACGGGCCGTGAATTTGTGTGTGACTTAGGATAATGTTAACATGCTCCCCAACACTGGAGGTCGCCACTGGCAGCCAGTCTCACGACACCTTGCGAGAATCCGCGAGCATCTAGGACATTTGGACCTTCTTACGGGGAGAGTTCATTCATAAGAAAAGCGCGCGTCTGCATTTACGCCACCGGAAGTCGTCTGCTTCTGGCAATACCGTGCAAGGCACGACATTTTTCGGGAAGATCAATGAAAGACGGAAAATCCCGGGCTAGAATCGCCAGACGAGGCGCTCGTGAGAAACTCCAAGCTGTAGTCCCTGTTTTGGCGCCACCCGACGTTGTTGCCCATTGACCATTCAGCTGTCTGCTCTTCCGAAGGTTCTCAGGGCTCTGGTCAACATTTCCGTTCATTTCGAAACTTTCTCTAAGCCTTCTTCAAACGAAAGTGTAACTGTGATTAGAGCCATCACGTACGTGATCAGTAAAAAACCTTCTAACATCACGTGCTTGAATATGTGTGATGCAACTTAACAATGCTGAACGGTTTATGACTCAGAAAGAGTTTAACTCCCCCTTACTCCACACTTCCTCCCTCCCATTCCTTTATATAGTCATGGTAACTGTAAATAGCACGTTGAAGATATTCAGGATTGATTTAAAACAAAGGATTTAACTTAAAGCCAAGACTCCGACCCTTAGACTAAAAAACATCATGAATACAACTCCTACGTTTGAATGATTACTTATCTCGAAATGAATTAGTGACAATAGCTTTTGTTTTTATTGCCTAAGTATGTTTGTACGTTTATTTGTTTAAGTTTTTTTTATGCACCTTAGTGTATGACTTTGCTTTTGTAGAGGTTTCTTATGACTCTGGAAATATGTTTGAAGCCTTTACTTGTGCAGTGTGAGAAGCCCGATCATATTGTCCGTGCTATTGATGGAGTATGCTTAAAACGTCGTCAAAATAGACTCATTCACTCAAGCTACACAAAATTTAATTAGGCAACATGCAATCTACATAAACCTGACTACAAATATGGAAGTCTTCAATAGTTTTATTATATCAATTGTTGAAAACATTACTGGTCAGACAAAAGAACAAACAGACTCATTTCGAGTTTGATAATGTGTGGTGTTCCGCTGTAGAAATGTCTTAAATCAGAAGTATAATGTATGAGTGTTATGATGAGAATATCTTACAGAAGGACCATACCCCACTGTTTTGTGACGTGTCGGGAAACAAATGGTGTCATCAATGTTTTTCCCCACTTTTTTGCCTTTCACGCCCAATGGAATCGGTTTCGGCAGATGGTGGAGACAGAGTATTCTCTGCCGCTGACGTTTTGTATGATCAAAGTCTACACCTTTTCATCTGTACTAAAAATGAGAACTATATCTGAATAATCAGGATTGACCATTAACTGCTAGAAAGATAAGTATCGAATCAAGTCTGTTTTGACTGTTGACTGAATTAGATGAATCGTGCTGGGGCATCCAATTTTCCAGAACATGGTACACGCCTTTTAGGTTTTGCTATTGGGTTTAAGAATGAAGGGACACCGTGAACTGTTCTAATTGCTAAGCGACCGACCACTCAATAAAAGAGAAGAATGTTAATTTTATTTTTGATAAAAAAAGAATACATAGATCAATATTCGTACCGTTATGGCATATGATATCTTATGTCTTGTATAATCCCCAGCGTTCTAAGCTAGCGCCATAAGCATTCACTCTGTGAATAGATCGGAAGCATTACCAATTTATTATTTATTATTATATGAAACGACATTCGCCTAATTGTGACATGCGCCTTGGTATGTAGAAGGTAAATAACAAGCGTGTGTATTTTGTTACCAGCCTTTACTAAACCCTGATTCATTGTTAAATAACATTCACTACCAGAAACACATTTGTAAACATTTTAGCACCATACCCGTGTCGTGGATTTTACCAAAGCTGTTGCCGTTCAAGACATGCATCTGTTCGGGCTTCAAGCTGATGCCGTGATGAACATAAATATTGTTTAAAACGACGTTAGACCAATTTCTGTCTCTGTTTATAAACAAAGTATTTATGAGGCATACTGAGTATTCTTTATGAAAATTGTACTCTTAGAAATATATTCATAATGCGATTGGCTTGACATACAGTAGTATATGATGGACAGTGTTGGACTTTTACTTTTCTGTTTAGGGTAGAGCATTGTTAGAAATCTTGCAAAGGTAATCGAAATGTTGTTTATGCGAATTGTGTGAGCGTGCTACCGGTAATGCCGGACAGACATGCTTACCCCTTTCTCGCACACCTGGCGTCATCACTGATTTTCGGCGATCCATTCACATGGTTTTTACCGTTATATTACCTTTTATGCCCGGAGCAATCTGTCGGATAATCGAGACTGGTTATTACATGGCGTTGAAGTTTTATATATGATAGAATGTGATAAACACAATATGAATATTTTAACGAAATTCATCTCGTTAACAGTGTTAATATGATGGTAAAACTTATCATACTCAGTTTTGAATGACTGCACTTGTAGTAAATGTTTACATGTGCACAATATCGTTGCAAATAGCTTATGCGAAGAAAAACAATACCATCCCCCTCACTCTGGGCGTACATTCTACACTGTAACGAGAGATCCTATTCCAACTTGTGGAATATCGTCAGACAAGGAACACACTACCAGAAGCGTAAGTAAAATCCCTCTATACCAACAAACATGTAATACCGCAGCATTTCAATGTACAAATGTGATCCGACAGTACGCGGATGGAACACATCATGATACCTACTCAGTATATCTGTATGTTGCTATTTCTCCACTTAGAAAGTCTATAATGGCCTTGTGTCACATACAGCCCAGATAGCCGAGGTGTATACCCAGTACACAAGAGTTGTGGCGATTGATTGCTACGGTGTAACCGAGACGGCTTTACAAAGAGATTGAGAGTTGAACGATAGGTAGGTGATCAATTATATGAGTCATTCCAAATATACCTGAAGTTCACAGTACAGGGTGTCTGTGGTATATAGCTGTTGCCCTAACAAGAAAACGAAAGCATCGAAGGCGACGTAAAGAATTCAGTATTTGAACATCAAACATTGTTGCACCCTGGTTCCTGTTATTTCGAAGAACAGTAACATAAGATGGATTTTGAGATAATCAAAGCAAAACAAGAAGAAATAAATTAACACAATGCAGTACATGTCATGGGAACTTCAAGGTACCAAATATTTCCAAAGTGGGTTCTAACGATTTCGGTAATAATCTCTTATATTTATACCATGATAATGTATGATACAGAACAAGAACAATGATGACACCAGGTTTTAACATCCTTGATGGTGTCCGCCAAGGTTATCGGTTTTGTCATATCGCGTTATTTATAGCGGCGCAACACCGACCTGTGTGATTGTAATTTTGGTAAATGTATTCTATCATCAGTGTATTTAAGTGATGTTAAATTCAGACATCATCAATTAACAATGGATTAACGTAGCATATTCATGTGATGGGAATATCGATTCAGAAACTTCTCTGTTTCATATGTTTGCATTTATCATAACTTGGCATGGATGCTTCATGGAAGAAAGAATCGGAAATAAAATTTGTCAATGACATAATTTCATTTGAAATATGAATAATTATTGATAATGAAAAGACAAACATGTACATGTATAGTGCACTCAAATTAAACGTAGTGCTAAACTGGATATCGTCTCAGTAAAGATTATTGTTTTCCGAATCACGAAAACATATTTGGTATACATGTACATGAATTCATACCTGTATTCAGTAAATTATCAGTATTATCCGAAAATGATGCAATGTACTTGTTCCTGATTTTTTAGACCGGCTTATGAAAAATTGGGGAATTCTGTTAGCCACTTCAATGGCGCAGTGCGTTGATGAAGCAGGGTTAGGGTTGACCAATGTACATACATTAATGCATGATATATGTAGATCCTTTCTTCAAACCTCGTTTAAATGTTCAGTGAGATTTCTCTGAAACTAGCAACATCGATCCGTTCAAATAACTAAACTATCTGGTGGCTCGATTTGTGATATCGACTGCCATGGTGCCAGGTGTATGCGAGGACGTTGTAGTTGCACGTGCGTGAATTAAGATGGCAAATATTGGGAAATATGCAGTTGTTTGTCTATATTTATAAACCCTTAAGCTTGACATATGTCATAGCTCTCCTCAATACGTCCCCCGCCTCTAGGATGAACACACAATGCAAGCAACGAGGCAGTCTGTATATACATACCTTGTGCTCAGCACGCAATTAGGGTAATATTTGAGTAGAGGAAAATTTTTATTTTTTTATTTAATTTCATAAAAGAGCATATCATCAGTTCATATGTTGATACAGGTAAGTACGATAGAAAGAAACACTTTCCTCCTTTGTAATAGTGCATCTAAAATTAAAACGTGCAAAGTATCACCTGTTCATTTTGAGACAGATCAGTAACTGAAACAATTTTTTGTTAAAGTATGCTGGTTTAGAAAGAGAGAAATTGATTGTTTCCCTGTAGGCGCATCGATTAATTCAGATTTTAGTAAGAATATCAACGATAAAGTTCAAACAAAAGTGAGCATTGCGATTATGCAAAGTTTTGTACAAACAATTACAGAGTGAACGTTTTCTAATATCGTTCCTAACACATATTTATTCCTTTTAATTAGGCAATTAGAGTTGTCCACTTCTTTACTTTTTACATATCCATATAATAAATCAGACTATGACAAATTAGCTGAACCCCTTAATTTCACTTAGTATTGTTAATTCATTATATGTTTTGCTAAAATGTATTTGCGAGATTATGAAACTATACAAAATGAAAAAAACTATCTCCAAAATGAGCAATTTACCACAAAAAACTTCGAATGTTCTGAGAAATCATTATCCTATTAACTGTTTTTAAATGAAGACACTTTCTCTTAAATGAGTCTCTGTTTACTTAGTCCTAATTAACTGGTCGGCAGCGCTTTTTCTGACAGTATCGCTAATGCAACATGACGTGAAAATTACAAAGTAAAGTTTTCTTATGCGCGCATCAAACCAAGCAAACACTCAATGCTCACGTAATACAACATTGTATTAGGCAATGCCCCCAATCAAAGAATTTTCAGAACGTTTTATCTTAAGAAACTCCCCCATCAATGGATGCCTTTAATACCTTACTTACTCAATCAGAATTCAACGTTCACATATTGCGGATGATACAAAGAGCGGAGCGCATTCATTGACCCATCCAGTGCTAGGACCAAAAGCTTAGGCATCGAGGGGATCTCAAGTCGGACTTGCTGCCGTCTTGGCAAAGTTTGCACAAGACCCGTATGTGTAACTTTGTGTGTAACAGGGCGCCAGCTTTGGTCCGTACTTCTTTATGGTCAATTGTCGGTATTCAAACAGTATGTCTGCTTCGGGACCAAATTTGTCTTACATAATAGCAACAAAGGCTTGAACTCGTTACTGAGGAGTCAAAAGCTTCATTGTGGTGTATTAATCATTCTCTTTGTGTGCAGGATTGAATCATTCAAAAGGGTTTTGTCAAGTAGTTGAGGTGACACGGGTCTTTTCTTGGGCAACACTGATATGTTGAGAATCCAGTACCTCGTGGCAATGCGCTTGGCAGAATAGTTTTCCTTTTGGACACTTGGAGATAGAATTGATGAATCTGAGGTGTTGGGTTTACAATGTGTCCACTTCTGCACGAGCTGTGACGTCATCATGACCCTGAAATCTATGAACTTGACTTAAGCAGTACCTGATATGACACAATGATCCCTTGAACGTGTGTCCACTTCGGGGCAAATTCAAGCTATTTAGAATCTTCCCCAAAGAAAGTTCACCGACGACAATCAAATTCTGATGTACGCGTCGGACGTAAAGCATAACTTTACCGGATGACAGCATTTAAGCAAAAGTTTTCCTTTTTCGTTATCACTTTCCAAATTTCATACATAACTTTCCCCGTGCTGGACGTCCCTCGGGGACCTGGGTCAGAATGGATGCCCAACACCATACTGCTTGTCGTAAGATGCGACTAAAGTTGTTCCAGTTGTACGACTCGTTGATTTAGTTCATTGTGTGTCATCGCACTATAGTCATCTACGTATCCATTCATACTGGCGCGAGTGAGAATTCCGGGTTCGAATTGGTCCCCAGCAACCGCCTGGTCGTAATAGGGGACTAAACGCATGGTCAGGTTTAATGCTTGGTTGACTGCATGTCATCGTACGACAACATGGTGGGTTGCTCACGATATCGATCACTGGATTGTGTGTATGTTTGTTTGTTGTTAAACCCCAAACTCAGCAAGTAATAGTAAGCTATATGACGGTGGTCTTGTATATAATCGAGTCTGGACCAGAGAATCCAGTGATTGACATTGTGCATCGCTCTACGTAAATGGGATACGATGGCATGCCTGTACCAAGTCACCGAGCCTGACCACCCGATCCCGCTAGTCGCCTCTTAGTTTCAATCACTGGTTTGTCTGGTTCAGACTCCATTATTAACAGGTCGTCGTGGCATAGCTGGAATATTGATGACGGGACATTAAATAATATAACCAACTCTCTAAACATTGTACGATTCCCAAACGCAGACACGTTGCATGCGTATCATCTGTCCATATGCTACTAAAAAGGTTAAAAACCACCCATTGCTTCCAAACCACCATTGTTCATATATCATTGCATGGCAGATTAACTATAGTTATATGAAAGAATCGGATGGTCCTTAACTTTGTTTGAGTAGTATGTGGATGTGGATGAGTGTTTTACGCCGCTTTTAGCAATATTCCAGCAATATCACGGCGGGGGACACCAGAAATGGGTTTCACACATTGTACCCAAATCGGGAATCGAACCCGGGTCTTCGGCGTGACAAGCGAACGCTTAAACCACAAGGCTACCCGACCGCCCCTATGTGGATGTGGACACGTGCGGGTTTGCATACAAACATTGTTCATGCATGTCACAGTGGAAAATATCTTTTAAACATCCCTGTAGCAGGGATCATTCTCTTTTCTACGCTCCTTGATATAGTATATATCATTTTGCAACTTGCCGATCATTTCGCGGATCAAACCTTGATGAGACCTGCATCTGAAGTGGGCGATTTGCAGTGCGACAGACCCATGAACGTCAGGGTTTGAATCGGTCTTCAGCAACCCATGCTTCTCGACAGGGGCGACTAACGGGATCGGGTGGACGGGCTCGCTGACTTGGTTGATGCATGTCATCGTATCCCAGTTGCGTGAGCTGATGTTCATGATGTCAATCACTGGATTGTCTGGTCCAGATTCGATTATTTACAGACCGCCGTCATATAGCTGGAATATTACTGAGTGCGGCGTTAAACAACAAACAAATGACACGCAATGTGATATAAATGAAAAACTGTTAAACCCACTCAATCAGTGTTTGCGGGAGCCCCGTACACCCTCTATGGAAGATCTACGGTGAACATAAACAGTCATCACGCACCATGTACAGTTATGAGGAAGTAAACACAGATAACGCTTGTGGCCATCAGAGGGGAACTGAGATACAGGAGGTCAGTTCGCCTTGGTTTGGATGCTTATAATAAACTTTGCTAAAACAAGAAACCAGGAAGTTGGCCAAGCTATTCCTTGTTGAATCGAAAGTTGAAGTCTAGTATTTCTCATTTAACGAGTGATTAGAATGAAATATAATACCCGCTCACGACGGGTGGAGGAAACAAAATCCCATCGCATGTCAGTTTTTCATATTATGTGGTCATGGTCGATGACCAGATACAGAAACCCGTAGATTCACAAATAAGACGCCTCACACGTTATTATAGTTAAACCATAATCACAATAATACCTGCAAGTCACATTAACCTCCCCAACTATGCGCCATTCAACATGATGGCATATATTATCATTGCCAAGATTGTATTCTCCCCAGGGAGCTGAGAATGAAAATCGAGTGCTCACTGATCCATTGACCGGGGTAATAATAGTGTAGCGCTATGAGCATCCACTTGGTGAATGGAATCTGGCGCATTATAAATGCACTTATTATCATTAAGAGATATTTTTGAGTGAATTCTCAGAATGTTCTGACAAAAAGTTGTGATATTCTGTTTGAATACCATGTTATCCAAACAATGTCACCAATGCATTTCCATTGTATTAAGTCCAATATTCATATTTTTACTTGTTATAGATGCATTTATATCGAGTTATGAACAATTGCAATGCATCGATAGTTCGGTTAATCCATGGACATGCGTATTAATACGTCTAGTTCATTATGAGGGGGTAGAGTGGCCCAGTCTTCTAGGTGAAGGTGAGGTGAAATTGGGTTTAACGTCGCGTCCAAGATTATTGCACTTATATAGCGACGTGCATGCACGTGTGTTGTGTGGCTGCTTGTACTAGTCCGGACTGATGCCGATTCATAGTGCTAGCCCACTGAGATACCATACCGCAGTTCAACATGAATACCCCACTCAGACACAGTATACTGACTCCGAGCCAACCAGTCCTCGCTTCAAACAAACCTAGAAACATAATCGGGGCGAACCGGGATTCGAACCCACAACCATAGGCGTCTGGCGTGCCCAAGGGACGCAACTCTGCACAGCGAGTTGCGTCATAGGTTTTATGGTTCGAATCCCGGTTAGCCCCGATTATGTTTCTAGGTTTGTCAGCACCATACCCGTGCTCGTGGGTTTCACCGAGACCTGCACTACCTTCCTTCCACATTTAGCTGACACGCCGCGATATAACTGTAATACTGTTAAAAGCGGCGTTAAAACCAACTCACTCACTCATGAGCTGATACGCTGCATATAACTGAAATACTGTTCAGAGAGCGTTAATCACATCTAACTCACTCACTCTTTATTGTGAAACTAATTGTACCGAATTAGTACCACATGTTACATTTCCGATGAACAGTAATGAACCACCGGTTAATCCGGATCTCGTTATTCCAGCATGTCCACCTCACGGACGACTATAGTTTGGAATGTCTACACAAACATCCGGGCAAAACAAGTACACACTTGAAAATTGGTTTTGACCAGAAAAATTTCAAACGTTATTCAGATGGTACAACGATGAAAACAGTCGCCGAAACACTGCAAACTTAAGGGCCAAATACAACTATGATACCCGTACCAGACAATCACCACCGAATAACCTTTTCCCTTTTTTCATTTTTAGCCACCATCAAACATGGGTGTATCCTTGTTTTGCCCGGTAGTGTATACACTTAGGCATAATATGTACCCATGTCCTTTAATCCGGATAACTCCGGACGAATTATCTGAGGACCGTATATGACAGAGTAACGGTGTTAAAAAGTATTGTTATTATTAACATGACACCTGATAATATGTAACAGTAAACTGGTGTTAAAAAATAAATAAATTCACAACACAGGTCATATTACAATGCAATTGTGTATTTCCATGACGTAGTGATAACGAATTTTACGAAAGGATGAATCTTTCAAAAGTGGAATTGGCTGATGAACTTAATAATTAAATGTTCAAAAGATTGGTATTGAATTCAATCATATATTTTTTTAAGATTTGTGAACGAATATCTAATAATGAAAAATACATTTATTTCTTTAACTTGAATTCGTTTTGAAATTTAAACATTAAAATTGACAGGTGAATTGCGGTGTAGCGACAGCATTAGCATACTCTGACTAATGCAGAATCTCTCGCTATTTCAAATATTTTCCAATTATTAGATCGTTAAATATTTGAAACTATGTGTCAGTCTGAAAGGACATGACCTTGGATCTTTACAGAACAATTACTTCTCCGAAAGAGATGACAAATACACAACAGCGAGCGATTAACATGCTTGCCGGTGAGTTAGTCTTCAATTCACCCAAACTCAACTCATCGACTCAGAATGTGCAACAAATGGCCTTTGAGTCTCCTTGTAATGCAACAAATGCCTTTCCGCTAGTCATACATGCTTATTAATCAGATCAGTGTCCCTCCCATCACGTCCCCCTCCCTCCCCCATTCCAGGTGGGTCAGATCCCTTTATCTCTCCCAATGGGTCTGGCCCGACCCCCCTTTATCCCTGTCACCTGGGCGATCGGCTACAATGATCCTCTCTCCAACGAGGAAGTGCCCACTCGAATACATGTCATTGGTCATCGTGGCGAAGAATACAACCCTTGATTACTTTTGGTTGATTTCTCACGGACAAAGTCCGAACGTAACTGCCATATTTCAGTGGTCGGTCATGTGGAAGAGCTTGTTTGTGGCAGCTGAAGGGGGTATTGTAGCCGACACTTCATTACGGGGGCCCACGTAACACCAATATGTTACCTTGGATCGCTCTAATGGAGGGTCGGATCGCTCGTGAGAACAGACTTTGAATGATGGTTCTCGAAACTAACGGAGCAATGCGGTTCAGCATTGCTTCATATTTGGCTGAAGACAGTGCTTCATAATTTCTTCCGTCAGGTGTTCTAATTCTGCTTCTGTCAGTGCTCCATATGAGGGTGACCATATGATATTCACCGACCTGGGCTGGTATGTTTTTTTTAAGCAATGGTGGAAAACATATTCTGTCTTCATTATACCTCCCCTCCCCAAGAAACAGAAAAAAACGAAAGATTATTAAATGATCGGTCATATAAACACGAGCGGCTCAACATAACTCCATACTGAACGAACAAAGAGGTATTTATGGATTAATATTAAGTTGAATAATCTTGAATGTGAAGGTTCCGGAGTTTTAGACAATAAAGAATGCATGTCAGTACGTCTTCAGACCAACAACAGGTGATGTTCCTTGTGGTTGACATATCAAATGCTTGTGACATTGTTAGGGTTGTGCCTGGAATAGTACAGTTACGTTCAATTATAGGCCAACAACTGTTATGTCCTTTGCGTTATTAAGGATGTGATGTAGGTTTGGCGACATATGTATATGCCCGTAGCATCAAAACTCTAAGTACATACAACGAAACCCCGTTCATCCGTCCTACAAAGTCCCCGGTGAGATTGTCCGGGTGGACAACTGTCCGGATTAAAGAATCATTGGTTCGGAGTCATGATAGACTGAATTTAGCAATATGAAAAAATGGCGTATAAGTATTAAATGTACAACAAAAACAGAGTCCAGATATTCGTGCTTTTCAAAACTCCTTTATCCACACAAGATCTTTCACCCTTCAACGGCTCTATTGGTGTAATGAAAACTTTAACTTACATTGTAGTCCTAGGCGAGTGCTGTACGGCGAAAGATATGCACGTGAATAAATAATAAATGCTAACATAAAACTTCGCATGTCCTGTGAAAAGATATATATATGTTGTTGTAGGAGTAATAAAATATAAAAGAAAAATTATGCCAATATGACGAATTGACATTAAAAAAATCCCGTGACTAAACCCGTCTGCAGATGCCATGCAGTATTATCATAACATAGGCAGAGCTAGTGGTACCTACTGCCACAAGTGTGACACATATCCTCCACACCCTGATGTCCAGGTGGGAGGTCAGGTGCGACGCAGGTCACTCCAGCACAAAGTACCACAATAACAAGAGATGCCTCTTCACTAATAAGAATGCCCTCTTCATATGTGTATCAAAACCTACACAACCATCCACCTACACAATAAGCCAGAGTATCACCTTGGTACCAGCCACCCATCCAATGTTGCATACCCGTGGGAGGGGAGGGACATGGTCCGAGTTGGAGAGGGGTATAGAGTTTCGGGATAAAAGACGAACCTGTCGGACTCTCGACAGAAATAATGTCAGTGTCCATGTAAGATTGGTTCTTTGACGTGGTAAATGCACGCACAACGCTTGGCTGATCAGAGGAGACGTTTCATAGCTTGACCCGGGTAACTGGCGATTAGCTTTTATGAGTTTTCGATGGTATGTGATGGGATATTAATAATTCTGAAGTTTAGGATATCAACCCTCTGCAGGGGCATCACTGTTGATGCATATCGGGAATATGGGTGTTCTTTTGGAATAACCGTGTGGGGATGGCGCTTTTGCACGACACTATATGCGATTAATATAACTAAATACATGCATAAGCGACAAAACAATTCCATTATTAGACGAAAAGCAGAATCCACTGCACGATTCCAAATATATCATATGGATTTGTAAAGCTGATAAATTAATTTAGCATTAAGTAGCAGTTTTAAAGAATTCTTGTACATACACGATACGAAATGAAACCCGTAAACTGATTATGCCTTGAGCACTATCCTATTTCAATCGGGAATACGCTCTGGTTGCAATTTTTCAAGGATACACAGTAACGACGGGTACCTGGCAGAACATACGTATGAAGTTGGCGTGATGCTTTCTAACCGTGCTCGTGGGCCGGGGTAGCGGCAAGCTTAATTTCCTGTAATATCCTGACATATACGGGTGTGCTTCTTCAACAGCACGATGCTGTTAATCGCATCAAATAAATACATCTTTCAGCTGGGATCCGTTAGCTCCAGGTTCAAATCCACATTTGTACCGACTATTCCCCTATCTGTTCACTTTATTCCCACATTATTAGTTTTCTCAGCATTTGGTCGACATGCGGTGTTCAAACTAAAATATTTTTCAAAAGCGACGTTAAACCGATATCACTCACTCACCCAAGCAAGATCTACGAAAACGTTTCTATTCATTTCATTACGGATTCATATTTTTAGAAAACCCTCTACTGAGCCAAGTTTTCAATTCACCCGCTACACATTCATCAATACAAGACGCTTGTTGTCTTCATCTCAAACCCCTAATGGCTGCGCGACAATCTTTTTGATGACGAAGCACGCACCTTTTTGACATGTTCATGAAGAATCATAGACTGGAAAAGCCTGTCGCCCTCTATATCGTTCATGTCAAAAACGTCGATTTCCGATGTATTTAAGACAAGATAATGGCAGACGAGAGGACCTAGCCTTTGAAGTGAGTTGTCGACAGGACCAAGGACCTATACATATCTCTACGCCATTGTTTCTGGTCACGTTAAATGCGTATCGGTGATGGCAGCGTGGTCAGAGCGGAGAATGGATCGAACTTCGACAAAGCTGCCCGACAGAATTGTCTCTTGAAATACACCATACACGACTTGAATAACAACGTCAGACCGACGAGTGCTTGCGCTGGGTTTGAGAGTATGTTACAAGGGGGGATAACTCTAATCTAGCCCTATTGATCTAGCCTCGCACCCGTTACCCTAGTGGGGTTGTGAACTGGTCGGAAATTGATGATTTGTCACCGTGCAAAGCGAGGCGTGCTTCTGTCCAGAATCGGCAGGCTCGTATCGACTTCAACCGACGTAAAGCGCAAATCCTTGTATATTTCCACGAGAACCGGGTCCATTCGGCCTTTGTGGCTCGTTCCATGCTATGTGGTCACTGACACTTTAACATATCTCCCGTTAATTGACAACTTCATTATGAGGGCGTGGTTCAAGATATCATCCGCGTTTGTGACAGAACTATGAACGCGGAGATTATCCCCCAGTACGTTACAAAGAGGACTTAACTAACGTCCTATTTAGACGACTAATTGTGTTTATTTCTACCGCTTTCGCTAAATACGGAAAAAAGTACAATACACGCCAGATGAAGCGATTCCGAGTGTTAGTCCGTTTGCTATAGTAATTGTGTTTGTTAATATTTCTAGTTGGTTACAAGCAAATTAATTCGAAATTATTCCGAAATGGGATCTTAATAGAAACTGTTTGCCGTGTGATGAAGAGTGGAAAACAAAACAAACATGTTCTTTCGCCAGTTTCGGGATTTAACGGTTCTTAGGCATGTTTTGTTTGCGTGGAACAATGTACTGCATTAAGGCTGGGTCTTCGTCATTTATATCTGTATATCTGATGCACGAGTGATGTTCAGAACATCCAGTCTCCCTCATCTCGTTCATCGTTTTACTGTTCTTTACTGTTGAAATAAGCTTTTGGACTATAATGATGCTTACCTATTCCATTGTGTACCCTCATGCTACGCTGCAGAAAATAGTTAATAAATATAGATAAAAAATGAAACGTTCTACTCCATTTACCTGTTTCATATTCCACGTGTAAATCTGTATCAAAGTAAGCCAGTTTCTCTGCTTTTATCTTTTTTAAATAATATCACAGAGCTTTTACATTAAATAGGTAAACAATTAATTATAAAATGAGGTACTGGACCCTAGACCATTTTTCTTCTGCTCTGAATAATACCTGCCATCAAAAAGTGCCTAAGTGCCTCCACCTTTTTGTTGAATTAAACGTTCCTATTTGGCATAGAATTTTCATGAGATTAGAAAACAGAAAACTAAAAGCGTCATTTCTTCCCTTGAGTTATTGATGAGATTTATGTGTATGGAAATACATCCCCCCGGCTAGTTCTTTTAATAGGCTGTGTGTATATCATTAATGAGAATGAAATGAGTTTTTATAAGTCGATTAATACATCCTCCAACTGAAGAAATACATTGTACATTTACGAAAAAACGCAGGTGTTTCAAACTGGCTAATTCCCGCCGCAGGGCAGTAGAAGAAAGCATGTTTTATTTTCCTATATACAGCAAGAATATCGGGCATTTAAACAAGCATTGTCCAGGTGATACCTGAGCGTTCATTAGGGAGGGTCGTGGTTTCGGGGTCAGAAAACAATAGCCATGTAGTTAGTTATCAGGGGTTGGTTTTACCTGTGCTCTCATTAAGGCGGGGAAATTGACAGCGACAGTACACAATGATCACGGAGAGAGCCGAGCTTACTTCCAATTTCCCCTTTCTTTCCAATTTAAATCGTCGTGTGCGACCCCTGAATGCTCTATGGTGAGCGAAGCAAATATCAACACGTCGGGTATACCTGGCTCAAGGCCCGCCCTGCCTTAATAAGCCGCGGGGCTGTCTGAAATGTACATCCCTGTGTCATACAGGTGAAATTGGCAAGCGTCAATTTAATGAATAATGAAAACGACAATCCGTTAGTTTTAAGCATGGCATTGTCAAATACAATGAATTTAAATACTCAGGTAGTGGCACTAGCCAGATTCAGGGCGGGTCCTTCTCCATTCAAGTCAGAAAAAATAACAACACCCGAACGGGTAATTGGTCCAAGTTGCTTCTGAATACTAAGCTTGTCTATTTCAAATTAAGATGTTGGTCACGTCTCATGTCGCGTGGTTCACGGTGGGTCAAATCACGTTTTAGGTGGTGTGATAAAGGTAAGAGTATATCTCATTGGCTACATAACCTTTTGGCATGCACAGTGACGAGTACATGACTACTACATATATTACAATAAGTCAAGTTATTCCGCGTTGTGCGGAAAGTTTTTTCCGTTAAGTGCATAAAAGGGCATTTGATGACATTTGAGTTCTTTCGTACTGGGTTACAATTTCATGACCATACGTATGCATAGTTATTTATTGATGCGGTTATTTTTCTATGGGAGTATGCTGTAGTGGTGAGTGTCTCGTATGCATTGTCGTTGACATCCTAGTCTTAAGAGATAAAGCGTCTAACAAGCACGTAATGATATATTAAATTCTTACGAAATACAAATGCCCCGGTAATAAATCTTATAAAATCAAATTACACATAAGTGGTACATAGATGATATTTACAACAGTTTTAACAGTTATCCAAGATGACTATGACCTGTCTCTATATTTATTTTATTTTTGATCTGTTACACATGGAAGTACTTTTACCTTGGTCTGGAATACATACTCAAGCGTGGAACATTGCAGCGTCATCTGATCAGTTTTGTTTAATATCATTTCGACTTGCCTTTTCACAATCTTCTGGAAGAAGAAAAACAAGGTGTTCGTTCTCATGAATCACGGTGGTGATAGAGCGTTATTGACAAGCAAAACATATATACACCGTAATGAAACAATAACTGGTGGAGCATACGAAAACCACTTTTAATACACTGAGCTACTATTAAGTGAAGACATACGCAATACATTTTTCAGTATTTGGACATATTATATATGATGGAAGATATTTATTTCTTAAATGATACAAATCACGAATTTCTCATACAAAATGAAAAATATCCTGGAGATGAATTTTACAAAGTGAGCAAAGCCTATCTTCCTTATTGATAGCACGCTATCTGTCGGTTTCATGTGGGAGCATGCATTTATTTCCAACAGTTTTGCATAATGACATAGACTTTACATTTGGCTGAAGTATTGAGGAACTTGGTTTTAGAATCAAACATCAGTAGTAAACTATAGTTTCAACACCTTAAAACTCGATATCATTATTAATGCCTATTGCAATAAAGAACACTATTAACTTAGTGAAAAGTAATATCGTAAATATAAATTGTGAGGTAATGAGTGTTTTATTAATATTCCTAATTCAAACAAGTCGAAAATGTAAATAGCATGTCTACCGAAGCAGAGATAATACCTTTGTTGATATTAATAAGATTTGGTGTAATTATGGCGTCATTAAACGTTTTGTTTCAATTTTGTTAGCTATGTTGTCGCTGAATTGTCTTTGTGATTGAAATCTGTTATAAAAGAAATATTATTTATGATTTTGTTATTTCATTTATCACAATCTAGTGCAATTGTAGTGTTCATTATCATGGATTATTATGTTAATATCCTGTACAGTCCATGTACATATTTGGAGTTATTATGTTAATATCCTGTACAGTCCATGTACTTATTTGGAGTTATTATGTTAATATCCTGTACAGTCCATGTACATATTTGGAGTTATTATGTTAATATCCTGTACAGTCCATGTACATATTTGGAGTTATTATGTTAATATCCTGTACAGTCCATGTACTTATTTGGAGTTATTATGTTAATATCCTGTACAGTCCATGTACATATTTGGAGTTATTATGTTAATATCCTGTACAGTCCATGTACTTATTTGGAGTTATTATGTTAATATCCTGTACAGTCCATGTACATATTTGAAGTTATTATGTTAATATCCTGTACAGTCCATGTACATATTTGGAGTTATATGGAAGATATATCGGGGTAGTGACCTGTTTAGACCACATGCAGCTGTACTTTAATATCAAGGCCGCATTCAAGCGCTCAACAACAAACGTTGTTGTAAAACGTTACAGGTGTGTTAGGTGCATTTTGGCTTCAACAGTTTGTGAGATAAATGTTCTTATATCACTGAAAAAACGCTACTTGAGACGCTAACCATATTTCGCAAAGTTTGGATAATTATTAGCACAACTATTAATACAAAGAATATATCCTATTTGAATGCCTACTACTTGAAACAATATTTTTTTTATCAAGATTGAGATTTACGAATTAATTATCAAGATTGAGATTTAAGAATTCATTATCAAGATTGAGATTTAAGAATTCATTATCAGGATGTGTATTCACAGCGTTGTTCAACGTGTTTCGTGACATATGATGGATGAATGTTTAGGGATGAAGGGATGAGGCTACGAGAGGAAAATTTAGTCACAGGAGCAAAGAGATAAAACATTGATGGGTCGCCTCGGTGCAGTCTTAAGCTAATATTTACATGTACTTTGGTCATATAATATTGCTTCCAAGTTCATAAAGCAATAAAAAAAATATGCAAATTATACCCAAACCATCTCATCCCCTATTCTCGTTGTCAAAACGTGTCAATATTTTTCCTGAGGGCAATTTACACCATATCAAAAAGATCTTTCATATATCAGTTATGAAAACAATCAACGTTGGTGGATATTTCTAGTCTTTCTGCGTGTGATAATTGAAAAGATAGTTTAATGAATTTTCCCCTTCCCCATCTCCTGCGTGCACGCCTCTTTGTAGTAACACGTGCGCGTTCAGTTTCCACACCTGTGGGGCCAAAGATCAGGGAGGGGCAATAGATTCAGCGTTCATCCCTCGTACCGCCACCTTACCTATTGCATTCCCCTACTATCGACAATTCTCTGCTAAAACTCAATTTAGATATTCTTTCAATCTGCTGGTAGTGTACAATGCTTTAAAAGGACGCAGAGCTAAAAGAGAAGGTACGTTTGGTGGCGAGCTGGAGAACCATTGGGCCTCTCTACTTTATGCCTTTCAGGACACACACCTCATGGTTTTTTTCTTACTCCCATCTTACTGGAAATATCAATGAATTCCGTTCAAGGGCTTTTATGAATCCCCGTGCCCATTAGAGAGGGGATATTCGTTTCGGTTGGAGTTCTTAGCGATCCGATTTTGTACAACCCTCCACGAACACTTCAACTGACAACTGAATAGGGAGAGAGGCCGCGTGAAGGTACCACTCGCGGGATTTGTTTATGTGCTTGGTTTCATTTTAAGCTGAAGGTGACACTTTCACAGTGGATATATTATAATTATCCTGCAATTGTACTGTAGAATCATGTCAAGCATTTGAAGACTCAAATGTACGTCCCAGCATCGACAAGCATGAAATACTTTTAGAGAATCAAAGATAGAATTAGAGCAGCAAGCATCGGACTATTTTCGAGGAAGGTCTCTGTTTAGGTTGTTTCAATCCTTGTGTTTCTTCTGAATTTGTATTTTCGCTAAAACCTAAACATCATAATTATGGTTAATTTGTTTTAAGAGTACACAAATTATAAAATCACGGAGCACAACACTAGTTTCGAATTTCAATTCCTGATTTCGGTGACGCTTTATACTTTCATTTATTGACACACAATTTAAGTCGCTCACCGTATTGCAATTGGTTGCTCAATAAATAAACATAAAATTCATAAGTTAGCAATATTCACGAAATTTCAATAATTTTATAGACCTCATTGTATCAATAATTTAACGTAAATAAATATTAATATTTAATAAGAAAGAACAAATATGTAAGAACACATAATCGCAATATAAGATATTTTAGTACAGTGCACACAGCTCATATGGACTTGCACTTTTTCACCCCATCCAAAGCTAAATAGTTACCAAGTAGGCCGCAGTGATATCATGGGCGTCTTAGCATATATTTACCTTCATTATATCATGTCTTCATGAGCGTGTCCAATCGAATGTGTATTCGCTACTTAGACAGCTTGGGCTAATGGAGAAAACAGTTTACAGCGAGGAAGACTCGCCCTTCGGCCTAATGTCAATATAATTTGTCTTCTCTCCTCGTTTGAGCGTGTTCTTTCCAAATTCTGATCACATAGTGTATATTTTACGTCGGTTTGTTTTGATCTTACAGTGTATATTTCATGATTGTCGTGGATGTTTCATGGCAGTCATGTCTCAACCTTTTCATGTCCGATTAACTTCTAGGGGTGCATGATGTCGTCGGCGTGTAAGTCCGATTGGTAAGGGTGTGTGAGGCATCGGTTTTATACGTTTACAATTGCTTTTATCAAACATGAATAATTTTATTATACGCGACATGCATGGCGTTTGTTATGACAACGATAACGTTACTAGGGTGTCTTAGGTACAATATCAAGGGTGCGAGTAGACAACTCCACAGTAGGAAGCAATGTAACTCGGTGCCATCTTTGTCACCCTGGACACAAATCACATGATTGTGTGGTTGTTCAGCACGTATTAAACCTAGCGCAGCTGCAGATCTACAGAACAGATGTTGCAACATGCATGAACAGTATCCATTCATATGAAATAACGTCACTACTTGAGAAAATATTATTTAATTTAATGAATGTTATATTATATCGAAAACTAAATATAACCTCTAGATGGTTTACATATCATTCGTGGAATTATTTATATTATTGTGTCTGTTGGTGACTACAATACAACATAAAATACAAACTCAAAAAGGAAATTTGTAAAAACAATTTTGCTAAGTCTTACGAAGTAACACTTTCGCCTGATCACATCTCATATTATACATAAACAGCAGTACGTTGAGAATTGTTTATGGAAAAGGGCATAAGATGCAAACCAAAACGTGCACGTTGAGATTATAGTATCGAGACGAAAGGAAAACTTTCAAAGTTGCGCATACATGTATCTATATGTTCCGGTACATTCAACTACAGCTGACGTACCTGACTGTAGCAATGCATATGGGCATGTATCGTTATCAATATTTAACAAACACTAAACCTCATAGAACGGATACTTCAAAAAACGGTATTCTTTAAGGTCGCTTAAATTCTTCTATTACTATATAAACTTAATGTATAACTGACAAACAACATACTTTGAAATGATAATATATTTTTACATTTATTAATTTAATTTATGCACGTTTCTTTATGATAATATTTGCATAATGTATGGGGAGAGTGACACACATCTCTTAAATCATATTTCCTTTATTAGTAATGACAGTCCGCCCAACCGCACCCTCCGAACACTCGACGGCTGTGCTAACACATGCAGAGTAACAGTCTCTAGCTATATCTAAAGTACCAACCCAGTATTCGGTAAGACCACCTATCTCTGCGTGATCTCCTCGAGCTTGTGTCTTGCTTAAGTCGTCAATACAACACCTAGTTCTTTCTAGTCTATGTAAATACCGGTAGAATCAATGCAGACGAAATCTAAGTAATAAAATATTGACCAATTCCTTGTTGGGTATTGTGAAGTTTTTGCCATCTATTCGTATGTCGATATTTGTATAAGATGAAAACGTTTTTGTTAAGGACCCTTAGAGCGGCGTTTTTTTCGAGGAACTTCTGACCAACGTTAAACAGATGATGTTTAATTGAATTAATATTTCATTCAAAGATTCAACCCAGCTTTTTTCTATTTCTTAAATTAGGATACGTCCCGTTCTCTTTATTTGTTTTTTATTAATGTTTGAGACGATTCTGGGCCCCCGTTCCTTGTTATGAAGAAGCCGTATAGTATCTTATTATGCATATTTTATATCTATCTGGTTACGTTTATGTAAATGAGGTGTCTAACCATTCCCATTCGTGTACTTAAACACTAGTCAACATTTGGACATTTTATAAATGTCAAAGGGTCTAAGAGAAGATGATCGTAATCATATTTGATGTTGAATTACTTTTTCATGAGACAAGGATTTAAACAAACGGTTTTCACGAATAAAAGAGATTTGTGTGTTGTTCCTGTTATTTTTACCTAGTCGTTGCTTGGACAGTCTTGAGATTGATACACATGGTGTCTAATATCATATTGTTACCAATTCTAAAACGTATCGATGGAGTGGACATATTTACATAGGTTTCAAAGACATAACAAAAGATTATTTTTAAAATTTACCTTTCTCTCATTAACAGCTTTGACGAAAGATTCGCTTTGAAATGCGTTCTCCTCAACAAATGTTGATCAACCCGTGCGTTAGTTTGAAACAAAGTCAAGTGTCGGTGCATCAAGTGTGCTTTCTTCTTGGCCTTGTAAATCACAGAGAAGTAAATGAACGGAACATCATTGTTCCCTCAGTTCTGTACAATTCTGTGAGATATAATGTTATGTGTATTAGGGCTAATGAAATATACATGAAACCTATACTCACATTGGCAGCACTGAAAAGTTTAGCGAAAACGAATACAAGATTGTAATAAAGTTATGCTCAGCTTATATGGTTACTTCCTTCGTTAAATAAAAATATATTCTGTTTAATAAACATTTAAACATCATATGCACACTCACTGTGGATACATATTGTCTAAGTCAGCTAAATGTTGTCTGTGTATGTATAAAATGTATATCTATAGAAGCAGCAATAGCAGGAAAAACAGGGGGTAGAGGAAAGATTAGAAGATGATGATGTAGTAGTAGTAGTAGTAGTAGTAGTAGTAGTAGTAGTAGTAGTAGTAGTAGTAGCAGAAGTTGTAAATAAAATGTGCAGAGTGGCTGTAGTCGTTGTGGTGGAAACACCACCTACAGACATATATCCCCCAGCTGCCGAACACAGCTGTTATAATTATTGATAAAACATATAATTGTTCCGTTGATAAACTTATGTGTGTTTGGTTTTCATAATCGCAACAGATGTATGGAATATTTAGCTCAGTGATACATTATATCATGTAGCTGTAACATGTGGCTTACTTGACAGTGTATAACATGAAGTTCAAAACGACACGCATTTAAATGTATGTGATATCTTACTGGTGTTAGCCTTAATAAAATTGGTTAAATGTCATTATGAAAAGTGAGTATTTATTTAAACGGATAATCACATCGGTCGGCGAGATGTTTGACCAAACGCAATGTGTTGAAAGCAATAATACCAGAAAGCACATTCGCACCAGTCCCCAACAAACAATCGCACAAACAAACAAACATGCAACATAATCACGTAGAGATGACAGCTCTTGTCTGAAACCCACGAAGACTCAAAGATCAGATCAACACAAATACTCGCTTTAAGTTCATTTAAAATCCATCAATAACAAAATATGTCAGAATTTGGTCTTTTTGCATATGATTTAGTTTCTTGTTACCCCTGCATGATCGAAAGTACAAAATACATATTTGTTTATAAATGCTCCATATATAGTCATGAAATACAAACGTAACATGATATCGTTGATGTTCCCATGAACATGTTTAACACATATATCTTTGGAAATCATATCGATTGAAATAATAACCATGTTTTGAAACTTCTTCGATAACTTAACACACTGGCGAAACTATAATCTGTATAAAAGATGGCATGTGGTTGGTTTAAGAAACATCAATATCAATATGTTTGAATGATAATATTATTACATATTCCTATATCCAACTTGCAGTTGAAGTCTAAAAATGTATTGATCACACTTTATGCATTGCATCAATGTACCAATAATATTAGATGAATATTAGAATTCAACGTTTCACCCACCGTATAATCTCGTGTAACGGTACTGGGGTTTTGCGAGACGCAACATGCGATTATTGAAACTATCCCCAAGTACTTCAATTATTAAAATGTATTTTCAAATGATTAAGACTGACAGGCGATATATTCAAGGTGTCTGTAGTGTTCGTACCCCGAAGGGAAATATAGTGTACCAATTGTTACAGGTTCAAGCGCTAACTCAGACATACGCATTCACACCCTGTTACCCACTCAAGCGTGATTCACTATGTATACCCATGTTTCGTTGTTGGATATATGTTTTCACATTCGCGCCCTTTGGTGTCATGTGGTGCATAAAGATGTATTTCAAAATATTAAATGAATTAACCTGAACTTAAGCGAATCTTACATTTCATGAATTTACTTACGATAGAAAACTATTTTTTTCAAAACAATCACCATTCGGTGTCAAATAGACACATTCGTTATGTGTAATAGAGACATTCGTTATGTGTTAGTTTCTGTATATGATTTTTGAAATATATCATTGATAAAAGTTGAAAACGATTTTATCAACATTTTTTTTTATCAACTCAGTTTTTATAACAATTATGTTTATTAAAAAAATCGCTAAAGATGAACAATCAAAGTATATTTCTGCCCCGTGAAGCTGATATTAAAGCAGTAAAGAAGATAATTTGCTGTGCAGTTAAACATTTATGATAAATATAAGAACACCTATACAACAAAACACATGCGTCCTGTGAAACATGTAACTCCCCGACGTCATATCACAACTGATGAGGGGAGTAAATCTAACGGTGTCATATGAAAGCATATATCAAGTCTATTGGAGCTGGATATTATGTCATCGACATGTCGGACGAGAAGGCAACTGTGAGCATGGTGCATACATACATTTCTCTGTCTATAGGCAAGGTGTTGTAAGACACATAAATCAAGTGCTTTGTAAATTTAACTAGCTTGCACAAGTACCTTTTCGTGATTGTGTACTATCATGTTTCGCATTATGACCAAGAATATCATATTACATACCAATAGGTGTTATAAAACCTAATGTCAAAATTATGTTCAAAAATTGGTTCCTTTAGATTTGATAGTGAACTTATTGAATGATGAAACATCGTTATCGCCGTTTGAGATTTGGGATATAATTTGTTTTAAAGAAATTCAGAACATTCAAATAACGATATTTCTGATAATTCTCTACCGATGAAATTTATATTTCATATTTCATATGAAACACATATTGACATGAACGTACCTGTGAAATAATCCTGCATTGCGCATGCGCACTGACCAAAAACAGGACAAACTCGAGAATTAGGTGACCGAAGACATGCTCGGAACTTTAATCTGAGAAAAAGTTGCTGTGATTCACCGTGTGTATCAATAATGTCCCGGTGAAGGCCGGTGGAAGGACGAATAGACATGACGAGGCGGGTGACACTCTGTGAAACACTGTAGATCCAGTTGACCACAGTTTGATAAAGACAAGGGGCACGGTATGCATATTGATTCAAGGGCCGGTTGACGAAGTTTCCTGGGCCTGCGTTTGTCAATGAGATGCCTAAACAAGGACTATTGTCTTTCGTGGGAGAAAAATGCGCCTGGCATTAAAATGTACATTCCTCGTCATTAGACTGTGGTGATCAGTGGTAGCCAGGGCAAAGACAGGTGTTATAGCGAATTTCGTCAAGAACCATGTTCATTTCAGGTGTGAATTTCACTCTCGTGTCAATTTCAGTTGAAATTGACAAGTGTCGATTTTCTTTTTGCCCAAATATATGAGATACATCAAATATCTTTAAATTAAATTTTCAAAACAATTTCAGCAAAATTTAATATTTATGAATATTATAAATGACCAGTGAATATTAAACATAAATAAGACCGGTCGGGAATATCTTGATATTCTTGCGAAAAGAGACACAAAGAAGTTATATTTTGCATATGAAACCAACGTGATCATGAAAATATTCTTTAAACAACACTCACTCTACGCAATGATACTTTTTCACCATCTATCCACTATAATTCAAATAGCTTGAAAGAAATGTGTGTCGATTTCCCTAAAACATGTAAATATCAGTCTTTCAATTGTCATAACCGTCCGAGTGATTGCCCTGCTCTAACAGGCTTGTATACAGAATGTGTCTCCCCCCTCGAAACCGCATCTCAGGACCGACTGTAACCTTTACATGTACAGTGGTGCCTTACGGGTCTATATTATGCCAGTAAATGAGACGTATTTTCATGGAAAATTTGCACGACACTGTTTTAGTTATTGAAAAGCTTTGCGTGTTGGTTTCTTGTCAATAACGGTATAGACTTATAACAGTTTTGAGTGACAACTTTCAGCTCTCTGTGTCACTTGTAAATGACATGCGATAAAGATATTTACATGTCTGCTTTAATCCGCTTAACATTACATATAGAAAATTACATATGGGGAGAAAATGATAAACACTTTTGTGGTGTTCGTGTCTAAAAGTTAAAAAGTTGTATTTGTTATATTGCTCACTATCCGCTTCTAAGGGTAAACAGTTGAGTTGTTGTTGTTTTTCATAAAAATATTATTGTTTTTACAAACGATTAGACATCAGGTACAACGTGATTTTATTCTTATAATGTATATTTGATAAGTACTGGTGAGTTTAGTTTTTACCACTGCAGCTATTTCACGAAACAATACGGAAGATTCAGCTATATATCACACCATTAAATGTTAGAAAATCCTAAGACTACATGAAAATTTCAACGGTACATTTCTCACGTTTAAGCAAAATACTTGACTGGGCTTGTAACAGAGCCATAGTTCCCCCACAGGTATTAAGATTTGGGGGTTTATTTCCAGACCCATAAGATGACCCCTCCGCCGGAGAAGCCCTTGTAAGCGGCCCCAGGGTGGCGGGCTAGCGGCAGGGTCAGCGCTGACCACTTCATTTCAGCACCCATGTCGTGAGGCTCTACAACCTCTCAACATCGATCGGAGGGTTCATGGAACATTTTATCTTTGCACAATTTGTAAACCTCTGAATGATTCAGATTTTTTTATTTTGTTGTAATTATGCATTGTTTTAAATATCACTGAAATGTCCGTTAAAGCAGAATAACTAGCTCTTGTCACAGAAGCATCTTTTACGATTTGTAAAATTGCATCATATATAAAAAGAGTAAAAAAAGTTATTTGTTTCATGAATTGGAAGAATAAAATATTGATGAATATTTTAAAGTAAGTACTTTTATAAGTATCATGATGTTATACGTTTCTGAGTTTTGTAAGATGTATAAACACTTGGATGAATATTCTCTAACAATGCCCAATTAAATCATACCATGGTTTATGCGAATTGTGCGAGTTGCTTGTGCTACCAGTAGAGCAGGACATACTCACACCTGGTGTCATCATTGATTTTTAGTCATCCATCCATATAATTTGCACTTTCATTTTGTCTTTTACATCAATAAGAATCAATTTCGGCAGATAATCGAGACTTTATTTTCTGGCGTTGACGTTTTATATTTTCATACTGTAATTGACATACTGTAATTTACATACTGTAATTTACATACTGTAATTTACTTACTATTACTACATTTTCCCTTTTTTTCACCACAGCAACGTTTGAAATAAAACTGTCGATTGTGATAAGATCAAAGCTATTAGTGTTTTGCAATGTGGTTTATAAAATACCAATAATATTTTATACAGATTATTATATATTTTATTTCATTGTTTAACTTTTTACATGGAATCATTTTCTATTGCATAATCACATTGAACACACATAGAAATTAAATTTAGAATTATTTAGAAAAACGTTCAATTTTTCCCTATGTGTAGACCCTCTGTTCCCTGAAGACAGATAGTTATAAACACTACAGGTCAAGTGGGGATAGCTGAGCAAGACAGTGTACGTGTACCCGGGGAAGGCTTGCCCCTACCCCTAACCCGGGCCAAGAGGGGTGTCACGAGCGGCGCACTGCCCCGAGACATCGTCAACTCAACACACGCAGCAGGACTTGAGGAAAATTGATATTTTTAATAATCTTTCGCCGAATCAATCTTCCTTCTGGTATGTAAAACGCCGCGTCTGGTATTGTGTTAAGTGTCCACAAGGGACGCTGGGGAGCGGATTAAAGTCTATCTTGAAACTAAACGCCGACAGCAGTATAACCAAGAGACCTGGTTCTTTTAACCAGGGAATAAAAGATTAGAGAGGGACATCACAGATTTTGTAGTAAAACCCACTATAGATTGTCAGAGGCGTGTGGTAGCGGGTCTTTGACTATAGGGCTGACATATGCGAAGCTTTGGACTTCTAGCTTGGGTTTTATACCCAGGGCAGATGGGGTTTCGCGCTCAGCAGCAATTAACGGGAGGTTAAATGTTTACCTTATGAGAAAGCAAATATTTCATTATTTTTGGACTGCTTTATGTGTAGCAACGATCCCGACATTTATATGTTTACATTCCAATAATTTTCAGTCACAGAGTTCAAGTGTATAAACATTGCTTCTTTTGGTTCCTTTGTGTAGGAAAAATCTGCTGCCCAAATCTGTTCTTCAGATCAAGGTTCGTGTTTTTACAATATACCAAAAAAATATTTTGACAGTGTAATTTCATATGATTACTGTTATTTCCATTCATTGGTGAACACAATCTGCTGTCCAAATCTGTTCTTCGGATCAAGATTTGTATTTCTACAATATAACAAAAAATATTTTTACAGTGTAATTTCTTAGGATTAGTGTTATTTTGATTCATTGATGAAAATTTGGTCATCCGTTTTCTTAAATGAGTATTCGTGCCTTTTATGATATTAATTGCTCACAAAAGACACAATGACAGTTTTTTAGTTGTGTAAAAAATGTATTTTAATGGAATCAATTAGTTCAACATCATTTTTATTCTTTTTAGAGAATTTTTAACGCCCGTGTTTACTCATTAATTGATTATTATTGATAACGCACAGCAAAGGCGGGGTATGAGCTAATTGATGGGAATTGTCATTAAATATGATGGAATTAGCAACTTAAAAAAGGAAGAATTTGCTCTAATGCATTTTGGTATAATTTTAAAGTAAACACAAATATCCAAATTCACTGTCCTATACCTTGTTAAACTCCGAAAGGGCATTTCTTAATGTGCCCCTTTCATCAGCTCTAACCAAAGTGACTATAGTGGGAACCGCCTGGAACTATTTAAATGTCCTGTTAGTTTCAATGATTTGATTTTACTAGTCCTTCATAACTGATCACAAAAATGAACACAGCAATACGAGACACACAAGGGGCAGATAACTCTAATTATACATCCTCAATAGAAATGATGGCGGTACCCAGGCAAATGGGCGTACGCACGTGTTTTGCACGTGGGAGTTGCTATGCCATTTCTTGAAACTATTGATATGACAAACGTTAGACGCAAACAAAAAGACAGACAATGACATCTTGTATCGGCAAGTGGCGATTTAATGAACACATATTAAGTGTTTGTGAAAAACTTGCTCTGTACGACAAAAAATCAGCCCGCCCCCGTTCTGCCCATCTCATTAGCAACATCACATGTTCCCCTGGCTTTTCTTCGCTTTGATGCGAATTTTGTATTTTTTTGAGATTTTTAAATCGCTATTGTTTTACTGCAGTTTGATGTCTTATGTGGGAGGAGGGAGGGGGGGGGGGGGGGGGGGGGGATTGTGGCCGGGGTGTCCCCCTGTGTTTCTCCCTGTGACCTAGGACATGTATGTCAATAGAATAAGATACCTAGATATCTGTAACTATATTTCCAACCAAAATATTTATGAAAGTATTTGATTTTATAACTGTCATACAATATTCCCCATTGCCTCGCCTGTGGCCCACCATTCACAATCTACACAAATTTAGTTCTTTTATATCTTCTCTTAGATTAAGCAAACTCTTATCTTACACCATAAAACAGGGGTTCTTTATATACCAGCTTATAATCATGAAATCTCTCCTGTCAAGAGAAGATTTTTTTCTAACTTTTATCAATCGTTCGTTTTGATTCTATTCCATTGGTCAAATATGTTTTAGGCAGAAGCCATACTCAAAGTTTTGACACTGTATAAAATACAGATTTGTGGTATTTCTATAATAACAGCCAGGAGTTCCTGCACCGCCCGGGGGTCGGAAACGTTGGGGCTCCCAGGGGGATCGCTGTCAATTTCATTATCTTTCCCCATTTGGGGTAGGGTACTATTCTTCTACATTAATACTGTTTGCTGGATAAATGTCCAACGAAAGGTTCCATTTTCATTTCAGTACTCGAGGAAAACAGGCTTGAAATGCAACTTGGGGAAAAGTTATTCAATGCTATTACCGACACATTCGCCAGTCTCAATAACTAGTGTAGTTTAATTCCTATTTGCAGTATGATGGCTCCAAAGCTCAACCTTACATGAACGCTGAGCGACGAATAGAGATTTTATTTACACTATCCAGTGTTTGACTGACTGTACAATTGCGAGACAATCAGGCATCAGTTGTAAATGCAAAGAAAACACAAAACAGAAAGTGCTTCTGGTGTACTGAGAGGGTTCTGGGCTGTAGTTCACCCCAACATTTGTATGCCGTTATAATTGGGAATGGATTCAAATTTATCATCAAATCTGCCTCCGGCGCTTTTTTCTATGAAGTATTCTTTGACGAGGTAAACCCGGTACATGTGTTTTAATAATCATTTAAAACATGGCTTTTACATAATATTTCTCTTTCATTTTGGTCGCGGTGCATAGTTTTGGTAACAGCATTATCAATACTTTTTCCCGTATGACCATAGCGTTGGAGATTTCACCAAATAGTCAATTATTCTGCTCATTATCCTAGTAACCCAACGAATATTGAATATAAATATAGAAGTTCAGTCCTTGATATTGACGAAGCGAAATCTGTTTGATTTTCGCCGATTTCCTGTAGGCGATAATTCACATGTAAAAGCGCCCGATTAAAAGACAGTTTTACTTTCGATTTAACAAATAGATTAATTAAGCAGAATCCAGACGGGCTTTATATACTGAAAATCTGTATTTTGATTGCAGCGATAGGACGTGATGCAGTGAAAGAATGCCACATCGCAAATAGTTACGGAAAATCTACCAGCCCCATTAGCATTGTGACGGAAAACATCGCCTTGTCTCAAGTGAAAATCGTTAAGTGTCAGATAAAATCAAAGGAGGGATTCGTGCATTAATTCGCAATCTGTTCCCATAGCAACAGTGTCAACAACAAATCATATGATCATATATTAACAAGCATTCACATACATTAATGTGTTTCATATGGTAGGTAAACTGACAGTTTGTTAGTTTAGGAAATATGAAATATTTGGTGAAAAAATGATGAGGCAAATGGTAAGACGATATCTTGTAAACTCAGTTATAAATGAACATGTGTTAACATGTAATTTAAGTTTGGGTAGCTGTATTTGAAGGAATATTTACCCGCGCCTATTTGTTCAGGGGAGATAATTTCGTGAACCCGGCATTAGTAAGCAAATACCGGAATGTAAACCACAACACTACAGTTCGAATCCCGAATCCCGAATACCTCTGAACTCCCTTTTTTTCAAAATACTACTTTATAACTGATAATAAAAGCTGAATAATTTTTACTTTTATTTTTTATTATTCTTAAAAAGCAAAATATTTAAGTTTATCGTTTCAATGGATAAATATAACCTTTTCTTTGTAGATTGAGGAAATGATTTCGGCCACAAGATGGCGGAATTTGTTTATTCACTTTTATTCATATTATGTATATGGCTAACAACCAGTTTGCTCAAACAGTTAGTAACCATTCCGTGTTCGTTACAAACAGGTCCAAATTACTATCTTTGAAGTATATGAAACAAATGTATACGCCTATGTTTATTTAAAACTATAAAATATATTATGTATAGGTAGTCAATATATCAAAAGTAATACAAGTAACCATTAGATTAAAAGCATTACAAGTAACCAATAAATACAAAATAATACAAGTAACTAATATATCAAAAGTAATACAAGTAACCAATAGATCAAAAGTAACACAAGTAACCAATAAATTAAAAAAAATACAAGTAACCTTTAGATTAAAAGCATTACAAGTAACCAATAAATCAAAAATAATACAAGTAACTAATCGATCAAAAGTAATTAAAGTAACCATAAATCACACATAATACAAGTAACTAATAAATCAAAAGTAATACAATTAACCAATAGATCAAAAGTAATACAAGTAACCAATAGATCAAAAGTAATGCAAGTAACCAATAAATCAAAAATAATACAAGTAACTAATCTATCAAAAGTAATACAGGTTACTAATAGATCAAAAGTAATAAGGTAACTAATACATCAAAAGTAATACAAGTAACCAATAGATCAAAAGTAATACAAGTAACCAATAGATCAAAAGTAATACAAGTAACCAATAGATCAAAAGTAATACAAGTAACCAATAGATCAAAAGTAATACAAGTAACCAATAGATCAAAAGTAATACAAGTAACCAATAGATCAAAAGTAATACAAGTATATGCCTACTGTAAAAATGTACCTGTAACATGCCATGTTGGGCTGGGTGTGATCCATCAGTTATTATGAACATAATCATTGACGTGACTTTGTATTAGTCTTAACCGGATAGATGTGGAGGATATATTTACATGATAATTCAGGATTCAGGTTTGTTTTACCGATACCCGTGTAAATACTGGAACTTGAAGACATTGAAGAATGTTTTATTCTGATTGGTTAATAAGAGGTTTCCTTTTTGCTACGGAAACCTCTTTTAAATATATTAAGCCTTTTCACACAAAAAAACGTGCGTATGGATACATCGATAGCCTGCATATCGATTCATAAAAAATGGCAGCCCATCGATCACCCATAAGAACTGTATACCGTATCGATATTTCCGATACACGCTGGGTCTCTAATACATGCCAGGTCTCTTATACACGCCGGGTTAACGGCTCTCGCGAAATTAATAGTGAGTGAGTGAGTATTGCTTTACGCCGCTTTTAGCAATATTCCAGCAATATCACGGCGGGGGACACCAGAAATAGGCTTCACACATTGTACCCATGTGGGGAATCGAAGCCGGGTTTTCGGCGTGACGAGTGAACACTTTAGCCACTGGGCTGCCCCACCACCCGGGAAATAAATAGACGGCCTCGCGTCTCATTGAGGAAATACGGTAGTTTGTTATCGGATATTTGGGCGACGATAGGACATTATAGGTCATGATCCTGACTGCTTCGATGATGATGTTCCTAGACTTTATAAAGGCATATCTTTTGCATACACATGATTATGTTTATGAAACTGTTAGGGACATATTCGATGGCGAACAGGCAATTTCCTTATTGAAACCATCGACAATGAAAGTAAAATATAACATTATAAAAAAGAGCTTCAAAAAACTATATCCATGAAAACATGTTGTTTATAAATCTTTTTGTGATCGATAGTCATTGCCATCTCCGTCAACCACCACCGTAAGGATTTGGCAGGAGGGGATTTGAAAGTCCATCAGAACACACTCTTCCCTCCGAAAGGCCATGAAAACAATGTCCCGACATCACTGAAGTCACATCACAGGAACTTGATCATAACAACTTATCAAACTTGATGAAATTCATATCAGAGCATGAATAATAAACAAATTATACACAAACCACTGTTTCTGGGCCAAAACAGTCACATTCCTTTCACACGTTGGCGTCGAATGCCGTGAAATCTTGAAATTGATTTCCCAGACAGGGCCTGTCGAGCTGATTTCCAAGAAAGGACTTAGTGAATTCAAACAGTGCACAACAGGTTGCGATGAAATTAAAACATCTACCTTTGGACTCATTTGGAGGGTTATTTGAGAACTTTTTTTTGAAAAACTGTGTGTTTTGAACCCTTATTTTGAACTAGTCAAAACTATGGGTATTTTTTTAATGTTGAACTTTAGTAATTTTGGTCATATCTATAAACACCTGTGACTCCTTTTCAGAATGTTCTGAGGTAGAGACTTTTGTACCCTGTATAGTTACGCGTTGCAAGAGAGCACCGTTTTCAAGCACCCTTGCACTCAAAGTAAAGCTCTCGGTTCCAAATTAAAATTAGGACTGTCTACTACCCAGTGGGACACATTTAAGTACAGTAGGTTTATCTCTCCTAAATAAGCCAACTACTGTTACCAGTTACACTGCACTTATATTCTTAGTATCAATGAAAAACGCTACTATTTCCATTAAATCACAATACAAGAAAACATATTTACATCAGAAAATAATTAAGATTATGATTACACGGCCTAGTACACATTCCATACGGTAATATACATACAACAATCGATATTAAACGTAAACATAAAGCATCAGATTTCTGGATTAACGATGTCCGCATAACAGAGTTCCCAAACAAAGTGTAAATGCGCCACATTGAAATCTACATTACAATCATAGATGTAGACATAACACGTATACGTTTCTGGATAAAGTCCTTTTCGTTAACTGCCGCACGTTTATCAAAGAAACAGTCGCGGTACGCAATTGAGTATTTTACGGTAGACGTGGCACAAGCTTGCAGGTGTGAGGGAGGGCCCATCTCCTGCCTCTGTTTACACTTCTGTAGCCTTTATCACGGGTATATAGCCGTCAAAATGAAATTCAGGGATGAATAGACCCATCAAGCAAACGGTTCAACTCCTATAGAACGTACAATACCATCGCCAGGGTTTGAAGCACAGAAAGACATGAATAGAAAATTGGCGAAAATGCGTTGTTATCTTACTTGTTATTTGCGCACACTGGGGTGGGAGAGGTGATGAGCGATTTGTCCCATCTCCCAATTACTGCCAACAATTTCTATTATTTGAAATAAAATTTAAATGTGCTAGAATTCAGCTTTTGAAAAGAACCGGGAAATATGCAAACGATAGAGCATTAGTATGCGAATAAACGAGGCAGTTCGTGAATCAAGGTGCGTGTTTCACTAACTAGCGCGCTAATTATCGACGAATGTTATTTAAATAAAGACACTAAACAATTTCTGTCAACTGAGCAGTGTGACTGTAAATTGATATTAAATATTATCCTCGTTGCGTTCTTGCATTCATTACCTAAAACGTCTCAATGACTGCTGGTCTGTTTCCTGGTGTTTCCTGGTGTTAAAAGGTGTTTGGGGATGTGCATATGTCCACTTTAACATCAAAGAAAGGAAGAGGGTCTATGTTCAAAGTATAATGCCAATGTCGTGTCTATGTACATACATTGAACTTAGTGCCATGTGAATAAAAAATGTGAATCTACATGATTAGCATCATCATCAGCTAACAGATTGATATCCATCATACAATGCGTGTTAACATACGAGTAAGGCATACATAGCGGTGTTTGACTTGGATCAAACTGGCTAGGACACCCAATAGGACCGAGTCACGTCCTTCTGTAACCTAGCCAACACCGTCAATGAACAATCGAGTTATTTCCAAATCATCCGCAAATAATAGAAGGGTGATTGTATAATCAGATAATGTAATGAATGTTTAAACCGGTATATTGATAAATTATTTATTACTGTTTTAAATACCCTATATTTCGTTAAAAATCTGTAAACGCGACAAACCAGATTCGGTAATAAAAATGCAAAACTTGACCTTAAGCAGATTCGTAGCAATTTGACACATTAACTGTTCCTTAAGCCGACGGCCCTGAATACAGATTGTCAGAAGGTATCCCAATTACTTCTTATAACGGTAGTGTCAATCGCAATGTGGGGCTCAAAGCTGTTCGTACTCTCTCAGTCTCACTGTAGGTTTTTTCACTTCTTGTTTGACAGGCCAGTGTTTGCAAATATGATAATTAACGCTCTTATCTTGACACTGCATGTTATTTGCCTTTCAGCTTATTATCACCGCCTGTTCGTCCACGCCGACTTAACACTGAAACTGATGAGAGTGATGATGGTGCATAAGCGACAGAGGGCCAAAGATATGTCAAGTCATTAAGAAATATGATCATTGATGGTCGCTTTAATTCTTAACTTGTCAAACCATTTAATTTGCAAACGCTGAAATACTTGTTGTTAAGAAGCCAGAGCCCGTTCGATCTGATTAGCGCGACAAACGCGACCCAAAAATCTTAGAATTCGATCAAGCCGGTAAACATCCCGTCCAGCAATGTCAACAAGCCTGATTCTCGCTCTGTTTGATGTGCTATTATAATAACAATGATGCAGTTCTCTTTACCGTTATATTCTCATTAATTTACATCCACTTCTGTGATGAGAGCATTCGTTGATGAAAAAAGCGTTGGAGAGTTCTAACGAGAGACAGTCGTAAAGAGTCGGAACAAAAATGTGTCATTTTTACGAATTCCTCTTGCAGAGTAGATCTGCTGAATGTCCTATCATAAAAAATATAATGAAAATCGCTTTCAAAGATGAAAGAGAAGGAGTTTAGAGTCTGTTGGAAAGACAAGACTTTCGGACATCACAGAAACAGGACTTCAAGTGATGCTTTGAAGACACGTCGCCAATCGTAATGGCTCAATGCGTAGCATGAACGAGTTACTGTGTGAAACTTTTCAAACTTTCAAACTTTTAATTCCGAGATAAGCTCTGCTTAGCTCTAAAGACTCAGACGACTTTGTAATCATTTTTTCTGTAGTTTCGAAATAACTAATCACTCTCCTGATTTCGTCTTTACGCATTTGATGATGAAGTCTTTCCAAATCCCGCACATTTCAACAAATAGGTTTGAAAAAATCAATAAATCCCTCCAACAGTAGTCTTCTTATAAAAGTGTTCATATACGTCTTAACACCACGCCATTTTCACGCGCTCACAATTTGTTTTGAATCGTAATGTGTGTTTCTGGCGCGAATTACTACCAACAATACCAGCGCGCAGACGACAAGCGCGGCCATTTTGAAACTTATTGATACCCAGCTAAACCCGTGTCGAGGGCTAGCGAGTATTTGACTCGCGATCAATAGAGTAAGACGCGAGAATACCTCTATTGTGGAGTCGAGGAAGGAATCACGTAGCAGAATCCCTTTACTGGCGGTACCAATGTGTTTACTCCGAGGATAAAAGAACCCTGACGATAGCACTAATTAGCCAGCAACCCAGATGTGGCAGTATTTTCATTTCTCTTCTTTCATTGCTTTTGTAAGACACCTAATCTGTTGGATCTTAGATTCAGGTCTTCCCTTACCCTCGGATTTGTCAGCAGGTTTTGCCTGCACTTTGGAAGGCTTGATGCTGGATTTTATAATAATCATTACCGAATTATATTTCAATCTGGTAAATTAGTTCAGAAGATCTACCAGTTCCGTGAAACCTAGCCTTTGTTCGGCATATTTGTATATACGTGATATATATTGCAGAAAATCGCCCATACATCTTTTTACGAAGGATTTAAGGTCATGGTAGATTATTACATTTTCGTACTATTTGAATTTTTTCTAGTGATGAATGTTGTACACAATCTAGTAAAAAATATCATATTGTTGTTTATAGATGGCAAACTACAAGAAGTACAAATCTCAGATGGTAAGAGGTCTTAAATGTCAAGATAAGGTCTTCGCATGTGGTGCAAAAATGACAATATTTGATAATATAGATCATCTATGTATGTAGAGGTTTAAGAGTAGTTAGGTGACATCAGAGGCTAAGGTAATGGGACTTACCATGACGATCCGTTCTTATCCTTCTAATACAATTGTAAACACAAACAACCGAACAACAATAAACATGTTTTATTTTTATTCCATTACGTTGTTTCTGCGTCTTGAATACTTGATTTAAGTTGCAAGTGTACTGTTCAAACAGGTACTGTTTAATGGAGTGATGACTGTATCTGGTCATGTTTGCAATCATTCAATTACATCTTATATGTCAAGGCCACACGTTTTGTAAGGGCTTCGAATATATTTGCATAAAAGCCTAGTGATATTTACACATAATTTATTCCATTTTATTCAGCCCAATAGAACGTTTTAAGACTCACTCGCTTTGTCTATTAATTTCTCGTATTGCACGTGTTTAATAGTCGACTATGCCGTACTGTTTACCCCCTGAATGACACACACAGTTGGCAATCATAATTATCAGTTATGAATTTGATCAAGAAATCTTTTTCATTGTGATTACATGCAAGTGTGTTTTCGATCAAAGCAAAGTTGGCTAACATGTATCATTTCAATGTAAACCCAAACACTGTGTTTGCTGTACATTTTATGGCCAAGATATTGGCAAATAATGAGAGAAAGAAAAACACACAAGATGGCGGCCGGTATCGTCTGCTCTCCCTACCTGTTCAATGGGGGCTGTCCAACCAATCGACGAGGGTTTAATATCTGCAGTGCGCACCCGCTTGTGCTAATATCGGCACACGGCGTGAAAAGGGATCGCAGATTCGCTAAACAACAAATGGAGAAATGAATTTGGTCAATGGCACAATTGGACGAATATGATCATTGCAGACTGCAAAGACATTAAAACAAGAATATGACAAAGGCATAGAAATTGTGAAAGTTTTCTGTACGAGCGATCAGTGTGGGCTTTTTTCAAAATAAAGGATTGAATATTTTTTATTAAAAAAAAGCACGAGTGTCATCGTTATGTTTTCGTAATTCACAGATTCATCTATACTGACAAGCAAAAGGAAGTATACACACATGTTTGATGGTGGCTAAAATGAAACAAACAAGAAATGGTTATTTGATGGTGATGTATTTGATATGGGTACCATAGTTGCGTCTCGGACCTGGTTTTTGCAGTGTTTCTGCGACAGCTTTCAGGCTACTATTGATAACGATTTGTTGGCCTAATCCAATTTGTAAGTGTATACTTCTTTTGCCCGGTAGTTTACTTTGTTCGTGAAGATGTCTCAGCATCAGGGACATAACACAGCAAATATTCACAGTCACTGATGTTTCACTGTTCATTCCTCTAGATGCCCAGTAAACCACATGAACTCCAAGTACTGTCGACCCGTGAAGATCCGGGGTAGAAGAGATCTTCAGCAACCCATACTTGCCGTAAAAGGCGACTATGCTTGTCGTAAGGGGAGACTAGCGAGATCGGGTGGTCAGGCTCGCTGATTTGGTTGAAGCATGTCATCGATCCCAATTGCGTGGATCGATGCTCATGATATCAATCACTGGATTGTCTGGTCAAGACTCGATTATTTACAGACCGCCGTCATATAGCTGGAATATTGCTGAGCGCGGCGTAAAACAACAAACGAACCAACCAAGTATGTCTAAATATGTCTACATCGTATCCATGACAGTCATCAGTTTCCCAACAAATCTAGATTGGTCACAACAGACCGCGCGCGCGCGCGCGCGCGTGTGTGTGTGTGTGTGTGTGTGTCTGTGTGGCTTGTACTAGTCCGGACTAAAGTCTGTTTCAGGCAAGACCAAAGAGACACCATGCCGCAGTTTAACATGGATACCAAACTCAGTCACGGACTACGAGCCGGGTTTGACGCCCAACTCCATGAATGGACGAGATGGATATGTAGCATGTAGCAGCTACATTTTATATACACTGAACAAAAAAGTTGGGGATCATGAGTATTTTGGGGGATATATTTGTAGTGAAGACAGAGCAGGCAATTTCATAAAAATATACCCATAAATATTCATGATCCGTTTTTGTTCAGTATATTGTCTAATTCCATGTCAAGACCAGCTTTGTATGACGTCATCATCTGAGGAACAAAACCCACGTTCTGCAGCAGTAATACAAACTAATAATTCGTATGCGACACTTATATTTCCAACATAGCTTTTCATGAACATAACACTCAATAACCAATGGTGGCAGAATTTCTGCTTGATGTTAATAACAAACGAATGGGAAATATTTATCTGAAGGCGTCAACTCAAGGTCTCTGTAAATGTTATTGTGAATGCGCAGAAATATACTTGATTGGTAAACAACACATTTGCAACACTAACAACACAATAACCAGTCTCGGACACCAGGTGTTCGCGAAAAAGGTAGCATGTCCTACCATTCCATCATGACTATGTAATAACAGTTTGGTCATGTTGGTACTCGAACTCCTTTGTTTGCTATATCCGACATTCGACATTCACATCAGCAATAGTGTATAACGGGACTTTCGTGAATGAGTGAGTGAGTGAGTGAGTTGGGTTTAAACGCCGCTTTTAACATTATTCCAGTTATATCACGGCGTGTCAGCTTAATGTGGGAGGAAAGCCCGAAGTGATGCAGGTCTCAGTCGTTTACCACTTCGGTGAAACCCACAAGCACGGGTATGGTGCTGACAAACCTAGAAACATAATCGGGGCGTCCGTGAATGAAAATGGTTTCGTCAATTGCGACAATTACTTATCTCATGCTTCGGATAGTTAATCAGGAGCACTGCGTTGAATACGGTTGTCGGTTCCCATTAAAGGGGAGCTATGCTTCATGACCGTGTACTTCAAAAGAAGTTGAGGACCACAGATTCATTCATATTACTATATGACAGACAACGCCCATTGGAATCTTTTTCAACAGATACTCAAGGCTGGTTATTCTGTTCTTGACATGGCATGACAGATTAGCTGCAGTAATCTGAAGAATCGGTGCTCCTTAACTTCTTTTGAGTAATATATCATCTCGTGGGGTTTCCGGGTAAGACTGGTCCTCACTCCGCTATCTTTGTCATAAGAGGCGTCTAAAATGGATCGGGTGGTCAGATTCGGTGACATGAATGATTGCGTGTCATTGTCCCTCGAAGGCGCAAGACGTTGCTCATGATATCAGTCACTGGTTTATGCCCTTGTGGGAATCGAACTCCGGCCTTTGGCATTAGGAACGACCGCGCCACCCGATCTACCTTATAAATGATATTTGTCAACTGACAGGTGATATCACCTACTACCAATATAAAGTGAAAACCAATTAAACAATATTTGTTGGAGTATTCAGTAGGGATGGCCAACGCTCAAGACGGACAAGATTAACCTAACAACTAGCGATGCTATGCCTGAAACAAAATAGTACCATACTGCAGAGTCACCTTCAAAACTCCCTATGGGGTTTAAAATATTATACAAGCATTTTAATAAAATGCGGTCACTGCCATCACAATATTTGGAAATATCAAAACATTAGTGAGAGTTATTCTTTTTTGCTTCTTATTTTTATATCACACAATCGCATTCCTTCCGTAACCCAAGACCCGTCCCCCTGGCCAAGCCCGTGTTTCCCGTGGCTCACCACACAACATTACGGAACCAATCCCGGAGCTATTTATTTTCATATCCCGTGAAGATTTTTTGTGGATGTTAAATTTAGCGTGAACGATCGCTGATGTTCAACATATTGACGCGCAGGATGTGTGTATCGGGCCGTGCAGTGCGGGCGTCGGGGGTGAGGGTTATAACGGAAGAATGAGCAGAGAGGAGCTCCGCGGTCGACACCATGTCTTCCATTAAAACACGGAGGGTGCAGAGCTCACCCTGCAATGTCGAGCACGGTGACACTGTCCGCAGTATGTTTCTCGCTCGGGGGCTCTTCACAGAAGACTAAGCTAAGTGAGGCGTCAAATTTGCTATAGATCGCTTTTACACTTCCTTTACGCCCAATTGAACTTCAAGCGACTTAGCCTGCTAAGTGACAGCGTGGACAATAGGCATGATGAAATATAAAGTTCTCTTTCACTAAATTATACTTGATACCGCGGTGTTGCCTCGAAGTCAACCGCATTGGCAGACATTGAGATAATGTCACTTTTTTCCGCCCAACTGGCTTCCCGTGAAACGCGCGTGCAGTCCGCCTACTCCGTGCATATGCCCATGCGCGGGCTATTGAGAAACGATGAAGGGCCGACTCAAGCAGGAACAAAACCGACTGTTTTTTAATATCTTCCTGGATATTTTCCAAATTAAAATGAACTTAGAAGATTTAGCGTGTTGTCCCAAGTGCGTCCTCGTAGATTAGAGAGTTCCACGGGTCTGGCCAGCCCAACGGGCACCCTCTTCACTGCGTATTTAATTTTCCAAAAGTGATTGAAACGTTCGCCAAAGAAATATTGCCGCCACTTGAACAGAGAGAATGACGAAACGATTTCCTCTTTAATCAAAATTCCTTGCCGATATGCCAAGCCAGTTAAACTATCGGGTGTGATTTATCGTCCCCCTTGCCCCCACCCCTCCCCTACCCTCCCCTACCCTCCCCACTCAAAGGGCCTTGTCTGTTTATGCTCGCAGATGTTCAAGTCCCTCACGTTGTCAACTCCCGCCAAAATCACGTCATATGCTCTTCAGCAGACGACAATTGGAGAAACGACCTTGACGCTTAGTACTACGTGCTTGAAATACAATCTTGAACCTGCCGTGTACGCTTTCTGCTCCAAGTGGCAAATGCAGAAACCGTCCTAGGCTAATAGAGGTGTTCCTGTGCTGACGGGCATCGACGCCTGTTGTGATGGTGTGTCATGGGTGCTGTGGGTCACCGTTTGGTGTCTTGACCCCACGTATTATTTACCGAGCATACTTAGATATTAATGAGCCAGATTCGAACCCGTTTCTGGTTTCTGCAACGACGGAAAAACTTCGGGGTCGTTTCACCCAATGCCTGAACCACCCGACCCCTACCCTCATCAACCCTTCCCATCCCATCCCATCCAAACCCAGCCCATCACCCCACACTGCGTATTACATAACCACAAAACCAGCCTATCCATTCCAAACCCTCACATCTCAACTCACTCACGTATACCAATGCCCTACACGTACTTCGATACCCGAACCAATTACAAAGTAATTACTTACAGTCATTAATTTAATTAATTTCGTATTGTTTCATTTGGTTAGGACTAATGTTTTACATTTGGAAGTTCACCACTTTCCCTTTTCCTGGAAAACATACAATTAATACCATCTGTTTGTTTGTTTTTTTACGGCGTGATATAGAAATATGTAATTTTCATTTTTAGAACACAACACAAAACTTTGGTTGAAAACTAGATATATAAAGAAATTAGATAAATGTGTTTCTTAAGGGAATTTTCCCAGTCTTAATCATTAAGTTTTCATAGCTTCCGAACAAGACCTAAAGACAAAATACCAAAATTGTATATTCAAAACTTCTCATACGGCGATATATATACCACTGATATGTATAATAATAACCGAAAAACGTCAAATTATACTACCTACCCCTTTTGTATTAAGACAAATAATATAAAATGTAATTTAAACTTGTCAAAGACATTTCAGCCCAAACAGAATTTAAATTGTACTATTAAGCGACTTACAAATTACTTGTCATATAGGAACGCTACTGACGCAAAACGTTGATCTCTCGATATGAATGACAGTCGCGATTAATTCGAGTTTCTGTGGTTTCTCTGTAGCTTGTAAATACCCGATCGCACGTGTATGAGCCCAGAGCTAAATATTGGCTATAATATGTTCCCCACTCTCTCCGACACCCGAGGTGACAGTTGAATAGGCACCCTGAAGTTTCGACGCCGTTTAAATCAGTTCTCCCGAAAGAAAACGGCAGCACAAAAGCGTCGCTCGCCTGGTAAATCACCTCATTGTGCGAATTCTCCGAGGGCCGATTTGTGCAGGTAAACGGAAAATTAGCCCCCAACAGGTTTAACACCAAGCACATGTGTTTGTTTACGCGTTGTTCGCGGTCAGTGGGCTGTCAACAACACTATGCTTCCATCGGTTTATCCCTGTGTCTTTATACTGGCGTATTTTCTTGAGATTCGTATATATATATAAACGTTTTCTGCAAGGCCTTCGGCATTGTTGATCGAGGCCAACAAAGTGATGCTTCCGCCAGCTGGCATGGTATGCACTAATCAGGTTTATATGGACATTCGGCTTGCATGTTTTTATTTTTGTATTAGAATATTTATTCAAACTTTTAAATTAATCTTGTTGTGCCATGCATGAAAACCGGTTCGGTTCTGTGAAAGAATACATTTCACGGAGTTTAGGATCTATTGACGTACAGCTTCGCTAAATGTTTAGATTGTATGAGCAGATTTCCTTTATTATCGGCTTGTGTGTTTATTTATCTACAGGCGCAATTTCATTATTATATTTTTATTTTAAACAAATTACAAGAGACGGTTGTATCGGTGTGAGGCAGTGGTCACTGTGCAGAGTGATGTCCCCTGGTCATGTTGGTGGCAGTGGGTTCGATTCCCACATTCATACCGGTTATGACACTTGGTCTGTTAGCATCGTACTCATTGTTGTTTATTGCACCCTGAAGTGCTAAATGTCTACAACCAGAGTCACTTATCCCACATATAACGTAAAGCCTGACTCGATATTTGCATTAAGTATTAAAAAGAAAGATAGATGTTAGGCGTTCGTGCGTCAATTTTCAGATATTTGTGTTCAGAATTTGAGTCTATAAGGCCGCAGTACAATTATTTTTATATAAATATATGAGTAACTTAATTACGTGAATTTGTAAAACAAATACCTTATAGAAAATACATGTCTTAAGAAAGCCACAGTAATAGGGACTATTACATCACGGTCTGTTTAATTGAGAAGATCTATCATCAATTATTTATTGTTATGGTTTTTTTACACAATTCGGGAAGATATGTTTTTCTGAGATCTTGACAAGTATCACTAATCAACGAAACATTAAATTCACCTTCGATATATACACTACACGATTTTGTAGCAACTTTAACGCCCGAATATCAATATAATTGTTCTGTTAGCGTATCTATTGGGGAATACCCTCGGGTAAGTGAATGTTGGTTAAGGTTGCTGATGGCAATATTCCATCACGACCGAATAATAAAATAATCGCGTTTGTTAATAGAATAGTTCTTCGCCCCCACGGTATGATGGCACACAACCAGCCACGTATTACAATATACGTGTAGCCATCAACCCTCAAATGTCTGATGGCATTTATGACAAACACGAGGCACTTATGACCTATTCTAAGCCAGAGTTGTATCAGGAGACACAGCCTCCACTGCAACTTGTACGATGGGGTAGCCTAGTGGTTAAAGTGTTCGCTCGTAACGCCCAAATCCCGGGATCGATTTCGATCAAGTCCATTTCTGGTGTCTTCCGCTGTGATTTTGCTGGAATATTTCTAAAAGCGGCGTAAAACAATTCTCTCACTCTACTACTGTTTGTTATGCTTATGTACTCACACAATCGGTGATACCTGTCAATACCAAATTGTAAACACTGACATACATATATTTGATGTAAGTCTTAGTGAGTGAGTATTGTTTTACGCCGCTTTTAGCAATATGCCAGCAATATCACGGCGGGGGACCACAAATGGGCTTCACACATTGTACCCATGTCGGGAATCGAACCCGGGTCTTTGGCGTGACAAGCGAACGCTTTAACCACTAGGCTACCCGACCGCTCCGATGTAAGTCTTAAGGTATCTTAAAATATATAAATTTATGTAATATGTATATATGTATATGGTAAATATACAACGTCAACGTCTCGATTTTCTGTCGAAACAGGATATGAAACTGACCCGAATGGATCACTGAAAATCAGTGATGACTCCAGGTGTTCGCGAAAAGGGTAACCATTCCTGCTCTACCGGTAGCACCCGCCTCTCATACAATTCACACAAAAAAGTGTTTGTGTGTTGCCTGACGCCGCACCCAACAAAACTTCTGCTTTACAAAGAAACACTTTACACTAAATAATATAGTAAACACATAACACGTTCGTTCTACATTCACCATGTATTTGTATTTCATATACACAGAAACCAGAGCTCTAGTTATTACATTTTTCATTGGATAACCGGTATTTTTTCATTCATCTATTCATCTCTCTATTGGGTTTTTCCCCAAATTAGTGAACATTTTAAGATTTTTAAAAAATGAAATAATGTTTTAGATGTATATAACTGTTCTAAATATATAGGTTTGGCTCGGAAAGTAAATTAGCTCGTTATTAGTGGGGGGGGGGGGGGGGGGGGGGGGGGGGGGTACGCATATTCTCTAAGCATACGAGACTCGGGTAGCAGTTTGTACAGCATTTTCTGTACCGAAAATTGATTTACATTTTGTGTAACTCTCTGATTAATATTTCAATAATAATTGTAACCACCCATAGTGATATCTTCAAAAGACAAATTGATACTTAGCGAAAAATCTATTTACATTTTACATTGTATTTACAGCGACCTGGATGCATCTGTTCTTAGTGTAACAATATTTACTGACGATTATCATTGTTTGGTCCACGTCTGTAATTTATGTGTCTATATACATTATAGATCAAATATGAAATGTACGCCACAATGAAATGCACATGAAATACGTCCCATACACACAACGGTCGAAAGGCTTTTAACCTAAGCCTGTATGGGTATAGTGCATGGATCAGTTGATTTGTAAGATGAAGCGCTGGGGTTTCTTTGCGACAGACACACTTTGGCTTAGTCGTCATTGGAAAGGTGTTATTGACATATGGTGACAAAGAAAATTGAAATTAATTCCTCTGTCAATAGACACACGTGTCCGAAGTGACTGTATACCTACATAGAAGTCAGCTTATCTCGTGCAGGGAGCGTGTATGTCATTCTCCTGCCTCGGAGATTAATTAACACCTTGTAGTTCTCATATAGAGTTATCGCCCTTTGACATTTGCAGCTAAACCTCAGAATCGTACGTTGATACTTATATGACTATATATCGATACCGACTTTGATCTGATGGCTTGTAACAATACGTATTTCTCACATATTTGTTATTCATAACCCAGTGTTGTATCTGAATACGGGTAGAAAGAAAATATGTGTTTACTTGATACCATATAAGAAGATCGAAGGTTCTATAATATAACATACCGAAAAGAAACTTGTATTTCTTAATGTTTCATATTTCTTCCACATAATTCAAAAATATTATAGACGTACGTATGTACGAAAAGAATGTTTCAAACATTTTGCCCAAATGCGGCGTACATATTAGTTGTTTTTTATTTTGTCAAAATTATTTAATATTTCATTTTTGAGCTGCATAAATCAAATCATATTTTAAACATACGTGTATTTGAAAAGCGTATTCCAGACCCCATGCGGCCTAAAAACAAATTCATGCTTTTTTATTAGGAGCGATTTTAACAGCCAGCAATACAAACAACATCAGATGTGTCAAACGATGTAATCGTTAACCATGCGAGTTTATGCTTTCCGCCGTCTTACAAATACAACACAATATAGTTTGTGTTAGTTTAGCAAAGAGAGATCAAAGGATTATTTGATCTTATCCCCCATCAACAGGTGTCAAATATTTTATTTCACATGCAGCCATTTTAATGGTCGTGGATGAAACACCCTAGATAGTACATACAGGAAGACCCGATGTAAAACTCGGCTTATAAGGTGTGTATGACACAGGTCATGCAAGCCCCGGAATAGTACCAGTAGAATATGGTAATGAAGCACGTGGGTGGTCATAGCTAGTCCGTCCGTCACAAGGACACAATGTGTCTGTCACATAGTTTGACCACGCGGGTGAATATTGCCAATGTTTTCCTTCACCCTATGTGACCGAGCCGATCATTCACTCTTGAGATACCCAAACTTCTTTTAAACTCCTTCAATGGACCCTTACGGGACACAATATGCAGGGCTCGAGTTCAAAACGCCAAGTGAGGGAAAAAAGAGAGGGGATTACCTTCCAATAACGCTCCGACGACACCCGCCATTTCACTTTTTCTCCTTTTGAAATGGGTTGCGGTGTCTTCCCAGATTGACCAACACAGGTGTGACTCGTTCTACCTGTCTGCCAGAGCAGCGGGTTTGTCATCCCCGTGTGAAATACAGGTAAAGCACCATGCATCCTTAGACTGACTCTAGTGGGAGGCGGAGGTGTCATCCCAGATTATGTGACCATCGTATTGTCCTTCAGGGGGTCTTCTTCAACAGTTGAGTCGGGCACTTGAAGCCGACAGTGACACTATTTGTCTCCCCGCAGAGCTGAGGAGTATGTGGTAGTTAAACTCGGACTTTGTAATCATAAATTTGAATTTGAATTTGAAAAGTTGACAGTAATCGTACAATTCCGTGTCACACTGACCTGATTTAGGTTCCTGTAATACATAAATCTTCTTCATCCGAATAAAATCACCGACGTGGAGTGTGGCTCTCTTTAACAGTTAATGAAAACATGAAATCGTTGGTTGTCTAATTTATGCCAGAAGTGACACAATAACGAATTGGTGTCTGAGTCCTAATGAGATGTCATGCTCTGAATGTCAGATGGATAATAGAATTCCGTCGGAATAGTTTGGGATAGTTTGTGGTTTAACATTTGCATTGTGTTGTGATTATTCTGAAAGTTAATGTGATAAAAGTGGAAATGGTTTCATTGTACGTACGGATTTTGAACCGCATCTTCCGTAACATATACTCCATATTTCATCTCAGCACAGACAAATTCAAGAGAATTACTGTTATCTCAAAGACCAGATCTCTTCCATCGATGTGTGTGTAACCAGTATGCTGGGTATAAATCTAAGTATCTAACGATAGCGCGCATCAATAAGACTTTTCAAATAGGAAAATTAACTTCGACTGGATATGAACTTGTGTCGTACCTACTTGAACTGTTTAGGTATCTTGTAATGATCTGGCATATAACTGATCGAAAACAATGACAAATTAATCAATAAATCGAATGGGAATAATTTTAACATCACTTCAAAATAGTGACTTCATTTAACATCTACATCACGTATTTTGGCCACAAATTTACCTTCATGTACAACAACAAATAGTTTGTGTTCTGGTTCGATGTTGCGACATTTCGACAATAAAAGACGTGATAAAGGCTCGCCCATGTTGATTGCATGGCGTTTCTCAATCGTATCCCAATTGCGTAGATCGATGCTCGGGATGTCAACCACTGGATTGCCTGGTCTAGACTCGATTTTTTACAGATCGCCGTCATATAGCTAGGATAATATGGAGTGCGGCGATAAACAACAAACAAACAAATAAACAAACAAACGGACCACCACACTGCCCGTACACAAGTCTCATATTGTCTCACGCATATATCTGTCTCACATTAATATATCATGGTCTCACGGGTATATCTGGCTCACGTATACCTTAGTCTAACGCGTATACCTGGCTCTAGCTCATCGCGTCAGTCGCCTCTTACGACAAGCATAGTCGCATTTTACAGCAAGCATGGGTTGCTGAAGACCTATTCTAACCCGGATCTTCACGGGCTTGTGGCGGGGGAATTGAACATTGTCTTGATAACGGAGAGACTTCTGACATTGAATTAAACAATACTTTGATATTTCAACCGAACCGTGGATTTACGATCACGCAATGAAATCATTCAGCTAAAGTCAGTTATATATGATCATTCACATGCCATCAGTTGATTACACATGAACATAAACCAAATTGAAACTTCTTCCGAAGTTGTCATTTTAAAGAATCCCTTCTTCATATCCTGAGAACACAATCAAAGTACAAATAATTTCATAGCTATTGTGACAAATTCACGCAAAACACAAACGCTTATCACTGATTACGTCACGTTCTAACAGGACATATCCGGCCATTACCGTTAAACAAAAGCAATTTCGTTCACCACCACGATTGCAAGCACATATATGTCAATGTGCGTGGCATGTGCATGCATGTCAGTACATCGTGACACAAGAAGCGTACAAGAAAGTTCCAGTGGTCCACTTTCAACAATGACGTCATAAGGCTCTCAAGATTTCCGGTTCAGCGAAAACAAGAACCTATGTCTTCTGTTCGTCTTAACGCCACCCTGCCGGTACAATATTAAGCACTTCATGTTCACAATACTTGATACTGCAAGCGGATAAGGTGAGGTATTTGACACGTGCGGTGGTAAGTCGGTGAAATAATATTTTGCTGTCACCGTGTCCCCAAAATCTACTCATCCGTGGCCTGATCTGTTTCACAAATACTATGAATGGTAGCTGTGTTGGGTTATTAGATCGTCCGTCCCTAGCGGGAATACTGTGGAAAGCGGTGCCCTCATTTTAAAAATATGTACGGATAATCGAGGTTGCAAAATTTGGTATGAATGTTCCAGCATGATGTTTATTGTTAATATTCACTTACATATTAGAGGTACAGTAAACTACGGTTATAACGAACTCAAAGGGACTACTAGTTCGTTATAACCGTAATTCGTTATAAGCATATATACAGCATAATTACAGCATATAGTCGGGACTAAAAAGTGAGTTCGTTATATCCGTTAGTTCGTTATAAGCGTGTTCGTTATAACCGTAGTTTACTGTATCTCAATGTTTCATCTGTACATGCGTACACAGATACAACAATCCACGCCCACGAAATTCCCCATCTGGGGTAGCCCAGTGGATAAAGCGTCGGCTCATCATGCCAAGGACTTGATTTCGATTCCTCAAGTGGGTATAGTGTGTGAGTGAGTGGGTATGGTTTTACGCCGCTTTTAGCAATACCACGGCGGTGTACCCTAGAAATGGATTTCACACAGGGTCCGGTATGTAACGCCATGATACGGCTTAACTAAACCCATCTCGACTATTGTGAGCCTAGGAAAATAGACTTTACAACGCAACACCAAAAAAAACTTGTTACAAGTGATCCCGATTTCAAACAAATTCTTATTATACTAGCAGTGCATATGTAGTCTTGTACATTTGATTTACGTTTTGAAAATATTTCAATTGTATGTGAAGACATTATTTCCACGCCAGTGCAGGAACTCTGTAGCATATGTGAATGCCGTGATGGGTTGAGCTCTATCGGAGATGTATACACGCTGCACCTCTGTACAGAGGTTCTCTTGTAAAGGTACACTGATGTCGGTGGTTATGTGCCCGCTATACAATATGTACACAATCCAGGTGAGATGTGCAAGGGGAGCGAGTACATCAACAGATGAAGGAAGTAGTGTGACATGAACATCGTATGACAATGCTGCAGCATGGGCGGAAAGCGAAATTAGCATGGCTGAAAGATAAATAAACATGGAGGAAAGTGAAATTAACATGGCTGAACGTGAAATAAACATGGCGGAAAGTGAAATTAACATGGCTGAAAGTGAAATAAACGTGGCGGAAAGTGAAATTAACATCTGACATAAATTTGAGTCAGCAATCCGCAGATAGAATGCGTAATATTGCTAGCGTCTGCCGTTCCCCTCGTGGATTGGGGTGTGGTGGAGTCGTGGGTGGGATCAGGGTGGCCTAGTTGGTAAAGCATTGTCTCGTTCTGCCTAAAACAAGCGTTCGAATCCCTTCATGGAAGAAGTTTATTCTTTGTGTCCCTCGTGGATGGAATATTTGCTAAAAGCGGCACAAAATCATACTCACTCGCGGGAAAATAAGGCGATCAGTGGGTCTTGAATACACCATGGTTTATTCCACAATAGGTTCTATATTTATTCTTAATTCCGCACAAATGTGATTATTCAATTGCGTTCTGCTTAACTGTTTGTGTCCTACAGTATTCGCGTCAATTTCAGTTTCAAATTTGATTTATAGAATCTGAAGTGAATAAAGGAATCCTTTGGCCGATCAACAGATTGCCAAGTGTTTGTTTTAGACAGATGTACCCTTGTATCAAGTTTATAGCAGCACTGTTCCTCGCGAGGGAATCTTGTAAACAAGCCTGCAAGATAAATTTGCTTTTGGGTGCCGTCTTTGTCGACGGAACCTGTGCCACCTCTCCCGCCCTACGGACTACAAATCTCTTTTCATAGGAAAGTCATCAATTTTTCTTCCACCATAGGATGGTAAACATGGCATTGTAGTTCTGACATTGACGCAACAATTGCTATTGTCAAAACAGTTTAGCATAAATGTCATTAACGCTAAATGAAAATGGGCCTTGTATTTACAAATTGTTTGAGCCCTACAGGGCGGAGCGACCATTAGTAAAATAATACCCAGACTAACATAATAGGAAAATAAGGTTACAAAGCCACTTTAACTCGGAGAAAGACCCCGTTGAGACTCTACAGGGCTGCACCGGGGGGACCCCTGATGGGACTGTTTACCCCAGGTCCTTGTGAGAACGAGGCTAGGGTGCCGGTGTGTGTCACTACGAATCACTACCGGATGTGAAGGTGAACCCCGGCAGTTGTTAAATGTATATATACCACTCAAACCAAGTTAGGAGTGCGGCGTTAAACAACAAACGTACCAAGTTAAAGAACACCCGATTCTTTCATATTACTATTGTTTATTTTTCGTGGTATGGTAACATTTCTAATATGAAAGAATCGTATGTTCTTTAACTTGGTACGTTTGTTGTTTAACGCCGCACTCCTAACTTGGTATGACAAATTTACCTTAGTCATATGAAAGAATCGGATGTTCTTTAACTTGGCATGACAAATTAACTACAGTCATATGAAAGAATCGGATGTTCTTTAACTTGGCATGACACAGTAACTACAGTCATATGAACGAATCGGGTGTTCTTTAACTTGGCATGACAAAGTAACTAGAGTCATATGAAAGATTCGTGTGTTCTTTAACTTGGCATGACAAATTAACCACAGTCATATGAAAGAATCGGGTGTTATTTAACTTGGTATGACAAATTAACTACAGTCATATGAAAGAATCGGTTGCTCTTTAACTTGGTATGACAAATTAACTACAGTCATATGAAAGAATCGGTTGCTCTTTAACTTGGCATGACAAATCAACTACAGTCATATGAAAGAATCGGTTGCTCTTTAACTTGGTATGACAAATTAACTACAGTCATATGAAAGAATCGGTTGCTCTTTAACTTGGTATGACAAATTAACTACAGTCATATGAAAGAATCGGTTGCTCTTTAACTTGGTATGATAAATTAACTACAGTCATATGAAAGAATCGCACACGCAAACACACACACACACACACACACACACACACACACACACACACACACACACACACCATTTATTAGGGTTTATGACTTTGTTCCTTCTTTCATGGTTATAAAATTAAAAATTATATCTGACATTTACTTACGATATACGTGTAGAATTTATACATTGACCTTATAAAAATAGCAGTTGACTATTTAGAGAACATTTCAGAATGTTCCTGTTCCAAATGCATACGAACCAGTACGCGTGACGAAAATATCAACAAGGTTCGCGTAACAAAGGGGGATGACTGCTGTATAACAATAACCGGTTGTCATGGACTCCGGGGCTTGATCTAAGGAACGAAAGGTAGTTGGTCGACCACGACGTGAAAATGGCGGTGTCTGGGGACATTTCTGTTGTAATTGTCGCCCAAACAAAGAACGTGCTGGATGCAGGTGCAGAAACGAGACCGTCTGCCAATGAAACAAAGTCGAGAGAGGGAAAAGTTATTGGGCCTCTTCACGCTCCTCAACGAGAAATCATCTGTGGGCAGTAGTTATGTTGAGCGGCCCGACCACTCACATGGTGGGTGGTACACTTCGGAAAAACCGCCGCAAATTATGATGGATGGGGAAACAATTTAGTCTTGAGACTAATTGTTTCCTTTCTCATTGAGAGCGTATTATTTGGCCTTATTCGTCTGCGCTATTGGAATACCTAATCGACAAATCTCTCCCTGATTCAGTTTTCTGTTTGGGTTTGTTTTTACAGGCGTAGTAAGACATGTACGGCCAGAAAAGTCAGTGGCATACTATAAGAGAGTGTGAGTGAGTGAGTTGGGTTTTACGCCGCATTTTAGAAATACATTAACTTTTAGTGCAAATCATCGTCTGAGGCATCGCAATACGACTTCGCTGTGCAGGTTCGTTCTTACGGCCAACCACGAGCCTCTGATTCTGGGTTCGAATCCCACATTCTCCCTGATTATGATCATTGGGTTGGTTTCAGCGGCATACCTGTGTTCGAGGGTTTCACCAAAGTGGTAAACGTGGAAGACATGCACCATTTAGGGCTTTCATTCAACATTCGTCTGTCCAACTGAAGTACTGTTCAAAGTGGCGTGTAACACATCTCACTCACTCACTCACTCACTCACTCACTCACTCAGTATGAAGGGTTATGTTTTTTGTGAGGATTTAACTACACTAGGAGACATTACATGTTTTGTGTGTACATTTCTGCCCTGTTATTAATGACCTGGTGTCCTGAGTAAACATTGATGTGTTTCTGATCTGTGAGCGCTATATAGCTCCTCTACCCAAAAAGGTGTATATTCACAAGTAAACGTGATGTAATGTTTGAAAGATGTTCTGTCTTCAAAATGATACTCACAGTAATACCTTCTGATCCCCTAACGTGATACATTGATACAAGTCACAGATAAGCGGCATTGAACTAACTTCTTTTACTTATTCTACCTGCTCTACTCGTTTTACTTTTGCTTTCCCAGCTTTTCTTGTTTTACTTGCTTCCCCTGCTTTACATGTTTTACAAGCTCTACATGCTTTTCGTGTTTTACTTGCTTTACCTGCTTTACATGTTTTATCAGCTCTACATGCTTTTCGTGTTTTACTTGCTTTACCTGCTTTACATGTTTTTTTTCAGCTCTACATGCTTTTCGTGTTTTACTTGCTTTCCCTGCTTTACGTGTTTTACTTGCTTTCCCTGCTTTTCGTGTTTTACTTGCTTTCCCTGCTTTTCTTGTTTTACTTGCTTTACCTGCTTTACTTGTTTTACAAGCTCTACTTGCTTTTCTTGTTTTACTTGCTTTCCCTGCTTTACTTGTTTTACTTGCTTTCCCTGCTTTACTTGATTTACTTGCTTCCCTGTTATACTTGCTCTTCCTGCTTTACTTGGTATATTACTTTTCCCTGTTCTACTTGCTTAACCCGCATAACTTGTTTTACTTGCTTTACCCGCATTATTTGTCTTACTTGTTTCCTTGTTTTACCTGTACTTGCTCTACCTGCTTTATTCGTTTACTTGTTTCCCTGTTTTACCAGCTTTACTTGTTTTACTTGCTCTACTTGCTTTTATCCATATTACATCCTCTACCTGTTTTTCTCATGTTATCATCCTTACTTGCTTTACCTTCTTTAATTTACTTTGCTTGTTTTACTTGCTTTACCGTTTAACCTGTTTCACTTGCTCTCCCTGCTTTACTTGTTTTCCTTGCTCTACCTGCTTTAGACTGCTTTACTTATTCCAACCTTCTGCTTTCTCTACCTGCTTTACCTTCTTAATGTGTTTCACTTGCTCTACCTGCTTTACTTGTTTTCCTTGCTCTACCTGCTTTAGACTGCTTTACTTATTCCAACCTTCTGCTTTCTCTATCTGCTTTACCTTCTTAATGTGTTCTTCTTGCTCTACCTGCTTTACTTGTTTTCCTTGCTCTACCTGCTTTAGACTGCTTTACTTATTCCAACCTTCTGCTTTCTCTACCTGCTTTACCTTCTTAATGTGTTTCACTTGCTCTACCTGCTTTACTTGTTTTCCTTGCTCTACCTGCTTTAGACTGCTTTACTTATTCCAACCTTCTGCTTTCTCTACCTGCTTTACCTTCTTAATGTGTTCGACTTGCTCTACCTGCTTTACTTGTTTTCCTTGCTCTACCTGCTTTAGACTGCTTTACTTATTCCAACCTTCTGCTTTCTCTACCTGCTTTACCTTCTTAATGTGTTTCACTTGCTCTACCTGCTTTACTTGTTTTCCTTGCTCTACCTGCTTTAGACTGCTTTACTTATTCCAACCTTCTGCTTTCTCTACCTGCTTTACCTTCTTAATGTGTTTCACTTGCTCTACCTGCTTTACTTGTTTTCCTTGCTCTACCTGCTTTAGACTGCTTTACTTATTCCAACCTTCTGCTTTCTCTACCTGCTTTACCTTCTTAATGTGTTTCACTTGCTCTACCTGCTTTACTTGTTTTCCTTGCTCTACCTGCTTTAGACTGCTTTACTTATTCCAACCTTCTGCTTTCTCTACCTGCTTTACCTTCTTAATGTGTTTCACTTGCTCTACCTGCTTTACTTGTTTTCCTTGCTCTACCTGCTTTAGACTGCTTTACTTATTCCAACCTTCTGCTTTCTCTACCTGCTTTACCTTCTTAATGTGTTTCACTTGCTCTACCTGCTTTACTTGTTTTCCTTGCTCTACCTGCTTTAGACTGCTTTACTTATTCCAACCTTCTGCTTTCTCTACCTGCTTTACCTTCTTAATGTGTTTCACTTGCTCTACCTGCTTTACTTGTTTTCCTTGCTCTACCTGCTTTAGACTGCTTTGCTTATTCCAACCTTCTGCTTTCTCTACCTGCTTTACCTTCTTAATGTGTTTCACTTGCTCTACCTGCTTTACTTGTTTTCCTTGCTCTACCTGCTTTAGACTGCTTTACTTATTCCAACCTTCTGCTTTCTCTACCTGCTTTACCTTCTTAATGTGTTTCACTTGCTCTACCTGCTTTACTTGTTTTCCTTGCTCTACCTGCTTTAGACTGCTTTACTTATTCCAACCTTCTGCTTTCTCTACCTGCTTTATCTTCTTAATGTGTTCGACTTGATCTAACTGCTTTACTTGTTTTACAGTCTGTACCCGCTTTAATATGTGTCTACTACTCACAGATACGTGAACGCCAATCGTGATTAACTTTCGGCCTACAAGTGGTTGAACACTATTTGCCATTCAACATGTATGTTTGTAAGCAGCTTGTGTTTGTAAACACTACATAGGCAAGCGTTGACATATTGAGTCGACGTTGGAAGTCAACAAGGTTACTGTTTACATCCAGATACATTAGTGCAAACAGCAAAGATTTACTTAGAAGTTATGTAAATTAATATTAAGAATATAACATAGGTTTATTGGCATTAACTTTCAACGTGTACATTTTTATAGTATAAAAGTGGTTTGAATAGGATAAGGCTGTCAGTAGAGAAAACAGTGCTGCCTTGAGCCGGTAAGTTAAGCAAGACACTGTGTTTTGTTAAAGTCACCGTTGTTCTTAGGTTAGAGCAGAGCGTCTTACATGTTGTACTTATTTTATCATTGATGTTCTAAGTACGAACAGCGCAGTCTAGTTCCGCACATATGTTAGTTTAACGTGCGATCTTTTCACTGATGTTCCCTTGTTCACATACAAAGTTGGGATAAAGATGCCGATGGAATCAGAGTCTGGTAGACATACCCGTGGGTAGTTTGGTACTAAAAACGCCACGTGAAGACCCGGGTTAGAATAGGTCTTCAGCAACCCATGCAACCGACTATGCTTATCTGTCGTAAGAGGCGACTAATGGTATCGGGTGGTCAGGCTCACTGACTTGGTTGATGCATGTCATCATATCCCAATTGCGTGGATCGATGCTCATGATGTCAGTCACTTAAGTGTCTGGTCCAGACTCGATTATTTACAGACCGCAGTCATATAGCTGGAATATTGCTGAGTGCGACGTTAAACAACAAATGAACGAACGAATGATCTATCTAAAAACACTGCATGTTTTGAGGTAAAAATATCCACATTTCTACTACTCTTAATATACTTACATTGCTCTTACTATACGATTAGACCGCCTCCGTGGTCTTGTGGTAGAGCGTCCGCCCGGAGAGCGGAAGGTCCAGGGTTCGATCCCGGGCCGCGTCATACAAAAAGACGTTAAAAGATTGTACTTGTTGTTACCCTGTCTGGCGCTCGGCATTAAGGGGCTAAAACAAGGACTGGTCGGCTCGAAATCAGTATACTGTGTCTGAGAGGGGTATTCATGTTAAACTGCGGCATGGTATCTCAGTGAGCTAGCACTATAACTCGGCATCAGTCCGGACTAGTACAAGCAGCCACACACATACACGTGCATGCACGTCGCTATATAAGTGCAATAATCTTGGACGCGACGTTAAACCCAATTTAACCTCACCTCACCTACTATACGAATATCCGAGTGGTTAAAACGTTGGGTCGTCACGTTACAGGGTTTCTATTGCCCGAAAAGATACAAGGGGTGAGGTCAATTATTCATGTACCCCGACGTGATTTGGCGACAATATCCGTACGATTCAAAAGTAAATTTACGATTCTATATCATAAACATATCTGTCTGTGTGTCGTGTGTCCGTGTGGCTGCTTGTACTAGTCCGGACTAATGCTGCCCACTGAGATACCATGCCCCTGTTTGACATGAATAGTATACTGAGCCGATAGCCTTCTTTTATCCCCTTAATGCCGAGCGGGCAGGGTAACAACAAGTACCATCGTTCAACATCATTTGGTATGACGCGGCCGGGGATCTGACCACCATCCATTCACTCTCCGCTTCGATCAGCGTTTATCATTTTATCATTCACTGGTTTCCCTGACCCGATCTCGATTGTTTACAGTGAGTGAGTGAGGGGCTTCACACATTGTACCCATGTCGGGAATCGAACCCGGGTCTTCGGCGTGACGTGCGAACGCTTTAACCACTAGGCTACCCGACCGCCCTCGATTGTTTACAGGCCACTGCGATATCGCTAGCTCATAGTCAACTAAACTGGCTACGGCAAATAAACAACAGACAAAATCACATTCATCTACCACAAGGGTATCAAAGGGATTCATGCTTGTAATACATATCAGAACATTTCTGAGCATATATCTCTGCAGATGATCATAAATGTGTACACGGCATTCATGTACATGTATGTCTGTATAATACATTCAGGGCCAGCTGGGTTTGGCTTACCATTATAGGAGGTGCTTACCATTCGGACCGCCTCCGTGGTCTAGTGGTAGAGCGTCCGCCCGGAGAGCGGAAGGTCCGGAGTTCGATCCCCGTCCGCGTCATACCAAAAGGCGTTAAAAGATGGTATTTAAGGGGCTGAAACAAGGACTTGTCGGCTCGGAGTCAGTTTACTGTGTCTGAGTGGGGTATTCATGTTAAACTGTGGCATGGTACCTCAGTGGTCAAACACTATAAATCGGCATCAGTCCGGACTAGTACAAGCAGCCACACACACGTGTGCATGCATGTCGCTATATAAGTGCGATAATCTTGGACGCGACGTTACACCACATTTCAACTCAATTCTTACCATCCTCAAACCACAAACTGTAACAGAAACAATTATAAAAAAGAATTTAGCCGGTTTTGAAACTTTGGCGTTTCAATATATTACAAAAATACTCGACCAGTGAAAGAGTGCGCGTTTGTATAAATATCAGTCAGCTGGGGGTACACAATACAATTTGCGTCCCTGTTTTCCTTTTCCTCTTTGGGTCTTTGTGAATTGCTGATGCGGAAACGAGACTTTATAAACGATGAGTTTCCAACTTATACATTAGATCAATTTCATAACGCAATATGTGACCAAAATCGTTATATAAAACCAAACGCTAAAACGACCTTCGGGAATACGGGTCGACAGTGGAAGGAAGGGCACCAATTGACAAACATCTGGTCACCATTGTCAGTTTAATGATCCGCGTATGTTCTTTTATTGTGACGTTTGTCAATTCAATACCCCGTTACATGAAAACTGTTACATAGATGAGGATGTGACTGTATACAGGCGCATCGGACGCTTTGATTACACAGGGCGTTCTTGAACCCGACGCCTTCCAGAGTTCAGAACCATTTTTGTCTCCGATTGCAGAGGGATAAACATTAGCCTGCAGAACTTATGTATTGATGTTATTATCCAGAATGACATCATCGGGATTTTTTCTTGTATTTTAAAGTTTGTTGGGGTTTAATTATCCAGCAATACAGTGATCTGAACGTACACAGCAGGACATAGTCACCTGCTATTGAACACCTGGTGTTATTTTAATAATGATTCGTTGGCGCAGTTTGGTATTAAGCTCGACTTTCGTGCAAAAAAATCACAACTTTAGAGGCACAATTGTGCATGCTCTATCTACGAAAAGTTCAAAGAGCGCCACACAGGGTTGCAACATTTAAGGCCAGAGCAAAGCTTTCAAACAGTGTTATGATAGACATGTGGAGGACATTACCAAATTTGAGGCATCAGTGACCAAAATTATGTCCGATCCAATTCCCTATTTTGACTTGTACCATATGTTCCCGTGGGGTTTATTTCAGGTGAACAATTGACTTACCTTTGCATGTGTTTATGACGGTTGCCATACGCACACCTTTTCGCGAACACCTGGTATCAGCAGTATTTGAGGGTGATTCATAAACACATGCTCATGATATAGACAGAATCGTACAAGAGATTTCTTATGATAATGGACAGGGTGACGTTTTTATTTTCGATTTGTGTTGTTGATTGTTTAGACAGTGTCCTCGTCATATGTCATAGATAAGAGATCGCTATCTCTCGTGCATGTACTTTATAGTTTATCAGTTGAACAGGATGTGAAAACGAAGTGGGAAAATCGAATGAGACTGTTATCATTTCAATCGGATAAACAAATGTTTAAACAAAAAAGTTTATTTTGTGAACTATTGAATCTGTTAGGTTTTCTCACAATTGGGCAAATCATTTCAAGCAGGATAAACATTAACATGACTATATTGTGAGCAGGGATATCAGTATCAACGGTTCAAATGTTTTGGACGTTTATAATTAATTGATAGTTGATAATATTTGATGCAGAGGAAAACATACGTTGTTTCCTCGTTTCAACTACAAAAACACTCTCAACACAAACGACATCTACGACGTCATTTCGTAGAGGATGCTTCTTTGTGCACACAGTGATGAGGAAACTCATACAGCTGCGGCACATATTTACCTTGAATTACCCAACAATTTATTTTCGTAAAAAGACATTATTGACTATAATTTTTTATACACTTAACGTTTTCCGAGTCTTGCCCTTCATCGTGTGATATCACTATTGATGAATTGTGACCTCCATCAATCTTAAGCTGGGGGCACGGGTGGCCCCGTCGTCTAAGGCTCCGCAATTCACTGTGCAGAGTTGCGTCCCTTGAATACGCCAGAAACCTGTGATTTCCCTTGAGTACGCCAGAAACCTATGATTGTGGGTTCGATTCTCAGTTATGTTTTTAGGTCTGTCAGCTCCATGTTCGTGCTCATAGGTTTCACCAAAGACATTGTTATTCTCGTCTCTCACCTCCATCAGTCCTTCAAAATACAATGTTATAATACATAATGTATACAGTGTTTTGAGCCACTCTCACTGAGTTATGAGAGACGTAAAAGTCAGTAAAATTATATAAACTTAAATATGTATAATACATGACAGATTAAATAGCAGTAACTATATAAAACATGTGTTCAGCGTTACGGAATTAAAAAGCAGGTTTTGGCAGTGTAATATGCATTGTGTTTAAAAAGTACAATAATTTATCTTGGTCACACAAATCGAAACAATTCGGACAGCTGAAGCTGACACTTCTATACATGATTTCACGCAGAGTAAGTAAGTTCGGTTTAACGCCGCTTTTAACAATATTCCAGTTATATCACGGCGTGTCAGCTTAATGTGGGAAGAAAGCCCGAGCGATGCAGGTCTTAGACGTTTACCACTTCGGTGAAACCCACGAGCACGGGTATGGTGCTGACAAACCTAGAAACATAATCGGGGCGAACCGGGATTCGAACCCACAATCATAGGTTTCTGGCGTGCCCAAGGGACGCAACTCTGCACAGCGAATCGCGGCGCCTTAGACGACTGGGCCACCCGTGCCCCCTTCACGCAGATCACCATACAAGGGCAGTGTAACAGTACGTGTCTCTCATCCTCAATGTGTTCAGTACACGATAAACACACACTTTCATCAACATCCATATAAGTGTACCTGCCAGTTTCGATAAACATGTACGTATGCGACATTTGGCTTCCCTCCCACACTAAGCTGACCACACCGTCATATAACTGAAACAAGCATGAAACACTCATATCCCCTGCCAATATGACATGTCCGGTTGTGTGCAAGGCAAAATTATTTACGGTTTTCAAGATCTGCTCCGGAAAAGAGCACTAACGCCATTTTCAGTCTAAGTCAAAATCGTTGCCGTGGAAACTCGAAAAAGAATCTTTTTCGGAAATCCAAAACTAACAAAAGGCACCAGTTCACCATTCGACCTATCTATGTGCCAAGTTTGATTAAGATTTCATGGCGTTTGAGTTCTGCTACCGAAACGTGACGGACGGACAGCACCCATTCCTATAACACCCCCCACCCCCCTCCTCCCCCTTCCATTTCGTTGTGGGGGATGATAATGTTTACATCAGAATTAAATCGACTTGCTATTACCTCCCGCGCTCCAAACCGTCCTCTTATGACAAATCCCTTAAATTGTCTGATCCTGTGATATAATTACGTTTAATACTTCAACACAACCTATCAAATAGAATAAAGTGACAAGAAAGTTGTAAAAACTTGCACACATGTGAGTTTACTATAGCTGTACACAAACTATCAAAGGCACTAAATATGTTGCGGTGAGGTTACATCAATGTGTATCTATTCCGGGTGTTTTGGGTACACTGATGGCAAAAGTGCATGCGGGTAGACAGTAAAGAAATCTGTTAGTCATTATCAAATGTTTTCTAAAGCATCCATTGAATGGATGGGCGTTTCCAAACTGTGGTCGTGACGCAACATCCATACTGCGTTCTTACCAAGAAGGAGGATTTACATTTAAAAGTTTCTCAAAGCCCGAGGCGAGGCCCATTGATCCTTTATAGCGAGCGGGAGAGAAGTTAGTATATTCACATGGTAACTTCAGTTTGATTACTTGCCTGCATTTCTCGGTAACGAAATCGGTTATTCCATACGACAAAATGTTCAACTGATTTTACCTGATGTCATTTTAAAAATGTCCTTTTATCTTGAAACTGTTCATTCCTTATTCAGCTTATGTGAAAACTATCTATGGAAAACATCTCCTCTAAAGATTGCATTTTCGATGAATTTGAAGATTTTCTGAAATACTCACTAACAATAAAATATAGAAGTACAAATAAAGTATTAAAGCAGAATAATATAATTTATTGATAACTGGTGAGAGAGAAGGGTTTTTTGCGAGTCACACATCAAAGACAAGAAATACGTACAATATAGTTGATTATAGGCGTAGTCGGTAAACGCAAGACATTTTTTTCTTTTGTAAGAAATAAGGTAATAGATATACGTTTCTAATGATTCATCAATTACAATGTATATTTTGTTATATAGATGCCTATTTGATCTTGTCAGAGTACAGGGTCGCCTGTTGTCTTATAGCTACCTGCAAGCAATTAAGATCATTACGGCGCTGAATGTAAACGATTGCCAGTTTGTTCAACCAATTTGCACTTGTGATTTGCCTATTATTCTAATTACAAAACAACCATTACCCGTATAACCGACGTAATTAGACAATAAATGATCTGCCACCTTCTTATCAGCGTAACTGAAATCTACAACTTGTATATGTACATACAATGATGTTTTTACAGCATTTTACGACCGTGCTTCATTTCAACACCTCCATCCCAGTGACGTAATTCCATGGTTCAACGGCGAGCCTGACGCGGACTGAATCGAGGCTGCAAATAGCAAAAGAAACACTTTCATTAATAAATATAAAAATAAAATGTACATGTTGTACAGACGTGAGACATAAATAAACAACTGTCTGTCTGTAACCATCTCACTGTCAATCCATGTAATCTTCAGTAAAGCACGACAACCCAATCAGAATGCGCGTATAAGTGTTTTGATAAAAGAATCATCTCTTTTAAAATATACTAACACTTATAGCCAGCGTTAAAGCAATGCATACCAAATATTACCGAAGGTGTCAATTAATTCTGTTGTAAATAGCAACTGGGCTGCTAAAACCTACCCATATAAACTTACGGTTAAACATTTTCGCTATTTTCGTTTTTCGCTCGGAAAATAGAAAGTCATCCCGAAATACAGGCTTGGACTAGAGTGCAAAATTTGAGACTAATTTAATTCATAGTAAATATATGCATAACGAACATATTCAAGGCACTTTCGAATGTAGATAATGTGTTCTTGTTAATATTCGATGGTGGGGTATTTATGAAGTAATAATTTTTGTCAACTCGCAATAATATGTCGTGATGAAATATACATATATTTGTAACATCTTGTCATCATGAGAAACAACGCAATTTAAAAAAGCAAGAAGTGATAAATTCAAACACACTCGGGCTAAATTAATCAATTTATGTAAGACGGGTCATTTCTAGATAAATGACAACAATTGTATATTTCACTTCGATATGTACACAATCAATCAGGGGGACACTAAGTGTCGGCAACTGCCGGATCGAGCATTTATCTGGTGATTAAACCATAACCATTGTGTTAATACGGGGTATTTGTAAACAACGAGATACTGTGATCATACCAACGGCGGTCTGGACCAGTGATTGATATTATGAGCAACGCCCTACGACGTCGGGAAACGATGACGCGCAATTACCAAGTCCCTAAACCTGACCACCCGATCCACAGTCGCCGCATAGGTTGCCGGGCCCTTGGACCAGTTCCTCAAAGCGATCTGAGCGCTACGACGATCGTATGTAAGACAGTTACGATCACCTTAGCGCTAAGATCGCTTTGTGGAACGGGTCCCGGTTCAAACCCAGAATCCTCATGGCGGGGGCGGGGGTGGGGTGATCTATCTGTAATATGGCTGGCGGTGGGGTATAGCCTTCACAAGTCTCCACCTTGCTGTATAGGACACTATCATCGTGATATACGACACTCATATCTCGAGATTTTCATGACAAGTCGAATTTATGCACATGAAAATATCAACCCGTGTAGACAACTTCTGAATCTTTCATCAGCACAACAAAAACAGATCATCCATTAAACTTTGTGTTTTGTTTGTTATAATTTTATTGTATAAAACAATAAAGTAGTAAATAATATAATTATGCTTATCACATTTCACATAAACCATCGCAATATTCATTACAGGTCTATCTTGCTGATAAGCCCATCGTCCTATCAAGCCTCGCTGACATCTTTACAAGGTACCCGACAAGGTCGTTCACTGCTTAACAACTGCTAGGCACTCACGTGTAGTCCTGGACCTGACACGTCTGTGATGTATAAACCCACGCTAATTAATTGCAGATGTAGATTTCTTTGTTCTGCGCAATCAGCAGGTGTCATTCACCTCGATATCGTCGTACATTGCTTGTCAATAGCCTGTCAATAAATGCGGGGCCATATTAAACTCTAAGTAAGTCACAGGCAGAGTACTTTATGTTTTATGATGGTGATTTAACGGTGGGGAATTAACCCTTGAGACTGCAATTCATTACTTGTAGACACATGTTTATGGAGCTAAAATTTCCAAATCTAAGATCGTATTTAGGTTTTTCATTTTCAATGTTTTATTTCATTTAGTCAACGGTTTCTTTTTAACAATAGGCATAACATATTTTAGGTGAATATTTAATGTTGGTGTATGGTATATGTGAGATTTTCCTGTTCACCATTGTGTTTGGTTAACCAATTGTATTATGATGATAACATGTAGTTTTATGACTTGTATAACCCTAATGGTTAAGCGTTCGCTCGTCACGCCGGAGACCCGGATTCGATTCCCGACATGGGTAGAATGTGTGAAGCCCATTTCTGGTGTCCCCCGTCGCGATATTGCTGGAATATTGCTAAAAGCGGCGTAAAGCCATACTCACTCACTATAAAAATAAAACAAATAGAAAATGACCACAAAAATCCCGAATTCCTTGTCTAGGACGATGATTTTCTATACCTCGACGTTAAGTTGTTATCCCAAATTGCATCCGAACTAAAGATTGTAACTTCCTAATGATAACATTCAAAGGCAGCCATGGATACACCACTTTATATTGGATTGTGTATTATACGGTAACATGTTTCTCGGCATGCTTCTTCCCAGTGAAGGTTCGAATCCGAGAGTATTCCTGATTATGATCCTTGGTTTGTCAGGACAATACCTGTGCAAGTGGGTTTCATCGAAGTGGTAAACGTCACTCACTCACTCACTCAGCTGGACCGTTGCTCATGCTGTCGACCACTGGTTTGCCTGGTCCAGATTCGTCGTGTCACAGACCGCTTTGACATATCAGTAATGATGCGGACTATAGAGCAAACTAACATCCACTACCTATCGCCCGGGTAGATGCTCATGCTGTCAACCACTGGTTTGTTTTTTCCCAAACTGGACCTGTCTCTGACCGCCTTACATCCGTAATTAAACACACGAGAGAATAAAATAAAATTCCCTACCAATCGTCTTTCGTACGATTAAATTACAATGTTCAATGTATATCTATCGGTTTTGTACCATATGAACCAATACACTCCACACCTTTTTTGTGGTCTCCATTTACACCTAACAACCCCGAAACTGTCATATATCTCAGGGCGAGAAATTTAATTTATAATGCGACAAAAATAGGGTCACACATGTTCTTGTTACATGAATAGTGTTACCCACATTATAATTCCGACCAAGGAAACCATGCACTCTATAGTCCTTTATCATTAAGTATCTGATCTATTCAGCCCTAGCGATGTACATGTCAAACCACTCCATGTCTATTTCTATGTTTACACTGTTCATATCAGCACAGATCGTAGCCTATAACGGTGCTTATGTTTACTACCTGCTGTCTATTACATAGAGTATATGTATGTGTCTGTACGCTGCAATGGGGATTGTCCCTGTCAGCCAAACCCAACAACAGGATAGTTTATTACTATTTGCCTTCCTTCCTAAATAAACTATCTGAGCAAATAACAAATCGGACCTATTGGAACATTAACATTATAGGGCAAAAAGGCCACTTTATTGCTTCAACAGGTTGAATGAAACTACCTCTGTTTGACGTGGCAATTCAAATGCCTACACAATAACCCGGCGACAGAAACCAAGCGGATCTGCTAAGTAAACTGCCCCCGTATCCTGCATAGATAGATGCAAGTTATGGACTAACTTAATAAGTGAACAGTGATTTTATGGGTGAGAACATATTTGATCTCCATAAACGACCTACAAATAGGCATTGGTGGCGGAACGCTACTCTCTATTCTTGCAGAGCAAACAAACATGTAAACAGTCTACTGAATGCGACAACAATATAACGGTATCACATACATGACAATGTGTGTACTTTTTACGGTTTGGTAGAAGCAATAACGTGGTGTCATTCATGGTTTGTTTACCTAACGTGGATGATTAACGAGGTTAACATCGCTATCAATGTTTGAATAATCATACACACAAATGGGAAATTTCGGTTAGATGACGTGTTTATTCCAAGCGAGTATTTGAAAAGTGTGTTAATCCGCGAATGAAGTTTGTGTAAGATTGTTGAATACTTGAATACAACCTTGTTTACCCTGCACTGATAATAAATCTGGGGTATTTATTTTATCGTTTTATCAACACATCTTTATTGATAAAAAAGGGTGACTCAGAGATGATTTTATCATTTATGTAATTGTATATCTAAATGAATGCACGACAGAATGAACGAACGATAAAATAACTGGATGATGTTTATGTACGAACAAATGAATTGTGAACGGGATGAATAGATGGATTGGATTGAAAGACAAACGGAAATATGAATGGATGAATGAAGGAGTAAAAACGAACTCATTGACCAACTGACAATTCATGACAAAACGTTATGTCTCTCCATCAAGGATCGATGGCACGCTGTTCTCTCATACTAACGCCAATTATTCCATTTATCATCATGCTTGAATCGAGTGAACCAAAGCAAACGTTTTTATTGGCAATAAACACGGCTAACTTGTAATCAGGCGAACAAATAAAACAGACATAAGATAATGCTCCTGTCCGGTGCTTATTGCTCTTCGTTCATGTCAAAGAACACTGCAATACACGCCAATCAATCAGCTGATATTTAGATGCAAGTTTCACAAGAGCATAAACACATCAAGCAACGCTGTTTACGAGATCGGAGTTTATTGGCTTTGGAAATTATACGAAACAATTGTGTTTGGCGAATTTATCTGCTGTGAATAGGAAATAGTATGCTGTGGTGGCTATGTGAAACGTGTACCAGAAATGTCTTTGATAGTGTGGGTTTTCATTTTCACATCACTTCATGCTAATTTGAACGTAAAGACTGCTAATGAGTTGTGTAAAATTCAGAAGCGAAAACTGCCGTGATGGGGGAATTGTGATGATGGATCATGGTTGATTTGAGAGATAAAGTTGGCGGTGATTTCAGATTGACAGATAAGGGATGTACATTGCAAGATGAAATGTACCAGGACACGTTTCCTTTTAGGTGGAGATGTCTGAACACACAGCGTATAATGAAGTTGTCAATACATCCACTGCGGCATGGCCTTTGTGTAGGGATATGAGGGGCACTTACATCACAATATGCGTATCAGTTTCCCTAAAGAAAACGTGTATGTATTTGCTTTTTAGATAATTCTCACTTAAATGCTTACAAGTTTATATTTCACGATATATTCTGTATATTGTTTGTGTGAATGTGCGCACCTTTATGGGACTAGAGGCAAATAGATTGGTTTCATTTAATCTACTGGTACAGTACCATTGCCAATATCACCGTGCAATGGAACACCGACCTACATCTTATTCTATGTCACCCTAACATCTAAACACCTGTGCCAACATCCTATCTTACATCTCAACCCTCGCCATCATTAGATCTACATCACCGTAGACGATGTCCCAACTTACACCACAACCACCGTCACCCTGAGATCTACGACACCATTCACAACGTCCCAACTTACATCTCGAACACCGTCAACGGGAGATCTACAACACCATTGACAATGTCCCAGCTTACCTATCGAGCACCGTCACCCTGAGATCTACAGCACCATTCACAACGTCCCATCTTACATCTCAACCACCGCCTTCATGAGATCTACAACACCACTGACAACGTCCCAACTTACATCTCAACCACCGCCATCATGAGATCTACAGCACCATTGACAACGTCCAAACTTACATATCGAGCACCGTCACCCTGAGATCTACAACACCATTGACAACGTCCCATCTTACATCTCAACCACCGTCACTCTGGCAACTACAACGCCACTGACAACGTCCCAACTTGCATCTCAACCACCGTCACCCTGAGATCTACAACACCATTCACAACGTCCCAACTTACATCTCAACCACCGCCATCATGAGATCTACAACACCATTGACAACGTCCCAACTTACATCACAACCACCGTCACCCTGAGATCTACAACACCATTCACAACGTCCAAAACTTACATCTCAACCATCGTCACCCTGAGATTTACATCACCATTGACAACGTCCCCACATACATCTCAACCACCGTCACCCTCAGATCTACAACACCATTGACAACGTCCCAACTTACACCACAACCACCGTCACCCTCAGATCTACAACACCATTGACAACGTCCCAACTTACATCTCAACCACCGTCATCCTGGCATCTACAGCACCATTGACAACGTCCCCACTTACATCTCAACCACCGTAACCCTGAGATCTACAACACCATTGACAACGTCCCATCTTACATCTCAACCACCGTCACTCTGGCAACTACAACGCCACTGACAACGTCCCAACTTGCATCTCAACCAACGTCACCCAGAGATCTACAACGCCACTGACAACGTCCCAACTTGCATCTCAACCACCGTAACCCTGAGATCTACAACACCATTGACAACGTCCCAACTTGCATCTCAACCACCGTAACCCTGAGATCTACAACACCATTGACAACGTCTCAACTTACATCTCAACCACCGTAACCCTGAGATCTACAACACCATTGACAACGTCTCAACTTACATCTCAACCACCGTCACCCTGAGATCTACAACGCCACTGACACCGTCCCAACTTGCATCTCAACCAACATCACCCAGAGATCTACAACGCCACTGACAACGTCCAAACTTGCATCTCAACCACCGTAACCCTGAGATCTACAACACCATTGACAACGTCCCAATTTACATCTCAACCACCGTTACCCTGAGATCTACAACACCATTGACAACGTCCCAACTTACATCTCAACCACCGTCACCCTGAGATCTACAACACCATTGACAACGTCCCAACTTACATCTCAACCACCGTCACCCTGAGATCTACAACACCATTGAGAACACCCAAACCTATTCTGTGGCATCACAAGTCCATATATGGAATCCCCTATCCAACTATGAGAATCCCTTATTCCGTTATGAAACAAATGTATCATATAATAGTATATTCAACCCATACCGACCCAATATCCTCCGCCTCACTGTCTTGCCTGGTTACCCAAATTCCCAACATATACACACAGGCAGAATACCGGTTGGGATTCCTGGTTTTATAGAGGCGACGAAATGGATCTTGTGGTTAGGTTCAGTGTCTGGGTTGATTGCCTATAATCACATCCCAATGTTCCTAATATAAATCACTGGTTTGTCTTATCACAATCTCTGCCTTCAAATAACGGGGATATTGCTGATTGTTGTGTAAACAACATGCAACAGTCGGATCCTATATACTATAAGCCATGCTCTGGTACACTTTTGCTGACACTTTGATCAAACGCAGTTCTTGTGTTTACTGGTTTTGTTTAACGCCGCACTCAGCAATATTTCACCAAAATGACGGTCTGTAAATACTCGAGTCTGGACCAGACAATCCAGTGATTGACATCATGAGCATCGATCTACGCAATTGTGATACGATGACATGCATCAACCAAGTCAGCGAGCCTGAAAATCTGATCGCGTTAGTCGCCTGTTACGACAAGCATCGTCACCTTTTACGGCAAGCATGGGTTGCTGAAGACCTATTCTACCCCGGATCTTCACGGGTCGCAATTCTTGTAACTAAACGAGACTCCCAACTTTGATGCATATGAACCCCACATCCTTTAACGTGTAACTGGATTTTCAACAGGCCATTAATCTGCATACATCTCCGTTATAACTTTCGCATCCTGTTCGTGAAACCGATGTGTCAATATCTACGGTACTTGAATGACATTGTCAGCTTCGAACCACCTTTGTGGCCGAGATCAATCTCACACTACCATCACAACAAAGCTAAATCGTTTGATGTATGTTTGACAGCGCCGTATAACACGAAGTAACACCTTTGGACACTCCCCGATGTCTATTTCAAACGCAAAGAGCTTGTCTTCCAATTAACACCAATGCCGCCGATCTACTGTCGTATTTCAGAGTGTAATAGACACGACGGATCAGTGTTAATTTCTTAATGAAGGCGTTAATTGCAATTTTGCCGCTCATTTCTTCTGTTTGCCCTCTTTACCGTCCTGTATTGTGGTCTTTGATCTGTTATTTGTTGACCAATAATTAAGTGACAAGTTGTTTGTTTCTCTTAAATGTTGTGTCTAGCGTGACCCAAGGGCACAATGTTGTATATAGCTCCCCTCGGCGAGTCACCGTGACTGGGTCACAACTGTAATCTTATTGTTATTATCAATGAATCTCATAAATAGAATATGAATATATAGTAAACATTTTAATATCATACACATAAAAGTTCAATAAATTCATTATTCTAGTTCTTGAAATTTAATCATGGTCACAAATCGTACATATATCAAGTAAAAGTGTTACGAGTGATGATCATGATAAACACAGCATAAATAATAGTTCAGCTGTGTATGAAATAACACCGTCATTGAAAGCAGGTAGATAGCTTGTACTCATAATTGCCTATGATTGTCTTATTTCGTATATTATTTTAAATATATGTTTGGCCACTGATGGCGGCCATGAACGTAAACAAAAAGCTGTTCACAACTGATAAACGTATATGCTCTCAATATAAGTTTCTTAATACAACCGCGCATATACTTGATTATGCAAAATCTAATCAGCATATTCGAAAGAAAACACGCATCACGCATAAGCTGTTTACAGGTGTATATACAAGACATGAATATGTGACATAATTCATCAAAACTGAAATCCACTCTTTACAAACAAGGCAGGGGTTTATCGTAAACATCAAACGCGGCATTCATGTCATCTCTCATAAGCCTTCAATTTCGCCAAGACTGTACTACTATCCTGAGCGCTAATCCCATGTCCCGCTTAAACGTGGCTTAGTAAATAATGTATGTAAAACAACTGTTTACCACACAGCATTACGTCCCTGTGGCGGCTTTTTTTCAATCATTTATGTTTTCACCTTTAATTAGTGCCAAGGTAACTTGGATATTAGCATTTGAGCAGACAGTGCCCTTATCTCCGGGGTAAACGCTGATCTCGTGCGATATGTTCTTTGATGGGCTGCGCCATCGGCGATTAGCAATTCCCACCGCGAGAACTTATCTGAGTACCGGGGTGTTGCGGAGCGCGGAGGGGGGTAGAGGAGAATGTTAATTTAGGGGATAATGCGTCTATTGTGTGTTTAACTACCTATACGCCTCTCCGCGAGGGTGTTGTTTTAGCAACACAGACTGAGCTCATTGACCGATCAATCAGTATGGGAAAGAGCTTGATTTTTAAATGTTGTTTGGTTAAAAACGCATTTATCAGTACTTTGACCACCGCTCGTCGTATCCAAGTCGATTTTGTCAACACATTGTATATTTACGTGGGTTTCGTATGCATTGAGGGATCTTGATCCGATCCTGTTTTCGTAAACTCTCTTTTAGGTATTTGAATCATAAACCTTTTAGAAATATTACAGCAATATCATGGCACACCAAAAGTGGTGTACCGATGTGGGGAATCGAACCACGGTTCTCAGCGTGTCGAGTTGACGTTTAACCAGTGGGCTACAACACAGGGCTCACAACAAACCACCTATGATCGAGAGTTCGAATTCCGGTTCACCCTTTTCTAGATGTGTCACCAAATTTGTAAACGTCTGAGACCTGCATCACTTCGGGATTTCCTCCCACATGAAGCTGACACGCCGGTATACAACTGGAATACTGTTCAAAGCGGGGTTAACCCAACTCACTCACAATAAAGACAATAAAAGATGAATCATAACCAGAATTGGACAAATTATATATTTATTCTTGCAATATACGACCAACATTGATCGTCGTCACCTATTATTGCGATTGTAAAGTGACGACTGTGGAAACGTTGCCAACACTGAGTTTGATAGACTACTAACTACACTGACGGGCAAAAGAAAGTGTACACATGAAAAATTTGATTCGACCAAAAAATTACAAACGCTACTGGGCTGAAAACAGTAGCCGAATTACTGAAAACTTATGGCCCAAAACACAACATTGGTACCCGTAGGAAATAAATCACCATCGAAAAAGCATTTCTTGTTTGTTTCATGTTTAGGCACAAAAAAACATGAGTGTATACTGTTTTGCCCGACAGCTTATCTGAATATTAATGTAACTATACAAAACCTGTAAACACTGGACCCCTGTAGCATCGTACGAATTCGAATAATAGTTCAGAAAGATAATAGTTCAATTGTGCTCACATTGAGCGCATCAACGGAGTAGGAACGTGCATCAAATATAGGTGCAAAACACAATATGGTATTTAAAGCTTTATTAAGGGTAGTGTACGAATGATGGAAGGGTCACTGAGTCCCCTGTCGTTCCGATTGTCAATATCATCTACAGCTGTTCATGCAATGTGTTATACAGGTCTAAGTTTCAGCTAAATACATGTTTCCATAACACATCACTCAAGCATCTAGAGCGTTGTACTTCATTCTGTCGAGCGTGCTTAACTATACTATCGCACGTGTTCTTGAAACATTGTTTCTTTTATCGTCGGTTTCAGTTGAAATTGACAAGCAAAAGGTAGCATAGCTGTAAGTAGGAGGCCCACGTGGTCCGTGAAATGTGAAAGCTACTTACAACAACACTGCTGGATTGTTGTCGATAGCAAAAAGAGGTATGAATCGACACCAATCAAGGTTTTGACAGCTCTATTGTTGGTAGTGTCGCGCACTTCGACTGACAATCACAACATTGATCTCGCCGGAGGATATGAGGAACCAGTGTTTCAGTCTCGACATTTCCTTACAAGATATTTCCCGCGTTTTATGAATACAGCAACAAAACTTGGCTCTTCAGGTCGTTCATGCCTTGCAACCCTGGAATGACCGTTTAGAATAAGTTCAAGCAATGTCACAATAAGGCTTAAATCAAATGTCATTTCGTCACCATAACACATATCATAAATTATTAAAAATTAATCATTTCATATTTGCAAAATATTTGGGTTTAGATATATATTTACTCATATATGATTGATAACTGACACATTATTTGATATATGTATATAAGAGGAAATATAACGATATCGAACAATGTAACATCATTCAAGAAGTTGCGCAAACATTGCAACATCTTTCGGCGGGAATCGTTGGTATTTTGTTCTGTTTATTATATTTAAACTTGTTAAATATTTTGATACCTTTAAAGGAATGATTCTATTAAATATAAACATGTTTTCAAACAATGTACTGCAAATAAACGACATTAATCATTTTAAATTTTATCAGGTCACATTAACTACATACAATACAGAAATATATAATATATGTTATCAAAAAACCAATAGTCTTTATGTGACGAAGATAACTTTCACTTATCACGGATCACCTGACTTTGACTAATCGATACTGTTTCATCCCAAACCACCCAATAATTTCCCACAAAAACAAATTAAAGCTGCACAGGTTCGGTACGGTAGCTGGCCGTATCACCCCACTTTGTCGCAAGTCTTTGAGTGATGAAAGGTTAAAAGGAATATAACGACATGCCTGATACAGCATATGACGCTGAGACCTGAAATCGACAAGCAGGATGAAATTAATGAATAAACCCAGTTAGTCGCTAATTGATTCGTGTGTCGCTCAAATGGCGACGATTGAGATAACGTGCCAAGGTTGCCCGCTCCCCACCCTGTCCAAGGATAGGCCCCGCTATGCACCTGTCCTGCTGCCGAGCGCTCTAGGTAACTAACAAATTAAACAGGCGCCCGAAGCAATGGTATAGTTCCCCGCTAACTGGGTCGACTCTGAGGTTTTAATTTAGCATTGAGAATCAAAGTAGCGTGAACACTGGAATCATTCTGCTGTTATGCTTGGAGGGCTGGAATTGGAATTTGTTGTTTATGAAAACGGTTACTTTTTTTTGTAATTGACTCCTGGGATTTTATGGTTCCATGGACAGATTTCTGTTAATAACGTTTGTAATTGCAGTACATGCGATATGTATATCAATAGTCTGGCATCATGTCGGTTTTATGTGTACGACTTTGATTTACATGGCTTATCAACTGTGTCTTTATAGAAAGCAAATAAAACTAACCAAGAGCGCAATTCGGGACATAATCAGCAGAGTGAGTTTATTGTTGGGGTAAAAACCTCATGATTAAATGCATTCCACATGCAGTTCCCAAAACAAATATATTCGCCAGGTTTTAATTGCAGGTATTCTTTCTTACTTGAGTGAAATTCATACTTAAGAAATGAATCATAACCTTTTAAGACTCCTGTGTTATAGTACATTGTACACTGAATGTTTGATAACTACATAAATTTCATGTTATTTCATTGGTCATCTGGTTATGAATATGGCTGTAATATAAAATACAAGTGTCCCACCGCATATCGTATTATTAAGATCCAAGTGTTCCACGACATATCGAATTATTAAGATCCATTGAATAACCTTTAATGGGCATGTCTGAGATCATTTCGTTAGTTCTGCAATAAACAATGTACATATAGTGTACATATGAGTATATCATTCTACAACAGACATATGTGATTCACATGAATCTTGGCGGTCGTAGTGGTGAGGTTTCGCTTTAACGAGCTGGTCGTATTACAGAGGTTTATTTGGTAAATCCCATGCAAAACCAGCGTTGGCATCAGAAACGAACAGCTAATTCTAAATCATAGCCATGCTTGTTATCTAATCTTTTACGATATCATCTCATGAACAGATTATGATCAATATCTGGCATATCAATGAACTAAAACATTTTCAACCAGCTAGGAAACATACAGTTCACATTGTTGTTATTTGGGAATCTCTATCGCCAGTACCCTATGTAAATCAGCCAGGTCACGTGACAAGCCGTTGTATGTTATGACACGTTTATAGGGGCAATGTACACAATGGTATTTGTCTTTCATTCATTAGGCCGTGTATGATAAAATGTAGATAAATACAGTATACTAGCAGATGTACACATTTAGGAGATCCATTACGACGTGTTTTAGTGTCCCAGCAGATTTATTCCCATTTATATAAGTTTTGTTTAGATTTATATGTTTATTGTTTACACGTATTTGATCATTACTGATGTGAGCATGACAGTGAGTGAGTGAGTGAGTGAGTGAGTGAGTGGTCTTTGGTTAATTGCAGCACAGCGTATCGTACTTGTACATGGTGTTACCAGTTTAAATAACAAACCTATTAATAACTATGCCACTAAGGTACTTTCTTAATCAGAGTACTATTTTGTTTTCTTGTGAATGCATTCCATTTCACGCAAGGAAAATATTGCGACAGATGACGACTTGATATGAATGCTTCCTTGTCAATTTCACATTTACTCAAATCAATTTCGAAATGACCACTGACTAACTCTAAATGTTTTTCATGCGTTAACACAGTCCTCTATTGTTACCAAATCTTATATACCTCAATAACACCACAAACGTAATGTGGATCATAGACTATAGTCAGTCACAATAAAAGTCGCAAAATCTACTTTGTTTGGGTGTGAATAATCATATACTGACCAGACAAATGTACAAACCTGACACTGAATGTTTACATGTGTAACACGGCAATTTGAACCTTAATAGTGAAACTGTTGTTATTTTCTATGCTTGCCCTTTGTATACATTCTGATTAGAAATATACATACATACAGTTGAATGCATCACGCGATACTTAACCCCTTGTTGGCTGTATACACTACTCTATATACCTAAGTAATTAGATAGGAGGCTACCGTTGTATATTTCACTGCCAATCAAATGACTGAGGGCTAAACAGTGATCTGTCAGATAGTATGTCTCCCACAACAAATCTCTGCAAGACAACGAAACAAATAAATTAGTTGCGTTTAAGAATGCAAGTTTAAAGGGATAGTAACCTTTTTACAATTGCATCATAATCTACCATTTGGACCATACGGTGTTGCGAAGTCGATGACAGGCGGATGGGTTTTTAATTTTTATTCAGTGACATGATAACTGAACGTAGATGATTGGTAAATAATTTCTCGCTTTCACGCGTTCGTCGACTGCAAAAAAGCCCTCGGGGTATAGACTGAGTTGCATTGAGGCGGTAGGGAGGGGGTGTTTGGAGGGAGGGTGTCGGGAGAGGGTGGTTCTGTAACCAGGTGCGAATCAATGCTATATTTTCACACGTATTGAAGCCACGTTGATGTGATGACTGTACACACCAGCGCTGTCAGCGAATACACTGCGAATAGGTGAATACAACCATCTGAGTATGACAGTCATTCAGAGGAATCCTATAGGGAATTACTTGGCATAACGTCATACAACACATAGGCATTCACACCAGATTGCACTGGCTGTAATAGAATAGACACGGAGAGCTAAGGGGAGCGGGGGTAGTAATCATTCGGGAAATCTCGAGACTGATATGAGCGCTATCTCTAATGAAACACGGCTAGTTTATTATCTCGGTTCGGTTAATACCTGATCTCTGATTAATCGCACTATCCACATTTCCTGGTTATTTATACTGTTAGCTAGAGTCCCTATCTCTGAATCAACAGCTATGGATGACCCAGACCGTGTTTACAGGAGCATCTGATGCGGAAGGCGATGTACATCGACCTGAAAGGGAAATATATTTGTATTGAATACGAAAACGTTTTGTGTGTGTTAAATTACGGGAAATATTTATCACGAGGAAAATGCACTGTAATTTATCTGTGTTGAACTGACAACGGCATCCCTGCACAGACTGAGGTCAACGTGTTCTCTGCGTGTCTCGGAACAGTCATCAACATGTACGATGTACACAATGTAAATTTCTTGTCATATCTAGGAATCTTAGTACACTGATAGTGCAAGCAACGGTGTACACATATCTACTATAGAGTACACACAGTGGTAGACGAAGCGCGCACGCTCGCCCTGGACATGAATGAAAAGATAACCGATGTTTATTCCCCCTGACTAGATGTTTGAAAAAGCAGCTTGATTGACAAGTAAGGGCCACGATAGGGAGGTAATGACGAGTTTTGACAGCGACCAACTACTCCTTGAGTTTGAGACCTGGTCTGGAAATCCGATGTTTGCTGGCAAAGCCCGCCTCTGAAAACCGATGGCGTATCACCAAGCCAGGCCAAACCGCTCCTGTCGATGTAGAAATAATGATGTTTTGAAGTCGTTCTCGTTTAAAGTGGCTTGTTTGCCAAATTGCTTGATCGACAGTCGATAGAAGTGCTGATACTTTTTGTTGAAACAGACATGTGACAGGCAGGCGGGGCGGGGAGTCATCCCGCGCTCTGATTGGCCAGTCGCGTCGGAAATAGCTCCGCCCCTCCGGTGAAGGACTCGAGGTATATTTACCCTGGTGCGAGGCTGATTTTCTATATTTTTACGATTGCTTCGCCGTGAAGTGCTTACTATTGTCACTGAACGAATATCAGCGTAGCCTGGTGAATGACTGCTGAAGATAGCGGTCAGTCAGCGAGAACGGAGTGGTTTTTTTCTTGTGAACAGTCATTTCGGACATAACGCTATGGATTCGTATTCTCCGGGTATGCTGTCGGCCAAGTCGCCATACGACCCCGCCAGCACCGGCAACTACGCCATGACAACCATGCCGAGCATCAACAGCATGGGGTCCACGATGGGATCCATGGGATCCATGGGATCCATGTCCAACATGAGTTACGCTCCCCAAGGGATGACCAGCATGGGGAGTATGGGAGGGATGACACCCTCCATGGGCTCGATGGGAATGAGCGCTATGGGGATGCACAGCCCTATGAGCGCTATGAACAATATGAACACTATGGGAAGCGTGTCGGCCATGAACGGGATGACCATGGGATCTATGTCACAGATGAATGGGATGAGTAGGTCCCCCATGGACCCTAATTTGATGCCTATGGACAGAGCACAAGCCCTAAATCGAGCGCGGGATAAGACCTACCGGCGGAGCTACACACACGCCAAACCACCATATTCCTACATATCGCTTATCACTATGGCGATCCAGCAGGCTCCCAGCAAAATGTGCACCTTAAGTGAAATCTATCAGTTCATAATGGATTTATTCCCGTTTTACCGTCAGAATCAACAACGGTGGCAGAACTCAATAAGGCACAGTCTATCGTTCAATGATTGTTTTGTTAAAGTTCCGCGCACCCCCGACCGACCGGGTAAAGGAAGCTATTGGACTCTACACCCTGACTCAGGTAATATGTTCGAAAACGGTTGCTACCTCAGGCGCCAAAAGCGCTTCAAGTGTCCGAAGAAAGAATCAATGCGGAGCGTGACTCGCTCCCCGGAGCTAAGCGGTACGCCACAGAATGGTCAAAATGCTCAAAACCCGGACTCTACCCCAACATCTACAGACAACGGGTCGGGAATGTCCGCGCCTAATACCCCACCCCATTCAGTGGAGCCACTCGTTCAACCCAAGATGGAAACGGGGCATGGTACCCCTCCCGATTTGTCGCACACGCAAATGCACGGGCACAACCCTAGTCAGCAGCAGCAGCAGCAACAACCACCACCACAACATCATCAACAGCAGCCACAGCACCAACCACAACATCAACAACATCAGCCGTCACTAACCACGTGTACTACAGAACTATCTAACGTGCAATCACTTCAACACGACGTTCGGAACCATTCTCAGGGATTATCCTTGGGTCCAGGTCAGTTGAACCCTGCCCACCATCCGTCATTTAATCATCCTTTTTCCATCAACAATCTTATGTCCGAGAGCACCATGAGCAAACTGGATCTGAAAATGTATGAGAATATGCAGGGATACGGCGCGTACACCCAAATGTCACCTCTGACTATGCCAAAAGACAGTTCGCCGCCAATGTCCAACCCAGATGGTAGCTACTACAAATACGTACCACACTCCACAGCAAGTTTGTGAAATTCAAATTCAGTTTAAGTTTTGTTCACGAACGTTTTTTTACATTTTTATTTGACACACACGTATTGAGTGGAAAAGCTGTTTAACCAAAGAGCGGACAGTCCCTACCTTGCTGAAGGCGATACTGTGCGCCGGTCGGCTTGCAAAAAGAACTCAGTTGATAAAAGACGAACAACTTTTCTATTTTAAGAAAAGACGCATTTTTAATTTGCATGCACTGTTTGTGCACAGACATTGTGTCGCATTGACGGCAAGACGGGTTTCGTTTGTATAGGCGATGGGTGTCAGGGTAGTCAAATACCCACAATTCGAGTGCTGCTCGGCGAATTGTGGCTATCGTGGACAATAAGCAGTTATATCGCTGTAGTCACAACCTAGACAAGGTAACTCCCAGTTTTGTTTTTTATATATAAACCACTTGTAAAATAGGTAAATATTTTTGTTTAATTTATTTAAAGCCACTTATCGGTAGAAATGAGTTTGAAAGATATATTATATTTTTCTTTCAAAAATGAGAGGAATGATTTCTTGTAATTGACAATCACAACATTATCAATGTTTTTGTACAAAATGCATTTTTTCTCAGACAATATGTCGAGAAAATTGAACACCACTAAGGAGATTACGGTCTGAACTATTACAATGTTCTAACTTAAACACTGATGGTATTTTATGTAGCATATTTAAGTCATTCTCATGTCAATGTTGTAATTCGATATTGTTAAACCTTGTACAGTTTTCAGATCTGTATGTCTCAGAGGTTTTCCACAAAATGTTCTGTTTTAGAAAAAATATTAAACTCTATGAAACGTAATTCGGCTTTTCGTTATTTAACCAATATATGGTGGTGGTTTGTAAAGTGGTATTGTTGCTTTGAATCGCTGATCTCATACGCACACCCTAGGATCCTTGTTCAAATCTGGTTCTAAAATTCTGGCAGGCATTCTGCGTGTCTGATTTAGTATCTACCCCGTGATACTCGGTTGCTAAGCAGAGTTGAGTTTTCAGGCTCATATCTAAGATCGTCATGATAGGATGTGATTAATAATGGCGAACACTGAAGTCGCGGGGCAGTTTCAGCGCACCAGATACTTTCCTCACCACTTCCACTGTTATTCCTACACAATATATATTACACGTTTTGTTTTGTGAACGCAGACATTTTAGTTTTGCTGAAGGATAAAAGCGACGGGGAGAATCAGGAAGCAACAACGAAATCCGGACAACGCCGATATAAAGTTTAAAATTTTAAGCCGGCTTTCAAAAATCAACAGCAAACGGACGGGAATGTCTTGGAAAAAGGATGGTTAAATGAAGGGAAATGTCACTATTTTAGAAAATATTTCATGCGTTTATTCTAATTCTGCAACTGGGATGCTACGTGTATTTGGATTTGAACGTGTTACTCACACGCGTGATGTAACAACAATTAACAAATGAGTGAAATTAACATTGATTTCAGCAGTGATCGGCTGAAAGTTTCCCGGATTTCCCTACCGCTTTTATCCTTTCTAGCAACATATTTGTCACATTGATCAAGGTTTGCGGAACAATCGACACCTCCATTTCACAGGTGTCACCTCACTGATTAGACCGTTTGTCCATATCACTATCTTTTGTTATGTATCAAAGCGTGCAACTTAAGGCTGATTAGCGAAATGAAATGGACAGGAGTGTATTTCAGTTTGAAGTTTTAGACTTGCCTTGGTAATACTGTGCTCGGTGTATATTGTAAATGACCATTGAGTAGTTTCTTTTATGACTTAAGAGTAGACATGTCCATTTATTCAGGTAAAAATGTATTCATTTATAGCATTTACTAATATAGTTCAGAGTATTCGACGAGCCTGATACTTAATGTTTTTATGTTGCCCATTAAGAAACGCTTAAGTGATTCAAGAGGTATAACATTTTTCCGAAGTAAACTATTGTATAAGGTTATTTTATGCTGTAAGTAGCAAATGTAGCAGTTATATCTTGGGAATAGTTTTTCATTAGTCTTGAGTTATTTTTTAAAAGCCATAAAGTTCCAATACAAAATGCACCATACTTGAGCAGAGGCAAACGTTATGTTTTAACAAATCATAGCTCAACCGCTCTGTAAATTAAAATTAAAATTGATATAATGGTTAAGGCCTAAAGTACTTTAATGTCTTAGAATTGGCTTCATGTTGCTATTAAGTGTCATTTTTATAATAATAACATTCTCTGAAAACAAAATTGGGAAATTGCAATATTCAAATACGTATTCAATTCGATTCTAAAGTACTGGCTATTTTTTCCACATCTAAATGCAACCTTCATCAATGATGATGTCCCCAATTGTAGTTCAGGCTCAATATTTTTCTGTCACTTAAGAAACGCTTTCTACTAGACAGGAAACTTAATTTTCACGTTATTAAGAATTAATAATGTTCTCTTAAAACTGATAGCGGGGTAGTTCCAACACGCCTTATAATTTAAGTGATCTCTAGAGTGTATGGAAAACTTTGCTCGTTTCTTCTCAACCCACACAAAATTACCCCCTCTTCAGGGGTGCGATCCCCAGGGGGAGAGGTACTCTTTAGGGCCCGGTCGCCACGCGCGGCCCGTCGACTCCCCCCGCCTTTTCACACCATATCTTGTCGAATTCACTCGGGCGGAAAATAGTTAGCGCTCTGTCATTGTGTCTTTGTATGGGTTCGACGATTTCATGTGGTTGCGATTTGGCAAATCACTGAGGCGTAAGAATTATCAGTTTCTCGGGTTTGTCGAAAAACCAACAACTAAAAAGGGCTCTCGGTTTTCCGTGTAGAATAACAAAGGCGTTTGAAAGAAACACAGCTTATCAAAAGATGACGCCCTTTCATGCCAGTCATTATAGGAATTAGAGGATAGGCCTCTGTTTTGGGCAATAATTTGTTATATTTCACACTAATTTATTTCATTTGTTAAATTAAGCGTAATTTATTTAACCTTTTAATCATGTGTCTCCTCTCAGCCTAGTGTTTATGGGTGAGCAATAACCAACACAGCCATATGTTTTTTTCAAAGTTACACTGGCGAAAATTACAGTTTAAAAAATTATAGCAATCTTCACCGGAAAAATAGTATTTTTGATTGAAAGATTTGAGTTTTTGTCCGCCCTCTGTTAATCTGAACCGTTTTCTTTTTTCATCAAAAATTGAGATCGCATCATGTCCGAAATGGGGAAAAAGGGGGTCTCTCATGCCTTTGCTCGTCTGAATCTATTTAATCTTGATAAATAATATGTTTTTGCCTTCGACTCAATTTCCTCTTGGCCGCGGAAATGAGCGCAGCATTGAACCCTTGGTGCCTTGGGGCAGAAGCCCAACTAGGGTCCTTATAACCTCCGAGGGCCGCGAGCACCCTTTTATATTGCTCCGAAAGATTGCGGGACACAGCGCTTAGAGTTTGAAAGCAAGAAAGAATGGAAAAAGGAAACGGACTGCAGTTTTTAATCAATGTACGAAGATGTGAATCAAATGGGGGATATTTTGGATTCGTTCAGCCGCCATTCTTTTACTAGTAATCGACGGCTAGGCATACAGAAAATGCTGGGAATCCACTTAAAGTTTTTTTTCTCTTTTAGCAAGACATTCTACGTGCGTTGGAGTAATTTTCATATCGCGCAATGCCAGGTTTTGGGGAGGGTGGGGGGAGGTGGTATTAGGAAATGGAAGTCTCTCGTATTTTTTACTTCTGATTGGACAACCAAACGTCTTTTGTATTGCAAACCAATTAAATGTCTTGCAAACTGTGAACATTATGAATTATATCTCAGCTGTTTTGACCCTGTATTTAATTCACAATTGAGGAAATTCGCCATGAAGTTATGACAGCCCTGACCAATGATGAACATTTTGAAAAAACCCATTTTTTACGGGACACGAATTCTGACTGAAACAGATAAACGATTTCATAAAAATGGAACGTACACGTTGAAAAAAGTCGTACAATAATGAATTCTTTTATTCAAATTAAGTAAATTAATATTGATAAAAATAAAACACCATTGCATGCTTGATCATTATGCAAATATTTAATCAATAGGAGACAAATAATATTGTACGCAAACCTACGGGTTTCTTAGTATAAAAACAGCAAAAGAATTATCTGTATTATTTGTTGGGGAGTACAATTCTTAAAGATCGTGGAATTGTGAAAACAACATCAGTTCAAGAGTTCATCAATAGTACTTAACCGTATACTCAAATTCTATTTGAAATTAACCATAGCAAATATATTCTTGTAAGCGAGAGGAATTGTATCTGTAGAATACATGTACATATATATTTTCTAAGATTGTTTTTAAATGTTATAATATAAGGCAAATGATCAATGTTAATATGACAGAACGATTCGGAACGTTTTACAGGAATTTAATTATATCGAAACAGGGGTGTAAGATTTTTCTCATGGAATTGCCGAGCATCAAGGAAAAATTAACTTCAGAAATATGCATGTTCAGGAACTAAGGCGATTTCACGGTCACTTCAAACCACAGGGGGTAGAGCAGAAACTCACATACAACGTCCGAATAACGCATTTATGTAATGTTATAATAAAGGGAGTCAAGCATTTTGACCGAAGTCAAATTTAATGGCACCTCCTTCATGATAGGATGTGTATCATCGTGAGAAGAGTGGAGAGTACAGGGAATTCTACTTCTGTACACCCCCACCCCAGTCCCCTCCCTCTCATATACCCCTCGACCTGACGCAGAACTGCCTTTCATCTGCAGAGGTATGAAGGGCCCTCTATTCGGGAAAGTCAAATTTGAAATATCCAATCTCGAATATTATAAATCAACTGTTTGGAACGTGACCCCCCACCCACCCACCCTGATAAGGCCGAGTTTAGAGGGTACATTATTTAAGGTCAAACTTAACAGGAACGGATATGACGTTGGTACGCACGCATCTCGTGGTTGGGTTTAAAGTTGGATTGGTTCGAAAGTCCCACGACGTCACAGTTGGCCATTATACGTCGTTTTATGTTTCAGTATCTAGCCCTTGAAAACCCATGAATTTAAAGTTTCTAATTTTAAAAAACTCCTTTTTAAAATTGTTTCATTTCATTCTGTGGTATACCCCACTTGAAAACTATATTTTTTAATACCTGCTATCACTATCAAATGCCTACCGCTTAAATGACAATATTTTAAAAAATGCGTTTAAAGAAATCGCAATAAATTATAACAATTTAATTCAGACAGTTTTTTTCTTCTTATTGTAACTAAAACCAAATATTAATTTGCAAAATTGTATACAATGTTAATTTTGTTGCATTAGGAATGAGATCATTTCGCGTAGTAAAGGAACTATTCTTCATTATGATTGTATACTGATAACCAGGTTGCAATCTGAGTTGACGATATCAAGGTCGGGTGCCCTAAGGTTAGTACCAACAATATTGATAGTTGAAAGCAAATATTTTGATGTGTTAAGTACAGTTTGAAATAGCTACTTTGTTAACCTTTTCGAACGGGGTATTTGTGTACTATAAACAAACAGGTCGGTAACCATACGTAAAGCTATCCTCGGAGGTCAAACTAATATGTCAATACCAATTTACAATTTAACTATTGCATGGTATAATTTCAAACTGAAAAATAAATTAAGTCAATCATATATGTTTTAATGCGTAGAATGTTGTAAGCATTTTTTTCGTTTACATTTCGTTCTTTTGCATAATTTTGATAACACTGCATATTTTTAAATTGTTTCAGATTTTTTTTATTTCTATCGAAATATTTAATTATTCGAATCATAGATCATACTGATTGACGTCATTAGAAACGTTGAAACAACGCTTCGGATTTCACAGAGACATTTACAGATTTCCACTGGAACCAAATAAACGTCGGAGGATATTATTTATCGGTGTCTCTACGAGCTCTGAGATGGGCGTAAGATTGGGCCTCAGACATTTATTGATAGTTGTTGAGAGTTGGGTATCGGTTGAAACCTCCAAGTAATGATTATTCCGACCCAGGATCGCCATTAATGTTGTAGGATGAAGGCGGGGTTTGGAGGATTTTCCACCAGCACACGTTGATTGTACAAATTGGAGTCGCTAGAACACGGGCGGTATGCGAGAGGGGAACATGACGAATGAGTTTGTGAACGTTTGGCGAGATTTGCTATTGCGGGTTTTGCGATTCGTTGAACAGCGCTTGTCTTGTTTTAGTTAATTATGAACTGAATTTGGCTTTGTATCGGCCTATCTGGGATTTAATTAAATCGAAATTAAATTCGTTTATGGTTAAGCCAATTTAATGTTAAGATGGAGAAGAAACGCGTTTATTTTAAATGTTCATGATTTAATAACTGATTGTAAACACTTTCAAAGCAACAAAATAAATTTTTAAACATAATGATAAATATTTTCAAAGCAACCAAGTTACGTGTTGGATGAAGTAATCCTTCTAAAGCGACATCACTATAAGAAGTCGTTTTATTTCATTGTTGAAATAAGTAAAATAATAACTATAACACCATCAACATGCTTCTATCTCCAAATACCTACAGAATTCGTGTACATTTTTAAATAAATTATAAGAAGGGAATATGTCATCTGTATGAACAGTATCAGAACATGTCAGTTAAATTATTCATAAACACGACACTTATTTCCGAGCTCGTTGTAAGGAAATTATAAAATGCAAATTTACCCAATTATCACTGTTTACCCAAATGTTCCGTATGCCACACTTCTGAATCTCGAGGTGACACAAGCCTGTTTATCAATTCAAATTCCACGCCCTTGGACCTGTAGCTTAGCTACGGATCCAAAACCCCTCTCCGACATAAACCACCCGCTCTGGCTCTACCCAGTAACCCGATATCAACTTCCTCCATCTTCGCAGCCCGCAATGCATTATGGGTAATGTTCTGTATTTAAACCAATTATAAAACATGTGTTTGTCATTTCGATTCAGATGTGTCATGTATGCTTATCGATTCTAATTCATTGCTAATGGTTAAATTATCACTATGAAAAAAACTATAATCATGAGTATTACTTAGTTGGGGGTACACAATCGTATACAGGTCCCTATTCACCAGCTGTTCACTAGCAAAGCATGGAACACGAAGCCATATTCAATTCAATATATCATGTTACGTCAGTGCGTTTAAATGTTGGCGTTCAGCCTGGTTGCTTTAGGTTCGGTTAGTGCGATGTATTAATGGTTTAAATACTTTTCATTAGGTTTTCAGTCGTTCTCATTTTAGGTAATTTGTTTAGAGGAAAGCACTATGTTCAGATAATAGTATTTCGCGAGATACGTGACTTGGGCTTCGTTTGGAACAAAACTGACAAGGAGAGTTTGTGTACCGTTATTCGGCTTGATTGTAAAGTACTTAAATAATAATGAATTAGTTCAAACTTATTTGGCGGTTTATCAGTTCTATTCTATGAAAGGTATAGGCTTTATATTTTACTATATTATTTTTTCCAATATGTGAACACTCAATCACAGTAATTTTCATAAAATGTATTTGATAAAATAAATTAACACAAAGTTACAAACGATAAAACCTCAATTGTGCTTTATGACAAACAAACAAGAACGATGCAAATATCATAAAATGTGTAAGAACATACAGAAATAACATAATATCGTAATCGAGTTTGTCCTGTGCTATGGGTGATGTGGACAACAGAGGTGTGTCAAGTTTGAGTCACTTATGTGAAACCACAAACAGTAGCCAATTTGTCAGATCTATAACCATTCTTACAAAACGGTCAGGCCGAATCTAGCACCTTAACGCCATTATTACCTTCTGATAGTGAGTATTGTAGTTCGCCATTACGACTGCCTTCGTTAATTGTATGTACACAAGCTAAACCTACACCAGAAACCTAGACAATGCGCAGGTAAGCCGGAGACTAACGGAAAACACAAACACGAGTATTATCAATAAGGTAAACAAATGCGTGGCTCAATTCGCAATAGCATACGAACTGATCGTCAAAGCTATGGTCATTTTCAGTATAACAGCGAGCAATAATGTCCAATTTGGATTGAACTTGGTTCGCGCCTTTGTGTTGGCTTGTCATCGTAGCGTAAAGGTTGGGGACCTATTATGTCAATACGTGGTCTGTTTATTCGAGGATGAAAAATGTCTGTGTTTTGTTCGCTGGTTTACCCGTCCATTGGACAAGTACTGTCCGCCTGCGTGTAAAAACATTGAGGTGTGACGTCAACCACACAATTTCATGAGCGTCGGGGAACACGTCACATGGCGGTGACAGCGGTTGGGGCTTGCTGCACGTGCTGACGTTTACTCGTTGCTAGTTAGCTGTCCATCGGTTAGCACTTGAGCGTCATGCTACATGTTTTGCACGTGCATTTGTCGCCACCCCAATCTGTCACCCACCGTTGCTGCCATTTGCATTCTGTTCTTAGTCCGTTAACATTTCCCTCACGACCTGCCTGGATTTGAGTCTGGCGTTGAACCAATCTGTCAAATCTATGATAGACTACACGAAGTCACATCGCGTGCACACCTCGCACAGCTCATCCTTCAGTACGGAAGCTGAAAACAACACCACTTACATAAACCATAGATACGGTGATTCCTATTTTCATCATGCCAATGGATGAAGATGGTTAATTGAATTTGGCCTTTTTTATATACGCGAATGCCTTTTATATTTTTATAAGGTATTCGTAAAGTCGTTTCATACTTGGAGTGAACAAAATTAATAGTATCTTTAATTATTTTCGTTTGGTCTGCTACCCCCTCCCTCCCAACCCCAGCCATCCCGCGAAACATATATAGTATACAGTAATTTTGAATCAGTCTTCATCTGTACCTTTTTTGTCTCGTTTACAGACGTCACGTATTTTACGCAGTAACAATAAAAAATATTTTGAAACAGAATCCCTCAATTAGTAAGGTTCAATTATCTTTTGTACGCATCTTTGGTTTTCAAAGATTTCGTAGAACTGTGACGTTATGAACGAAAGATACATCTCTAATATATATAAGTAATTATAATACCTATAATTACATTTATAACTTTGTTATTTTGCTTGTAAATTACACGTATAGATTATCTGATGTTTGTGACAGTGAAACAGACATTGTGGATGGTATTACCATTCTTATAGACTATTTAAAACTTAAAACCATTGATGCATAGGCATTAAGATTTGATGAACAACGATAGTTAACGATCATGTTCAATTAATTACTGAAGGATTAAAGTACTGACTGCTTCTGAATCATGTCAATAAATACCACAGTGTACCGCCATTAAGGATGGTGATTGTACTGGTGATGCCGCGTTAACGTCAACAGTTCCTGGTTATTATGATAGTAAATGATTGGTAACTATTGCTACTGCTATGATGATGATTATGATGATGATGATGATGATGATCATCATCATCATCATTAATTTCGCTGATAGTAATGAAGTGATAACTACCCCTACCTCTCCCACTACCTGTGCCACTACCTCTACAGCTACCATTACCCCTACCCATCTACCCTGCCCGTATTGCCATCACTACCTCTACCCTATAATTTGACCCCTACCGCAACTATTATCACTACGTTTATCTCTACTTTTACCGTTATCTCCACCCCTACCACAACCTCTGTCACTACTTCTACCCCCACTTCTACCGCTACCCCCACCCTGCCCCAACCCCGACCCCTAACTCCATCGCTTCCTATACGCCCCCACACCAGCCGTTCCAACTTCCTATCCCATTGCCCTACCCTTCTACCCAACCTATGATATAAACGGACAGGGTCTAGAGAACACGATCCGAGGCTTGTGTGGGCGTCCTTCACCTTGGGTCAGATTTAAGATAAAGGCGCCCATTTTGAAGCCCCTCTTGCGTTATCCGCAGTATATCACCTACTTATCGCCGTACCCCTATCCCCGTTATAACACGGATCAAATGACTTGTAAAATCTCGTTCATTTGCACCCCCAGTCAATGCCCGGACAAGAGTTGATAAGCTGGACTGGTTCTTATTTACGACCAGTACTACCCCAACGTACAGCTCAGGGACTGACGTCCTCCATGGCCGAGGACATCCCGCATTATTGCAACACAAAATATTTATGATCCTAGACCGAGTTCTAAACCTAGACAAGGACATCATCTCGTGTGTACGACATATGCGTAGATACAACATGAAATGAACGCTCTGTAGTGCAACAGCGGGGTTCCGGTGTAACGAAACACTGACTATCCCAAATTTCGTCTTCCAATAACTCCTTCGAAAGGGACGTTAAGAGAATTAGTTGCTCTGACAGCCTTCGAACTTCACGCTAGTCCGCTTGACCGAAACAACTAAATTGTACTAAGGACAAATAAAACCCCAATGATGGTAGTTCCCATTGGCTAGTCGCATTTGAGGGACATAGCTCTGAAGCAATTATCTGAGCTTCAATTCTGCTACAAATTAAAACTTAATAAAACTTACAGAAATCTAAACATTGTAAACATTTGTGTCTTGTTCAAGCAGGACGAGCTACAAACTCTGAGGACTACATAAGGTTTACACTATTCCTCTGGACTGTTCTTAAATACTCCGAATTTCTAAAGCTGATTTGAAGTTTCAGATTATTCTTAAGATATGTCACTTCATGATTTCAAAGCTAATATAGCCAGAGAATATTTATATTTATATAAATGTTCTCTGATATATTTGATGCAACAATTGTGACTTATTCTAGTTGTACCCTACCCGAGTTAATTCACGAGAACTTATGAAACGGAAAACAAACAAAATTAACGTCAAGGCCGTCTTGGCCGTCACATGGCGATACCGGACTCGGCAACACAGATGCTGTTGCTGTGGAAACGCCTCCGACGTTGCTGTAATCCCTTATTTTACTTTAACCACAAACAAATTTTCGAGGACGACGCATAATCTCTGCCCATCAGTCAAGTTTCCCAAGGAATGCGTTGACCCAGATCTTTCTGACGCACAGGACGGACAGAAGATCCCAGACTCGTTGGGAAAGACGTCGCCACCAGTCTACATTTTGATTTAAATTTAAATTCAGTCTGGGGTATGGTCAAAGATACTTATGAGTAAGCAGTGAGAATAAGGAGAGGGTTAAAAGCCCTTCCCCAATCTAATATTGCAAATCCCAGCCACGTTCGAGATCCTTCAGACCCAGGAGAAGCCGGCGGGGTGTTTCGATGAAGTGTCGCCTTGCACAATGGCGACCCATAATATCACATCCTCTTCACGTCTTGATTCAGATGAGGTAAAACTTTTGAGTCACAATATCCATGGTGAGGTTCTATTCTTCTATGCATGCTCGTACCTTGCTTCAAGCGCCATTGCATATCCGCCAGAAGATGCTTAAAACGCGCGGGAAAAAGCAGACGATAATTAAGGCGGATCTCGTCTGCTTCTCACGTGATCTACGTGTTGGTGTTAACATGGCGACCAACATGAGGTGAGAGTGCTCCAAAGCTCAGGAGAGTTGTTTCAATAAGGGAAATATTTTCCTTTCAGAGACAAATATTGATTGTAAATGATTTAATGTTGCATGGGCGGACACACAAGTAGATGGTCCTGACACTTACAGTGTTCATTTTGGTCAGGTCTCTTCACCGAATAGTAACGTTGTTGATTCCTACAGAGGGCCGTGACCTACATTTGGAAGATCTCGTTATTTAATGGATGAAGACTATTATTCTCAAAATGACATTATCAGAATTAGGGAGTGTAAAGGCATTATTATATTTCATTCTTAATATTGGCAAACAACAAAATATAACTGATGATGAGATTATATATAATCGGCGAGTCATTTTATGAAAGACATCTTTCATTCTCAAACAAGTATCCGCAAAGGAGGTTATCTGAAATAACGAAATGTCACTGTTTAGAACTATTCGTATATGTGAGTGAGTGAGTATGGTTTTACGCCGCTTTTAGGAATATCCCAGCAATATCACGGCGGGGGACACCATGGGCTTCACACATTGTAGCCATGTCGGGAATCGAACTCGGGTCTTCGGCGTGACAAGCTAACGCTTTAACCACTAGGCTACCCGACCGCCCCTATTCGTATATGTGGTTTCGACATGCACTGCATAATACGTTGACAAATACACACCACTGGCTTGTCTGAATGGTGGTGCACCTGAGATGCAACAACATCAACAAGAGTGAAGACTGGTTGATCTAAAATCGGTGTCAGCTTTGATGTCCTCCTTTCTGACAACATACCAAGTCTCATCTCTTCAGTGCAATACCGACTCAAACGCAGAGAGGGCTTGCTTTAAGTGACCTGTTGCGAAGTGTACTGATGTAGACGTGACCTTTTGGATTTCTTTGTCTTTCAGTTCGATTTTCCAAACAGACAACAATTTGACGATGGTATTTAAACAATGTTTACTCAAACGTTCTTGCACTGGTTGCAGTTAATTTGTAAAGACATAAATGAACATGGGTGTAAGTTTTCATTGACAGTGAAACCTCTTTAATCCAGACTGTAACGTTGTAGGCAAGAAATGAACATGGGTGTATGTTCATATGTACAGTGAAACCTCGTTAATCCAGACTGTACCGTTTTGAAGGCAAATATTAGCATGGGTGTAAGTTCTATTTTTACAGTAAAACCTCGTAAATCCAGACTGTACTTTTGTAGGGCAAATGAACATGGGTTATGTTTACGTTTACAATGAAACCTCGCTAATCCAGACTGTACCGTTGTGAAGACCAAATATACATGGGTGTAAGTTTTCGTTTACAGTTTACATTTGAAGTGTCTCGCTCATACAGACAGTACCGTTGTGAAGACCAATATATGCATGGGTGTCTCGCTTATACAGACAGTACCGTTCCGTTCATATTGAAAAAGTTTCCGGTTTGACGAATTAGGGATTCGGATATTATATGTCTGTATATGTGGACATTATTTGTTCCCAATACGAGGTTCTTTAAATAACGGCGTTTCATTGTACTATGTGTTCGCATATATCATGTAAACAATTGTCTCTATACCATATACTTACGTATATTAATATAGATATATAAAATGGTAACGCCAGAGAATAATCTATCTGCCTAGTCCTTTGGGCGTAAAAGACAAAATAGAGGTAAACATTATATGAAGGGTTCACCGAAAATCAGTGATGACACCAGGTGTTCGCGAAAAGGGTACGATTGTCCGAAAAGGTAGCATCCGACATTCACACGATTTACATAAGCATGTGTTTGTGTTTGCAATCTTTATGCAAAGAGTCAAAGGTGCTTATTTGCAATGTTTATTTAGAACATTGAAATGCAATGCATTCCTAATTTCTAAAAACACTGTGACTTTACACACTTAACAAACAATCTGTGTGACTAATACATTATACTCGTTACGATTTTGCAATATATTTGCTTTTCATTATTGTGAATTGATAGTATCCCTGGGGGAAATTCCTTCAGCTCAGACTACTTAATTGGGCATGTGTTATTGTCAATTTTCACAATAATGTACGTATCATCAAAATTATATCTTAACAAAACGCACTACGTCTCAATATATCCCGGTGACATAAATCGTTGGTGGCATTAATCATACCATCAACACAAACAATACCTGTGTCGTAGCGCCACTGCAACAACAAAACCTGTTCTAAACATCATCTTAAACATCAATATTGTGAACAAGCTGCAACAAATTAGCGCCGGGTACAAAACAGCTATCAGATCAGACATAAAGGAAAGTCATGCTGGCTACGTGCTAGCCCCATAAACCACACCAAGAATCGATTACCTGGCCATACAGGCCACGGCCGCCGATAAGACCGTGCACCTGACGACGCTGGGGTGGGGCGTGGGTGGGGGAGGTCGGTGTGGCGGGGTGGATGGGCGAAAGTTATGAGAGCTGTTATCATATCACCTGATGGAGACGTCGCTGACGACAATGGAACTGGACGACGTTGTGTGGGATCCAAGATGGCCGCGCAACCTGCTGAACAAGATGATGAAACCTAGCTGTATGGTATGGCTGTGTGTAGAGCTGACCCATATCTAATCTGAACATTTTTATTTTATTTGACATCCCCTATTTGATACTCCAATCAATGGCAAATATGTCTTGTTTAGGTCACATGATCTGAGAATATACTTATACACATGGTCTTACTGAGTAAAAGATACACTGCGAACATATTCACTGCGATCTAATTTATGAATGTACAGTAAACTACAGTTATAACGAACTCAAAGGGACTACTAATTTTAGTTCGTTATAACCGTAATTCGTTATAAGCATATATACAGTATAGCTACAGCAAATAGTCGGGACTAAAAAGTTAGTTCGTTATATCCGTTAGTTCGTTATAAGCGTGTTCGTTATAACCGTAGTTCACTGTATACAATTTGTGCATTTTAGAATAGCCACAAGAGAAAACAAGAACATAGTCACATAATCCTGTTCAAGAATCATATACGCGTGATCTAATACATGAATGGACACAATACGTGTATGGTCAAGTAGCCTAGTCTTCGAATTGACGCACGAGGGACATCGTCACGCTGTTTAATCAAAGAAAAGACACAACAGGAGCATATTCACGCTTACGTCATATCTTACAAAATATATACAATAAAAACATATTCAAGTTGTCTAGTCTAAGAATAGAAACAATATGAGCACATTCACTCACTTTGTCTAATCTGAGAATAGAAACAATACGAGCATGTTTACGTTGTCTAGTCTGAGAATGAACACAATATGAACATATTCACGTTGTATAATCTAAGCATAGGCACAATATGAACATATTCACGTTGTCTAATCTAAAAATAGACATAATAAGAACATATTCACTTGGTCTAGTCTAAGAATAGACACAATATGAACATATTCACGTTGTCTAATCTGAGAATAGACACAATATGAACATATTCACGTTGTCTAATCTAAGAATAGACACAATATGAACATATTCACGTTGTCTAATCTAAATATAGACATAATAAGAACATATTCACATTTCTAACCTAGGAAAAGAAACGCAATGATAATGTTCACGTTGTCTAATCCCTGAATAGACACACTACGAGCCAATTCACGTGGTACATATAATGGCTCTACCACTATGTACTATATATATATATGAAGAAGTTCTTCTTCTCTCTCTCTCTCTCTCTCTCTCTCTCTCTCTCTCTGTATATATATATATATTTATATATATATATATATATATCGGTTTTCGATCGCTTCACCCCACCACCCTACAAACCCTTACCATTTAAACAATATGTTTGTTCAAAGGATACCTCATTCATAACAAACATGTATTTTTTAAACTTTCGTTCAAAACAACGAACAGGTTACCTTAAAAAATACCAAGATAATGTTTCTAGTGACACTTGTATTCAATGTATAAAGAAAAGAGTTTTGAAATTAATCTACGTCTCAGTTAAACACGAATGCATGTGATAGTCTTTGTACAGCGTGTTAGCTATGTCACTCGCGGCTTCAGGACAACTCACTGTCGTTCACAATATGTATTTCAGAGTTGCATATCTCTTTCGTCGGCGTATGTGTTCGCCACACAGTTATGTGGTAATCACAAACTACAGGGTAGTTATAAACCACTCCAAAACCAGGATGACATAGACAAGTACTTGATGGCATTTTACCACTACCAAGTAGAGGTTTGACGTCGCTAGCCATTGTCTGAATGCTGAGCTGGTATTATCAAATCTGGAGTGAATACGAATATTCGAGTTATTATCAAATGTAACACGTACTTCGGTTATTTTGCAAATATATGAATCATATGTCTTATTCTTGAGAGTTATTGATACTGAATATGTATATAAAGTGTATAATGGATGACGTCATGGAAAAGTTTGCTTGCTGTCATGAATTTAACTCTTAAGCTGATAACACAAATCATCAAATAAACCTCTACTTTGTTTCTTTAAATTTAACATAAGTGTAAGGGTCATAATGGGTATTTTCTGTTTACAACATCTGTATTTTATGACTATGAAATATATAAATAAATACACTTGTATTGCTATATGTTACTATAAATAAAAGTAATTCTACATCAAAGCTTTGGATTTGGGGGACTCTTTGTGTTAAAGATTCTATGTATTATTATTACCAAAGGCGATAACCATCTACCCCAGTATACAAATAATTGGATATTTCTAAATTAATATGTTCAACTATAGTCATTTCACGAAAATGGTACGGGCTGTAGTTAGATGGTTTGTATTGAGAGCTACAGAGTATATTGTCTTGGTGATACGTTAATAGCCATGACTACAGATTGTTAATACCGTCATTCACAAGACTCAAGATAATAATATTTCAGTATAAAATGAACGAGTAGCTATTTTCACAACATGGGTTAAAATACACCAAATCAGTATAAAAAATATACAGCATTAAACCGATGTTTGACATTAACCATCGCAATAGATTTCAAGTAGTGCATAGTGGTATGATCATTATCAGAAGAGATACTGGAAATCTACAATGAATTATACTTGTACATTTCAGCCAGATCATATGTGATATATCACTCGATGCAGGGCATGTCTGTGCATACATGCATCAGAGGTCCGACAAATATGCTACTTGAGCCACCAGTATGCTCATATATACACCAAACCAGTTATTATAGACTCCATAGTCCTACATATCATAAACTAATGTAACATGTAATTGCTTAATTATTCAATTTCGGTCAGATTAAAAGGAAACATATTGAAATCATGGTTATCTTTCTTTAACAACGCGTGAAGAATTTACAGCTGAGGGATGTAAATATAATTAGCTTCGACCAGGTGTTAAGTGTCGAGTTTCATGTTTTACGTGTCGAGTTTCATGTTTTAAGTGTCGAGTTTCATGTTTTACGTGTCGTGTTTCATGTTTTACGTGTCGAGTTTCATGTTTTACATGCAGCGAACCCGAGATACAATGCATGGGTTTGTACCTGCTCTACCAACACAACGGACACCGGATAATATGGATCTCACTATTCCGAACAGTTTCTTTCTGGAAACGAAGAGATAATTCATATCTCATATTCATATTAGCCCGGAACTCAATAATCCAGACAAACAACCGTGCGGATTGCCGAGGTTTTTTATTACTTGTCACCACAATTGGTGTTGAATTAGATTATTAAATTAGAAATGTGTGGACGGGAAGCATAATGATATCACTGAACTGGGATTGAAATTGACTTCGTTATGACCAGTATTTTTAAAAATAAAACAAAAATTGAAAACAAAGCTTGCATCACAATCTGCCATTTGGAGATTATGCTATCACGAAAGCTTATTCTGGGAAGTACCTAAGAGTACTTCGAACGTAACCTTTTCAAATTCTTAGCCTCCAAATACGTCGACACAACCGGATCCACTTGTCGTGATCAAGGCAGTGTGGGTTGAGGCCAAGTAAATGGGAAATAATGCCACTATAAATGGCAAAAGGAAGCAATATGTCGGCTATTACGAAACTGTTCGTTCGGGTTATTGAATATCGTAATATATATATTATAAATATTATAAATCACATTGACAACAAGTTTCGGTATCTGGGAGAGGTTTCGATAGGACTAATTCTGAAGTATATGACAATTCCAATGTTGATGGGAAACTCATGATTATATTAACACGTCGTTGTTGAAATGTACACGCCCGTTATGTGCCTAAATTTGAAACATGTCAAGCCCAAGGTTTTTACTGTAATTTATTAGAATTGTACATTCTGTATTTCAGATATTCCTTCCTGTCTGTTACATTCTGTATGCAACAATTCTCCATATTCATTGTAAACGGAACTATTAACCAGAATGTTACCCTTCCTTTAAAGACGTTAGTATTTACAAAATAATATGTATTTGTGCATTTCAATGAATATATAATAAATATAATGCTTAGTCACCATTATGAAGAAATTTATTTTTTTTAAAGAAAATCTTAATTAGTAAAACTGACTTAAAAATCAGCTTCATGATATATAATCGGAATGTTGCGTTTCCCTGAAAAAGTACACAATTGAGTAAATAACCTGGGCAATGAACACATCCTACAAATAATTTATTATGTATGCATTTCATTAGACACCAGTTACCGCTCTCCTGAAATACATTGTCAATTGAACACAATGATGTTCAACTGTGATCTTATCGTTATTACGTTGACGAGGTCGCCATATTGTACCTCCATCACAACGTTAAGCAAATGCAGTTGTGTTTGCAAAATCTATGAGGCATGAACCAATCGACTCTATTTGCATATAGACATATCCGCCAGTGTGTCAATTCCCTAAAGGATGGCACCAAATCAGGCTTACAATTATGGAACCCTAATGTCGAAATTGTCGTTTTAACTATCCTGGATCCTAGTCAGTATTTTAACACGTTCATCGCCCTGGCCAGACGTGGTTGCCTGTGTTTAGCACGACCCAAGCGCGATCCAACATCGTTGAACTTGTATGTCAAATTGGCTTGTATTAACGGCGAGGCTCAGCCTTTGCTTCTTCACTACGTTTATTGTATAATCAATACCCTAAGAGCGAGGGTAAATATACCCGCTTCGCGTTCTTTATTTTCCTAGGGCTTCCTAAGTCAACACTGAGAAATTCAAATAAAAGTCTCATATTTTACTGGCCAGAGCGAGAGCTTCGTTTGTTTTGGGTATCAGCTCTTCCGCCAGCTAGAGAGGGCACACATAACCTCGTCATATTGTACTAGACGCTTTCACATACGGTTTTCTCGCTTTCAAACGGGATGTACGTTTCTAAGTTTTGTTTTGTGGTCCGAGTTTCGTCCGAACGTTGACCTGGGAGTCACGCTAGACCATGAAAATGGAGGACCGTCGTCACCTTGACTTCCGAACACGACCAGAGATATTTAGCAATGGCTATGATTCAGCAATCCTGGGAGCCATTTCGTTCGTTGAAAGGTAAACTTATTTTCTGTACAGGTTTATCATAAGATATGTCTATAAATATATTTCTATCGATCTACGTGATTTCCGATCACGCATATTGGCATGTGTAAATTTTTTTGTGGTGATCGCTGAGCTGATGTTTATCATTACATCGTTTGATTCGTTTATTTGTTTATTTATAAACGGTGGTAGCGTGTAGGACATGCTGGGGACGGCAGTGGCATCGGCGCAAAACAATGGATGAGACACTTCGTCATAACTCACAACAATTGATTTGTAAATTTCCCACTTGAGCAGTTTGGGATCACAATTTCCTCTTTAAGTTTGGCCCAGAGCTTAAGACAGTATAGAAGCGAAGTTCATAAGATGCTGGCTCCAGTCTTCGCCGACCGCTCACTTTGTGGCTTGAACGAGCTTTGTTATATCTCCGGGAGGGGGCTCGTCCTCCTGTGCCGATGGCCGGCCATCTTGATCGAGTTAAAGGCTCGACGCCTCAAGGAAAGGGGACATCACAGAGAGAAATTAGTTTGTGAAATGACAATAACGTCTTGTAGGGCACAGACTTGCGTTGAGGAGCACAGCAATGAGAGAAGGATAATTCAAACTGCTCGCAAGACTCCGGCCGTACACCTTATAATTGTATTAAACTTTCACCGGTCAATGGAAGCCAATGGTTCCCGCTAATCGAGCAAACGACTTAATTCTGATAAAAGGGGGTTGCATTAATGCAGGCGGGGTCTGACTGGACCGGCGCTGTATCCCGAGACAAACGCGTGCAATATGTCACCCTAATCTAATAGAGATGGCCCGGAATTATGTAAATTTCTCCAAGATTCGTTTCGGACGATCTAGCGACACGGTTCGTGTGTGTTTGACGATGGCCGGAATGTATTTGCCTTTCTTCCCGTCTGCTTGAACGTCTGGGGACAGTTGAAGCAGAAATCCATTACACTAAGTCGTGTCCATCTCCCGATATCACCCCCTATCTCCAACATTACCATTTTCCTCTCCCAGGGAATTTAGAACCCATCCCATTACATGAGTCTTAATGTTTGTAATAGCGCTAATCTTTTTACCATATTAGCAGCTCGGAGACTTGTTTCATTGGGTTGCATGGCGATACCTCGGTCAGGGCATGCTGTTTAATTTCGGGAAGAACAGTCACAATGGTTCATTCTTCCTCCTATTACAATCAATAGACAGAGGGAATAGCCTGACAATGTTGCTTTGTCTCAGAATGTCTCCACCTCCATCCCCAGGCCGACGCTGGAAATATTGGCTGACCATCCTGCAATCTGAGAGAACCGCTTTGGCCAATTGTCCAGTTGGTTATAATAACATCATGGTGTTCTATACGGAAGAAAAGCAATATGGCCGCCTTTTTTCCTGCATTGCTCTCATCTGTTGCTGGACCAAATGTCTTATTGAATATGCCCCAGGGTATCGTGGTCGCTCATTTGGAAGCTGTATCTCGAACCAGACAGCCTTGTTAATCGTTTAGGTGCAAGGAACTTGGTCAAAGACGAAAGGTTAGGATCAATGCGTGAAACAGGCCTGGGGCCATGTCTCTTAATATCAAACCAAGTTTCACAACAACTAATTGAATCTAGCTATACATAACAATACCCAAGATTCTCGGTTGTAGGCGCATCAACGTCCATCCATGCCTACGGTTGCAATACCCTGGTGAAGATGAGGATATTAAAATGAAATTTTGTTGTAGACGGGTAATGGGACAGAAGGGTAATTAATATATATCTAGACCTGAGAGATTTATTGTACAAGCGTTACCATAGAAACGGTTTCACATTCTACACCTTGTTGATATCGATGTCTGAAGATTTCGAAACTTGGCATGGCGAGTGAGTCATACTGCTGTCATTGATAGCTGGGTCAACTGGTGTACGCTTTGACAACGTATGGACCCAGGTGTATTAGACGTTAACCCCAACTTACCACTAAGCTACCCTGCCCGAACACGGTTCAAAATATGTTGTTTTTACGCCGCGTTTAGCACTATTCCGGCAATATCACAGTGGTAGGACAATGAGGTTCACACGTTTTTACCCACGTGGGACTCGAACCCGGTCTTTTGACGTGACGAGCGAACAGCTTAACCACTAGGCTACCTCGCATAACGTGTCTTCCATCGCCTCTAAGATATAAATACAATTGCATCTGTACCAAGGCGTACGTAAGAATAATCATGTTCAGTAATCACACACCATCGGATGTTGTTTGTTTGTTTGTCTGTTTGTCGTTTAACGCCGCACCCAGCAATTTTCCAGCTATATGACTGCGGTCTGTAAATAATCGAGTCTGGACCAGACAATCCAGTGATTGACATCATGAGCATCGATCCACGCAATTGGGATACGATGACATGCATCAACCAAGTCAACGAATCTGACCATCCGATCCGGTTAGTCGCCCCTTACAACAAGCATAGTCCCTTTTACGGCAAGCATGGGTTGCTGAAGACCTATACTACCCCGGATCTTCAAGGGTGTATATAACACAGGCTGTGATATATGTTGTACAACTAACACTGACCTACTTACCCACTCATTGCCTTTCTGATTGAATATCAAACATCTAATGTATGATATTGTTTGGTAGATTTGATCACTTCTGTACGTGTGTGTGTGTGTGTGTGTGTGTGTGTGTGTGTGTGTGTGTGTGTGTGTGTCCTAGTACAGAATAATAATAATAACTATCCCGAAATAATGACCAACGCATATGCTATCAAATACCGGTCTCAGACCACGCCAACCCCGGCAGAAGCAATCTGTTATCACTCTCACGACGCCCTGGTTACCCGTGCTATGATATGAGGTAAAGGCTCTTGAAATAACATTAAACCACAGTTGAATTATATTTCCTTCTCACTACCTCGCAAATTCATCACAGGGCTCTTCAAAACACACAAACACATCCAGGTGCTTGTAAGTGGTAGGCTCAAAGGTCATCGCGTCTGCGCAATGGCGTCAAATCAAGATGGCGACCAATTTTGTCATGACGACCCATGAGACTAATGTCGTCGCGCATAGAATGATCGGAAATGTATTATCAATCATGATAAGAGACCGACAAGCCTCAAGATAGAACCACTCGGCCTACCTGACAGTTCCCTTGAGTATTCATACAAAACCGTAGCCGATATATGACGGTCATTTTACATTAACATTATGATGTACCCACCCTTATACACAAACCCATACTTGGTGCACCAACTTGGAAAATTTACGAATTTAGGTCACTCAACAGTATTTTGTGACTCTTACCCTTTCAACAACCAGAGCATGAGAATTGAATATCACATACCACGTACCCGCGTTATGAGGGCTACAGAACTATTTTGTTTTCCGGCATTGAAGTAGGGTCATATATCACATTTTCGTTAAGTCAAAACGTCTTTTAGGGATGGGAGTTTAAGGAGTGACTACAAGCCATTAAACAGTTTGTGCGGCGTATTCCACCGTTGGGATTTATTTGTTTACGGTTATTTATCAACCTTGCATGCTAAAGTGAATTAGCAACACATGTAGTTTTATTTTGTTTAATGAATTCAGTACCTCTTTTCACCCGGGAAGTAACATTTCCTAGACGATACCAGTCCCCCTGAATTCTCTATCTCGTGTCTGTGTGCGTCAGTGATGATAACATGACTCCTTCGGGGTGACCTGCTTTGCAAAGATGCGACAAGTCCAATGGTATTGCATTCAATAAATTTCACTTATCGAGACCCGTTGTCAGATTCCTAATAAATTATTCCAACATCAAAAACCTCAGAGAGGTTTATCAGGGCCTTTCCCTGACAATGTAAAATATTTCCCTATAAAATTTTATTACGGATTAAAACTTCCGTACGTATAGCTACTTCTACGAAGGCAGATGGACAGGATTCCTCAGTTGCGGTGGCAACAATTCCTCCGAGCCAGCCCGTGTAGTTTTACCTGGTATGTTGTCGACCTCAGCTGATAAGGCGGGAGAAATGGGTTACCTCGGGCTGAAATTGACAAGTCTGGATGTAATTAACAACGACAAGAAATTTACATCCGTTCGTGAAACAGCGTCTCTCCGAGCGGAATGATGACATCACGCACGAGGTCCGCGTGCTGTCACGTGATGCTATGGCGACATCTAGCGGAGCTAGGACGTGCATGTCGTCATAACGAAGGGAGTGTGAATGGTTTAATTGGTAAATTGCACGTTATTGACAGGTGATAAGAGGGCATTTGAAATAGATAAGTACTGAATGCTGATGCGTGCCCAACGTAAGAGGCGAGGGTTTGACGCGAGTGGGCGTGGCGACCCTCTTGTGACAGGCACAAGGGGAATATAAGTCTGCTGGGTTCTACTAAAGGCACATGTTGGTCCTTTTAGGGTCATTTTGAAAACAACTTATAAAGTTACAAAGTCTCATCAACAGCCATTTCAATGGGAGTTGGACGGTCGAGGCCTTCGAAGCGTATCTGATTACGTCTTGGAGCATCGCTGCTGCCTGTTCGAAGATGATAAATATCATGATCGCGTTACAACATTTCTTTTTCGCTGAGAGTTTGTAATCCGCTTGAGGGTGAAATTGAATCTGTCAAGCAACTGCATATTTGGACTTTAATTTTGATTTTTAGCCAACAGTTACCAACAAATAATACAAAACCTACGAACAAATAACTGTTCACATGTATTTTCTTAAAGAGACACTGTATCACGTTAGTTCATTCGTACCATCGCTGATTATGTTTCTAGGTTTGTCGGCACCATATCCGTGCTCGTGGGTTTCACCGAAGTGGTAAACGTCTGTGACCTGTATCACTTCGGGCTTTCCTCCCACATTAAGCTGACACGCCGCGATATAACTGGAATACTGTTAAAAGCGGCGTTAAACCCAACTCCCACACTCGTACCATCGCTATCGGTTGTAATTTATCATCGCCCTATTACCGATGCGTCGTTAAACTCACTCACTCACTCGTAGTTCCAGGGGGGGGGGGGGGGGGGGCACTCACTCACTCGTCGTACCAGGGCCCTACATGCATCACAAACACACATCAAATGTCATGTATTAAATAATTTACAATCATTTATCATATTACGATAGTGTTATTGATGCATAAAACAATCCGATAAAATTGGTATCACGATCAGATAAATATGCAAACGAGGTTACCAAGCAGGAACTACTTTTAAGGTCCATAGGTCCATATAATTTGACCAACAAACTAACACAAACCTTTATAACCCAATAATTTTAGATCAATGTTTCCCGATGTGCGGGCGTTTCTGTAGACAAACACGGCTGCACGCCATTTGGCGCTATATGATAAATGGGGCGGTTCACTCACATTGTATTCTTACACATTGTCTAAAGTTATTTCATTCAGTGAAAGTATTTCTTTAACATCGATTATTTACAGAATGTCATTATATTATAAAAGTACCATTAGACCAAGCGTTTCCGTATCGTACGTACACGTACCAGGAATAAACCTGTGTACACTGCCGGGCAAAAGAAAGTATACCCCGAAGTTTGATGGTGGCTAAAAATGAAACAAACAAGAATGGTTATTCGATGGTGATGTATTTGATACATGTATCATGGTTATGTTTTGGGCCTTAAGTGTGTCGTGTTTCGGCGATTGCTTTCAAGCCAGTAACGTTCTGATAACGTTTGTAATTATTTAATTATTTTGTCAAATCCAATTTTCAAGCGTATGCTTTCTTTTGCCCGGCAGTTTATATGCTGTAACTCAAGTTCTATTTCTAATATACTACTCAAAAGAAGTTAAGAACCACCCGATTCGTTTCATATTACTAGGTACTACATATATTAATAGTTAAGAATGCTTAATGGTTTCTTTGTCGAATGATGATTACGTATATATCAAAATAGATCTTCAGCAACCCATGCTTGCCGTAAAAAGCGACAATGATTGTCGTAAGAGGCGACTAACGGGATCGGGTGGTCAAGCTCACTGACGTGGTTGATGCATGTCATTGTATCCCAGTTTCGTGGATCGATGCTCATGATGTCGATCACTGGATTGTCTGGCCCAGACTCGATTATTTACAGACCGCCGTCATAAGCTGATATTGCTGGGTGCGGCGTTAAACAACAAACAACCATCGAGAAAAAGTTATGGTTTTTTTATATGAGAGACTTGAATTTAAGATTGTACCTAATCGGCGTGGAGTGTCGTCTGCTTGCTAGCACATTCTGTTCGGCCCTAATCATCAGGAGTATCCGAACTTCACAGTCATTAGTATCAACTGGGGTCCCTCGTGTAGTTTCTGAGAGCAGACGACAGCTCCCCTCGTGTTAGACCCCCCTTGCCACGACTCTGAGTGACGTCATCAATTACCAAGTGGGCTAACTTGCCTCATATTGTAAAAACTTCCACACTTTATTGCACCTTTTATATCGGCTAAGAACCATTACACGTCGGCCCCAGTGAAATTACTCCTTTAAGTGACGTTCGAGTATGGCATTCGTGTTATTGTCGAGAGAAAAGTCCGCCATAATTAGCCCGCCATTTCCTCGAGAGGGTGAACTTTGACAGAGTCCCTGCCACCTTGGTTTTGGGTCACGGGTGACACCATATTATGAGCAAAAGTGCCGATATTTCACACTAATCTGTTACAAATAGGCACCCTCCTCTGTTGCTAATGACTGCGATGAGGTCGGGCGTAGCCTCGTTATGAGATTTAACTGTCGTCTGCGCTGTCGGTCGTCTGCTTCCACATCTTCGTAACCTGTATGTAGCTGAAATTACCTTCACTTAAAAAAATGCATTATTTTAGCCCCAAAATATATTCTATGCACTTTTTATTCAAGATTTGTCTCTACATCTTTCTCCATCTGGACTTCAACTTGAATTACGTAATCTAACCTCTCACATTCTTGTTCTGTGTTCTGAGCCCCATCAACTGGATGAGTTGAACCGTGATTTGATAGCGGCTACATCTAATCCCAGTGTGACCTTTTGGTTGACCTTGATTGTTTATGACATACGAGTGTTCTGAAGAGCTCCTCTCAGCGTCATAACGGGATGACACAACACGGAGTTCAGTCTTATCGCGGTGGAAGGCATTGATTACTGTAGACATGATAATGAATGGAGAGCATCCGCATTGTGTTGTTTCGTAACGATAACATGACTATTGATAGCAGTCTTTGGTGTCTTCGTCATTAACAACTGGGGCAGGGGTTAATGCTCGTCACTACGAAGACCCAGGTTCGTTCCCCACATGGATACAATGTGTGAAGCTCATTTCCGGTGTCCCCCGACGTGATATTGCTGTAATAATGCTGAAAGCGGCGTAAAACCATACTCCCTCACTCCCTCCACCAGTGAAGATACTTGCCGTAACAGGCGACTATGCTTGTTGTAAGAGGCGACTAACGGGATCGGGTGGTCAGGCTCGCTGACTTGGTTGATGAATGTCATCTATCCCAATTGCGTGGATTGATGCTCATGATGTCAATCACTGGATTGTCTGGTCCAGACTCGATTATTTACAGACCGCCGTCATATAGCTTGAATATTGTTGAGTGCGGCGCTAAACAACAAACAAACTCACTCACTCACTCATTAACAAAAAGTAACCATAGTATGAACTTCGTTAATTCGATGTTATCGACACCATCGAAAATACATCGAGTTATCGGGGGTTCGAGACAAACGGAGTGTCGATATTAGACCAAAGAGTCGATTTTTATTCTGCCTGGACTATACTGTTACATTCTCTGACTGATATATCGAGCTGGGTTCGAGTTATCGAGGTTTTGTTCCAGGTCAACAATTGTGAAATGAGAACATTTTCGTACATTGATATATCTAATTCAGCAATGCGCCATGGTATAGGATACATGCTGTTGCATTCGAGACAAGAGTTACTGTAAGATATCTTTATAAATCCATGAATTATTTAAAACTGCACTAAAACGCGTGTGTTGTAATCAAAGTCTGTCTAGCTTCTGACCTGACATTGTTTCCAAGCTTTATCGAACTACGGATTAGACGACATATATTCAATGTTCCCCGTGACTTTGAGTAAATTAACCAAATTGCTGGAAAGAAAGTATCAACCTGAAAATTGGACTTCACCAAATCATTACAAACGTTATCAAAACGTTACTAGGCTGAAAACAGTCACCGAAACAATGCAAACTTAAGGTCCAAAACAGAAATATGACACCCGTATCAAATACATCACCAGCGAATAACAATTTCGTGTGTCTGTTATTTTAGCCCCCATCAGGTGAGGTGAGGTGAAATTGGGTTTAACGTCGCGTCCAAGATTATTGCACTTATATAGCGACGTGCATGCACGTGTATGTGTGTGTGTGGCTGCTTGTACTAGTCCGGACTGATGCCGATTTATAGTGCTAGCTCACTGAGATACCATGCCGCAGTTTAACATGAATACCCCACTCAGACACAGTATACTGACTCCGAGCCGACCAGTCCTTGTTTTAGCCCCTTAATGCCGAGCGCCAGACAGGGTAACAACAAGTACAATCTTTTAACGTCTTTTTGTATGACGCGGCCCGGGATCGAACCCCGGACCTTCCGCTCTCCGGGCGGACGCTCTACCACTAGACCACGGAGGCGGTCGTTAGCCCCCATCAAACATGCGTGTATTCTTTTTTGCCCAGCATTATATGTAACATACATTTCGTTTCCATCGTTTAAAGGCAACTTACACTAGGCCGAAACACGGTTGTATCAGTTTAATGGCGCAGCCCCGTCCCTGCCCATGATTTAGTGGGCCTGAAGAGTATTCCCGTTACATCACAGGTATGAGGTCAATGGTGGACAAATACTGAAGGTGATGCAGGTCTTAGACATTTATCACTTTATTCAGTTTTGGCGAATCTGGGATTCGACACAGGATAAGCGGATTCTGACCCCTCCAAGGGACTGAACTCTGCAAAATGTATTGCAATGCCTTGGACGACTCTACCCTTGATGATAGTTCAAACAACTCTTTCTTTAAGTGTCCCATGAATAAAAATATTAAAGTCAGTATACATCTAAAATACTGTCCAAACGAAAACATTGTACTTGGATGTTTAAACAATGCTATCAGTTCCCATGGTGTTGCAATTAATCTCCACGTCAACATAAAACTTTATACCACACTATATCTTTCACTGCGAAATATTTTCCTTGTTTAACGACATTTCAAATAGGAGATAGCAAAGAACCTGTCGATTGAAATAAGATGTAGGGTAAGGAAGGCCTATTTATCCTTATACATTCCGAGCGTTATAGCAACACAGACGTGTGGCGGACGGATACACTGGGAGGCGGTGCACGTGGCTGTGACGTTTGTACCACTCCGCAAACAAGTGCAACGATAATGGGAAAGACACCGCAGCCATGTGGGACACATTTCTCTGATGTAATCATATTTGTTATTATTTTCAAAGACGAATCATGCTAAGGTGTCGATGATAATGTCAGATGTCATTTAATGTTTGTGCTGTATAACAACGCTGTACTCATTCACGCAAACCTCACGTGTTCCGTAATTTGTTTTTTTCGGACGTTAATGTTTTAAAACAAAAGAGGACAGATGATACCTTATTTTATACTTTTTTGATATTGTATATCATTTAGCATTATATTATTAATTACACCAAAAATGTATTTTTGAAATAAAATTAAATTGGGGAAAATGGGAAAAAACGTCAGATTTACTGATTAGGGGTTTTGGTCGGGAGGCTGCATCGACTCCTCTCCAGATAAATGAGTAGTGATGCTTGATCGATGATTTGGTAGGGTGAGAGTACGGGCCTCGCTGCCCCTGGATTCCTAATGACAAGGTCTCGTTGTTTGTCCTCGAATGCTTAAGTATGGAAATCGTATCTCAACATGTATGTAAACACTTCGTGTGCATTTTTTCAAGTGTTTAATGTTTATCGAGGATTAACAGACATGTATAGATAGGCCCTTTTCTCTTGTCAGTCTTACCGAATGATATCGGTTAAGGCACTCAATGTGGAGGTTAATCACTTCCATTCAAAACTGGGGCTGGGCCGAGTTTACTGCGTGACAATAGTAAGCTAGTTTTACTTGACGTGCCCGTCGTTCATGTTGTCACTACAGCTTGACTTGAAGTGAGGAGAAAAAATCAATCGATCGGTTGAAATTCAGAATATTTTACTGACCTGTTCCGATACGAATATCTGGAAGTGCAATTGTCACTACGACTTCATATATTTGATTAGTTGAGTGTGTGTTATTGCACTTGCAAGACGTTCCTCCATGACTTGCTCGTCCTTGACTTTGGTTTAAATTATATACTGGATGTGTCTAAATCACCCGAAACCCAGCAGGTAGGGTCAAGCGCGGATACGGTTTGGGGGAAAAGGAGGACGCATTTGGTTTTGTTTGTTTGTTTGTTTGTTTGTTGTTAAACGCCGCACTCAGCAATATTCCAGCTATATGACGGTGATCTGTAAATAATCAAGTCTGGCCCAGACAATCCAGTGATCGACATCATGAGCATCGATCCATGCAATTGGGAAACGATGACATGCATCAACCAAGTCAGTGAACCTGACTACCCGATCCCGTTAGTCGCCCTTTAAGACAAGCATAGTCGCCTTTTACAGCACGCATGGGTTGCTGAAGACCTATTCTACCCCGGATCTTCACGGGTCGGAGCATGTGGTACTCATGAGTAAATATATACTACCCAAAAGAGCTTGAAAAACATCCGATTCTTTCATAAATATATGACAGATTAACTATAGTAATATGAAAGAATCGGGTGCTCTTTAACTGTATTTGAGTAGTATTCAAATGCTAGATAAATACAAACAATCCCCAAAGAAATTGCCATTTGGTAGTGTTATTTTGTTTGAACGATTATAATCAAATATACCAAAAAACGTTAGCTTTATTGTTGTCATACGTTCATATTAAGTATACCCGGATGTACCTTCCAAATGTGTGTTCAATAATATTCATAACATGCGCCCGGCCATCCATCTTTGGATCCGTGCGTGTGTAATGACGACATGGTGCCCGATCTGTCAGTTTTCCCTGGTACAACACAATTGGTATTGTAGCGCTCTCAGAGAGCAATAAGTTATTCACATAGACGAATATGACGACTTTGATGCTCGTTCGTCTTGCCCAAATTGACCATTGGTCAATTGCTTCTAATCATAGTTCTCTTGCCGAAGTCAATGAAAGTACACACGGCGCCCGTGCAGCACGTGCAGTTGCTTTAGCCTGTGAGGCTGCACGTGCATGTGGTCATAGACAGGTCAGAGGTCGTGCAGCTGCAAGAGCGATTCCTTGTTGCCTCTCAATTGGTCATGTCTTGGAGCGTGTGTTTCTTGTTAATACTGAAGCAGACGACAGGATTGGTGTGTGTTCCGTTAGATGGGAACATTAACGCCCGGATGGCGGTGTCACTCTTTACGAGATTCGCTGAATCTGGATGACCAAGAACTTGATGATTTATCAAAACAGTTGCAATATTGACTGAATTGGGATTTTGATGCAGTGCGCTGCCCCCAATTGTAGTGACTGATTTTATCGGTTAAGAGTCTAGTTTTATAGACTCAAGTTTTGGCTCAGGAGCGTTAAGAATTAATCTCGATTTTTATCTCATGTGTGCATACGGTAAATGTGGAAATCTGTCTGACCTATAACCTTTAACCTTCCTTTCATTCTCCTCCCCTGCCAACACCCTCTAAATCCCACCACGCCTCTGCCTTCTCCCCCTCACAACCCCACCCAATCCGCCCTAACGGAATAACAAACCACCAAAACCAATCATCGTTCGAATTGTCTCATCACTGTTCTTTTCCCATTAAGCCACCATGTCTTCATAGCACTACTGAACACGGCCCGAGTCATCCATCTTGTTCCATCGATAAAGATAAATCAAAGAAGTGTAAAGTATAGCGGGTTTATTGCTGTCTAGCCCGATTCAGCGACGCCTGACATCACTAATCTCTGCCTAACATTAGTAAGTAAACCGGGTCCTGTCTGCCGGACTGTCTGCATTATCCTACACCTTTGTGGGGACCCGAATGGGGTTTACTCCCATGTTCCCGCCTGTGCTCCCCCGTGCTCAACACTCATTAATGGAGTCCTGTATCGGCAAAGACCCTTCATCTATGCTAAGTCACGTTCTTGGTGTGCCACCTTATTCATTCGAGGTCCTTCCATCTCCGCGACTCAGCCTGGCCGTCCCAGATGCCCAAGCCCAGTCGGGTCTCGCATGAATCCTAAAGAACTGGCTTTGTTTCAGGATTGACATTAGAGTAGGCTCACAGTGACCCAGGGCTAAAAGTTTCTCAAAGAATCCTTTGGATTTTATTCCATCAGTTTTCCACGGGGCAGGTATCGCAGAGGAGGATAATGGACCGACCTAAATGCTCTCTCAGTCTGCCATATTGGACGCCGAGCTGTGCAAACAATCTGCATAGGGATACCAACTTCTCATTGAAAACTCTTTGAGTCATTAAAATTTCGTTAGGAACTTTTTTTCTCTATTGGAAGCTTTGTATCAACTTGGGCACGCGCCGGTCCATTGAAGCGGCCGGCACGCTCCCCCGTATTGAAGATTGCAGGACCGAGTTTCAGCCTATACTGAACTTATCGGCTTGATAATATGAAATTTAAATATCATTTAACTCGTCTTCTTGTCCGCCGCGTGCTGTCTTGTTCGTCTGAAGTTTTGTTCTTCTTTTAGATGGAAATTAAGGATTTGCGATCGCGTCTGTCGTGTCGTCTGCTTGCATTGAAAACGCGCGTGTGCGGACTTGGAGTCATCGTCTGTACGCCATGGCCGATTGTCACTCTATGTTATGCTGCAAGCACCAAATTAAGCAATGATTCCGAGCTCATAATTTACGCCTCATTAGGTGAAAGGAAAAGAATTATTACGAAATGCTTTTATTGACACAACTGGGGAACAAAATGTCGCGATACTTGCCAATATAACTGATTATGATTTCCGTGCTTTTGTGACCTTCGCGAGCAACCCAAGGCAAAGGCACAGGGTTTATATTTTAATCTCCTATCGACAAAGGAGATATTTGATGCGAAATTGGGAGTCTGACGTTGTAACGTTAGGGCAACTTGCTTTTTATGGCAACATTTGCAGCTTTTTATGAGGCCTGTACACCGAATAAGAGCTAGGCCAAACACCTGACAATGAACGTATTATTGAGAACACAGGAGCGTTTAGTCACTTTCTCGTTAAACGCGCCCGACAAAATAACACTACCACGTTCCAACAAAAAACTGTTTGTTTTATCATTCGAAGAATGATTGACCAATTCAGTGTATTGCATGACAACAAAGAAAATAAACATTCGGTGTCCATAGCCCTTAAACTATAGCACCTCTGGCGGAAGAAATATCTTCCCGCTCATTTTATTGCATCGTCTGGTTTGCAGGAGGTCATTGATGAGACTGCGGTAGTTCTTCATAAGATTGCCCAGTTAATTTGAAGACAATTCCTGAATGAGCCATTGTTAGACAAGACGGCGATATTAGAACATGACCGAAGTAAAGTTAGGCCATATTTTATTTTCTTATTTCCCCGACGGCGGCGAAAATCACAAAACTTTCATGGCGCAATTAAGACTCCAACACTTTAGCTTTTAGCTCATGTCAGCAAGTCTTCATTACACTAGCTTTATTCAAATAAAAACAATAAATAATTGATGTTACTTTGTGAAATTTGGTGATTTGCCATATATATACCATGGCAACATCATGATCACTTAAATGTATGCCAACTTCAGTGTTCTACACGTCTAACATTCTTGTAAAATAAAACATGATTATTTTTGCATTTTCAGTCGTACACGTTATTTTAAAGAAATTATGTGTTTTATGGTCTTGTCTTATAGCGTAGATAGCTTTTTAAATCAGCGGACAAGTGATTAAATGTAGAATTATCGGCACTAAATATCTGTCTTTTATTTATAACAAATTGCCTACTTTAGTTAAGTGAACTCAAAATAGATGCTACGAATGGTGGCAGCATGTCTCCGGGTTCTCTATACCGGCGTAAAACTGAAGTTCTTGTTTGGAAATTGCTCTAATCCTTCATCTATGGTGCCATTACAGAAGAAAGTCTTTGATGTTTCAGAACATTTGGTAACGTTTGCTTAATCTCCGAACCTGTCTGCCGCGAGTCTTTGATCACGCGCAGTGAAACTGTATTTTGTCATCGGGTCAACTAATTCTGGGTTCTGGTCAGAAATGTCTTGACCAGTGGTCAGACAGAGTAACAAATGACCCACTTGTCCAGACACAAACAGAATGCAATCCATTGTCATGTCCATTCTCGGACCATCATGCCTAAAGCTCGTCTATGATCAGATCATATTTGCTTATCCTCTGTCCTGTGATCTCTAGATCGATATTAAAGTGATCCATGGCTCTTTAATATATATCTAAACCTAGACCTTTAAGTTGTGCGAGGCTCTATTTCATCTAGGAACCCCATAATACCAATACCATCGTGTTCCCTGCCTTTCAATGTCGTCCTGTGCCTGTTTGCATAGGCCATCTTAAATAAACATGCGATAGTTATTAGAAAGACCTTGTCTTTCAATCGACAATGGGACGGGGACAAACTCGCTGGTGGACGAACGAGGGGAGTTTTGGGGAGGGGGGTCAAACGGTGAAAACAAAGAATATCTGGGGAGTGGGGATTGTGGATTTGCACATTTTAATCATTTTTGTACAAGGACACGGTCTGGTGTCAAATTGATAGGATTCGTTGCCGTCTGCTCTAATCCGGAAGTGAGATTGATATGCTATTATCCTGAGGAATGTTATAAGCATGTACATGCCCTGACTTTAAACTGTCACAAACTTTCCTTTATCTTCACTTATTGACTATTAAAATGTCAATTTCTTTCATTTATCTTCTTAAAATATTTTGCATCGATTTCAATGTTTTCGTTTGATCTCCTTGTCATCGAAATGATTGACACAACTGTCATTAATGTTAAGACTTCAAGAACACATCCCTATCTTAAATTCGATCTGTCAGATTTGAAGGCAAAATATGTTAAATTGAATGACATATGCTTGATTAAGAGCTATCAAACATATCTGTAGATAATGTTAAGGGATGTAGAGGCGATTTTCGGGACAGTTGAATCAAATATTTCGTGGTCAAAAACCAATTACTTTTGTGATTTACGAATCATCTTTGACAACTTTCGCCGTGTGGTGATTGATATTTTATTACAAAATCGGATAATTAAGCAAAGTGTTGTGTTTGTCACGTATTGCTCATAACCCCTTCTAATTTCGACCACAAATCATGAAAGGCGGGTTATATGCTAATAGCCAGGATCAAAGCCCTGGTCATTCACAGACGAATTCTATTGGTCGTAATAACAGCTTTCGTGAGTGAGTACCACCTGTCCTGTTTAGCGTGCCCGATCTGTTCCCCACTGGCTCCGTCTATCACTTTCATCCTTCTTTCATTCCATGTTCATTCACACTTTAACAATCTAATCTACAATCCAACTTCGAACAACTGCCCCCAAGATCAAAACGAAAAGAAGTTCATTTTCTCAAGATGGTTTCACTCCGAATTCGTTATTTCACCCAGATCCCCCCCCTCCCCCCCTCCCCCCCCCCCCCCCCCACACACACACACTGACCCCCTCCATCTAGTCTTCTTCCTCATACCACTGACTCATCTAGTCTTCTTCCCCTTCACATCACTGACCCACCTTGTCCCCTTCCTCCTTACATTACTGACGCATCTAGTCTTCTTCCCCTTCACCTCACAGACCCACCTTGTCCCCTTCCTCCTTACATTACTGACGCATCTAGTCTTCGTCATCTTCACATCACTGATCCATCTAATCTTCTCACTCCTCACAACATTGACCCGACTAGTCTTCCTCTTCCTCACATCACTGACCCATCTAGTCTTCTTCCTCACATCACTGACCCACCTAGCCTTCTTCCTCACATCACTGACCCATCTAGCCTTCTTCCTCACATCACTGACCCATCTAGTCTTCTTCCTCACATCACTGACCCACCTAGCCTTCTTCCTCACATCACTGACCCATCTAGTCTTCTTCCTCACATCACTGACCCACCTAGCCTTCTTCCTCACATCACTGATCCATCTAGTCTTCTTCCTGACATCACTGACCCGACTAGTCTTCTTCCGCCTCACATCACCTTTTCATCCCGACTCCCGGCATCTCACCCTGTACATCCCCGACACCTCTCATCTCACCCTTTACAATCCCGACTCCTCTAATCTCAACCTTTACATCCCCGACTCTTCTCAACCCCTCATCTTTACATCCCCGACTCCTCTCATCTCACGCTTTACATTCCCGACTCCCGTCATCTCACCCTTTACATCCCCGACTCCCGTCATCTCACCCTGTACATCCCCGACTTCTCTCATCTCCTCACCCTGTACATCCCCGACGTCTCTCATCTCACCCTTTACAATCCCGACTCCTCTAATCTCACCCTTTACATCCCCGACTCATCTCATCTCCTCACCCTTAGATCCCCGACTCCCCTCATCTCACCCTTTACATCCCCGACTCCCGTCATCTCACCCTGTACATCCCCGACTCCTCTCATCTCACCCTTTACAATCCCGACTCCTCTAATCTCACCCTTTACATCCCCGACTCTTCTCAACCCCTCACCTTTACATCCCCGACTCTTCTCATTTCCTCCCCTTTACATCCCCGACTCCCCTCATCTCACCTTTACATCCCCGACTCTTCTCATCTCCTCCCCTTTACATCCCTAAACAATCTTTCTTGTCGCAACATGTTGGATCATCTTCTTCACGCCACCGATTACTTCTTCCCTTGAGACAACATCTCCCCCCCCCCCCCCCCCCCCCCGCCTCTTCTCCATCTCCTTTGTCCGTCATCTCCTCCATCCGACCCAAACATCACCCAGTCACCTTACTCCTCTGTTCTTAATCGATCGTACTGGTCATTTCCATTGACAATCGTCCTTATTACGATTCCACCGCTTCTAAAACCGAATAAATTCCTCAATGTCTTATCGTTGTGTGAAAACCCGACCTTTTGCTGAACGCGCAGCTCATATTGTCTTGCAAATCAGACTGTTTGTCTTGGAGTAACCGGTGTTTGGATTTCTGTGTTCTGTTTACACCTTTAGCTTAGGTTGAATTAATCATTCATAGTTCCTAGATTATTCATCAGGACACGGGAAAGGAAATGGTAAAGAGCGTTGCTAACTTCCTCTGCTGTCGATGTTATTATAAATATCAAGATAAAAGCAACGCGGTGACAGGACAAACAACATTAAGCATAGAGAAAACAGTTAACGTTTTGTTTGCTGTCGATCTTTTGTGCAGCATTTTATAAAAGGTGACAATGCAACACGATTCGCTTCACTCTACACCAGTACCATAAGTATTCTAATTTAAACAAATTATTAAAGGGGATATTTTCAACGCGTTGCTTATCTGCAATACAATAGATCAACATTTTGTCGATAGTTTCTTTTAGGAATCGCAGGAAATTGGGCAACGTATCTTCTATCACGATGCTTTGTATTCGCTGTTGTCATTTCCTATGTGAATTAATCTAATTGACCAATTAAATAGTGGCAATATTGAAGCTGAGGAATACTATAGTAAACAGTTTTGTGTTTACATAAGACTCTTGGAGATTGACAACGCTCCACAGTCGACTGTGTTAATCTATGTTATTGATACGAGCGACACATAACCATGTTCGTAGGGTGTTACATGCTGTCTTCAAAAAGACAGAGTATTAAATAAATAATCAAACTCGAAACGCAACCTCGTAATATATTAGTTCTTTTGTTTCGAATATAAAAATGTGAAAATTTAAAACGATATACGATTAGAATGAATTTGTGTGAAGGAAATCGGAATCCAACTTTAGGAATGGTTGTCTTTGATTTCATTATAATAAAGAAAAAGCTACATATTTTTCCATTCATAATTATATCTTTAGATATTCACAATGAAATAAATTTCAGGTACATCAATAACTTATTTCATGTACTTTGGATCCCCTTTTCAATGCATGATATTAAAATATTGATATCTTTAATCAAAACGTTAAAATCATTTCATATATGGGTATAAATCAAGAAGGAAGAGAACAATAGCCCCAGTATTTTAATAGATATGAACTGGCAGTCTCACTGGGGACGTAGGGAGGGCCCGTTCCGTGTAAAACATTGTGCTACACGCGGCATGGCATGCTTTCAATGCAAAATGATTGGCTCTTATGTCAACATTGCAAACACAAATACAAACGGCCTTTTCAATGACAAAAATATTTATTTACTTTGGTTATTTCATGACAAGAATTTTGTTTGCAACCTATGCGGGTAGCACACGTGACAAACCTAACAAATGTGTAATTGGCCAATAGGAACACGTGTCACGTGATTAATGGGCACGGATTTCAGCCAATCAAATGGGACTAGGTCGACAAATCGCCATACTACCCGGTTATGAAAGATTACGCATGGAGATTGAACAAAATATGATTGTGTTCGTGCTGTTATCATCACGGAAATTGAAAATGTTTTGTTTACCGAAATCTGGCCCAAGGAGGAAGAAAGCAAATGGATTCATATAATAACGCTGCTTCCATGAAAAGAATTTATAAATGTTGTTATGATGACGCCTGTGATAACATGTTGAAGCTGATAGAGATGATGATGATGATGATGATGATGATCACGACAGCGATGATGGTGATGATAAAGGTTGTGATGATGATGACATAGTTAACCTTCCGTTATGCATAGTACTTTACATTGCACAATAATAATATTAATATGATGATGATGATGATGATGATGATGATGGTGATGATGGTGATGATGTTGGTGATGATAAAGATAGTGATGATGGTGATGATGGTGATGATGGTGATGACATATTTAAGCTTTTGTTATGCATAGTATTTTTCTATTAAACAATTTTCAGTGCAGCATTCATATTTTGCATCAGTTATAACATTGAGATGATGATGATGATGATGATGATGATGATGATGATGATGGAAATTATTATGTCGGTAATGATGGGGATAATAATGGATATGATGACCGTTAACGAAGATGGTTTCGATGATGATGAATGTATTTGATGATGCTATTAGAAATTGATGACAGTTACAAGTATCACTTGATGAAGATGAAGGTTATGATGAGTACAGAGTTATCAACTGAATATACAACACATGAACTGATAAAACCTAACACTCAACTTAGACTGATGGAATCTGTCTGTTTTGAGTTCATTTTGCCACACCTCTTCTTTACCGGTACGCTGCCACTTATCTAAGAAACGAGAAACACGAGAGACAGGTCTCATCTGTGGTCTCAAATGATTTCTTGAGGATGAAATATAAGGTATCTGACTGGATGTGTTATTTCTTATGTGCCCTCCAAAGCCAGGTAAGCAGTTCATCTCCGTGCAAGAATGTTGACAACCGATATTACCCGAGCCATCTTTCAGGCCAGACACGAAACCGCTTTATTGTTCTCAAATTTTCATTATCCTCGGAACAGGTTTTTCTACGAGTTCTCGTCTAATTTTACCCAAAGCACGGCTTCTATTGACAATTCGATCAATCGGAGATAGCACATTAAAAACGCTACAGAGATGCTAGGTTGCATCGTATCAGGGGAGGGGCGATGGGGTAAGGGAGGGGGGCTCCTACTTCAAAGAATAGCCGTGTATGTGTGTGCATACGTTTCTCCCCCTCCCCACATTCCCCACCCCCGCCGTGTCCCCTCATCTATTCACGTGACCTTTGAGGTACAAAGTTGGTTTGTTCTGAGTGACGTTTCCATGGTAACGAGGAAGTCTGTAAATAAAGCCCGAGCTCCAATTGAATACGTCAAGCCAATGTTACCATGGCGCCGACGGTCGTCATTGGTCGACGATTCGATTGCTATCCAGTTTTTCTCCACTGAACAGGAGGAAGGAGTGTAGTTGGTAGTTCTACAGATTCGTCTTAATTTTCAAAATACTTCCTCTTAAAAGCATTCCTTTCTGTTCTCGGGAAAAACACGAGTGGTTTTCGATTTTATGTTCAAAAGGCTTTCGAGAAAAATGAGGCATACCGCATTTTTGTTCTCGGTATCACCAATGGAATGACCACTTAAATTACTAACTGAAATATACATCGATTTAGAAATAATAACAATTTTATTTATTTATTTATTTATTTATTTATTTATTTATTTATTTATTTATTTATTTATTTATTTATTTATTTATTTATTTATTTATTTATTTATTTATTTATTTATTTATTTATTTATTTATTTATTTATTTATACTGTCTGCAGATTATTCTTATTCACTTTAAGTGTTTGGTGCTCCTTTTTTTGCTAAAAAACATCCACTGTAAAGTACTATCGCAATGTTCCATCGTGTCACAGTGACAAGGTGCAGATCCATCATGCAAGCTATGGATTCTCTCTTGCAATACAACCCACACTACAAAGCCGATACTTCTCATCCTGAGTATGCGCCGAGGAAAAAAGCATACATGTTTACAAACTAAAATCAATAATTACTCATTTGAACGCTGCGCGAAAATTGCTCAATAAAATGCATGAAGTACTATACATCACGGAAACCTAACTATGTCATGTTCGGAGCGTATAACCCTTCACACATAATATTCAAACAGTTCAACAAACGCGGCAATAAGATTTCTATGGCCGGTGCAACGAGACATAAAGGTAAAGGATCAGGACCATTATATTGGAATGGCATGGGATTTCCAGGTAGACGGTGAACTAGGGTAATGGAATCTGACAATATTATAGGACATATATTCGTTATTGGTAAATTAAGCAGCACTCGGTGTTGCTTTGGTGCCATTACGTTGAGATTGATCGAAATTCACAAAACGTTTCATTTATCAAATTTTCCGCTCAGACCTGGTCAAACGGCGATGAAGGTTTTATGGGGACGGAACTTTCTGATAGCGCGCATGAAATTAATTTCGTCTGAAATTGTAGATTATCTCACCCGAGGCAGGTGAACTGGTGATAAATGTCTGGACGCCGCTCGGAACCGGCGTTGATGACGGGACGGGGTATGATAGAGTCTCGCATTCACCACCTGTCGTCAAGGTAATCGATAATACTGACTGATTCGTGAAATTTATTAACTGTTTCGGGGACAGGGGGAAGATGTGGGATAACAAAAAACATGAGGATATTGAATGAGGTTAATTGGTGCCCACAGGTGAAACAAACCAGGTTTTGATGTTAGATGAGGTTGAGTGATGAATTATTAAAATAATTAATAATTCACATATATTAAACAAAAATGAATGAAGTTTTAAAAAAAACTAAACTATCAAATATATATTCTCGACATGGTATAATTGTCAATTATTCGATGTTATAAATATAACTCGAATGATTGACAATTATACCAAGTTATAAAGGTATAAATTCATCCATGTAAATGAAAGCATATTTTGTTGTTTCAACCTCTTAATGCACTTGTAGCTTTTATATTTACATGTCACAATTGTGTCATTCGACAGCCTGTTATTTTCGTTGTGGACACAAAATGAACTTTGGAGTAGATTTCTGCCTGTTGATTTTGAAATGAACACTCATTGATAAACATGTGGATCATCGTATTACATGGACAAATATTTAGAGAGAGCATTTGATACCGCTAAAGCATCACATATCACTGAACCAGGTAAATATCGGCTAAGATATGTGTGATATCAATGATAGAAATCGCTAGGTCAATGTGCACTTTCAGACCATCGGTCAACTTTTAACAAAAACGATTATTAAACACCCAAATCCAAATTTTTACATGAAGGAGCCTCTAAGTTACTGTTAGGTTAACTGTTCAGTTTTTTTAAAACTGAAACTTTGAACATTTCTGTAGTAATTGGTGTAACTGTCCGTGAAGAGATCGGTGTCTACGTCAATATGGCGGTTTGCAAGCACGCTTGGAGGGTTGAGTGTCAGATCGCCCACGGCCTGGGATCACGGTAAACTCGCGAGTGATTTCGTGCAAAACGTGCTCTGCGTATTTTACTAAGGAAAATACGTCACACCTGTGGGTTTCAGCAGACATTATTATTTAAAGAAGACCAATATCTTTGATTGTATGCAAAAAATATGAGCCAGTGTTTTACACATGAATGTAATACTCAAGGTTGATAAATCAAGAATTTCTTGTGCGAGTGGCGGCTGTTACCGATAGTACAGGACACGTTTACCCTTCCCGCGAACACCTGGTGTTATCACTGATTTTCAGTCATCCATTCATAGGATTTTCACCACTATTGTGCCTTTGTATGCCTAATGGAGTCGGCAGATAATCGAGACTGGTTATTCTCTGGCATTGGCGTCATTGACTTCAATGGAAGAACTTTAACTCAAAACAAAAAATTGTTCAGAGAAGGCTCGATGGGAATATTTTGAGTTATCTGAAGTTCGAGAGAAACAAGGCTTCTGTGAAGACCACATCGTTTTAAACGATATTTCGAGATGATGTAGATCGAGGTACAGGTGCATACTTTGCTGTATTTGGAACCAGTGTTACTACTTGTGAAAGAAATTGTTAAATTAACATCGCGATTGAAAACTAGGAAATTTGAAATTATTGCAAAATGCCTCTCATTACACGTGCAAGAACCGAGGTTCATGTTTTGAGCCCTATCATACAGTTGACGTGACTCATTACATGGGAAGTATGTCAACGCGTTATTTATCACATTGACAATATCCGGCATGTTAATTTCGAGTGTATAATTGGTGCCTTATCAGTCATCAGAACAAATTATAAAACAATAAACATTATATTTGTCCAAAAACAAATGTCAGCTAAAAATACCATGCTCAATAAAGGATCGTATGTTATTATTTGATAACACCGTTATTTCACCAAATAAACGTTCAAAAAAACTATCCTTGGATTATCTCTGCATCAACAGAAATATGTCTAACAGTTACCAAGCAGATCTTTTGGTCTCAACAAACGTTCCCAGGTAAACATGTTCAACGAATTATAGTATCATATCGCTCAGCAGCCATAGTGTCCGAGATATAAGTGCCAAACAGTATCAAATTATGTTGCATACTCCCAAGGAAGCTGAAAAACAATATTGAATTCATGGGTCGAAAGATTTTATACATGTTTGTTTGTTTTTTAACGCCGCATTCAGCAATATTCCAGCTATATGACGACGGTCTGTAAATAATCGAGTCTGGACCAGACAATCCAGTGATTGATAACATGAGCATCGATCTACGCAAATGGTATTTTTATACATGTAATGGCATTCCTTTCAGAGCGTGGAATTTTATGTTTTATAAGAAATCTATTACTATATCTATTATAGTTATAATTCAATAAACAAAATTATAATATTATATTTCTACAAGAAACTACAAAGATGATCATTTAACCGATCATAAGGTACAACATAGATGAACATTCAAAGTATATTCAGAGTAAACCCACATCAACGAACAATGCAGAATTTCTGCATGCTACGCAAATCATGTATGACTTTTAAATCGATAGTTTTAAAGAGATATATACTCAAACGAACGGCACTCAAATCCAAGCCAGCGATACTGTCCGTTCTTGTTTCAGAGTATTACTGGGACCATGATACCAGATGAAATCACTAGAATTAGTAGCCCTGTGCATATACCGTTATTTCTACTATAAATATTGACATATTAGGAGCAACCATAGGCCAATTACGAGTAATTGAAACCCATTTTAGTGCACCCCGCCCGCCTTTCTTGATGTCCTGTGTTGATTCATTGTTTCTTGGAGTCAGTATCCGCAAGTTAGCTGCGAATAAAAACGCTTTTGTTGTTTTTGCCAATTTAATCTATATCACTATCAGTTTTTATTGATTTATATTTACCGCGAGGACTGAAAAAACACCTGACTAAAATACCACCCGGTCGTCTTAAACCCCTTATCCAGGAAACCTTACTTAAACACTATAGTTTGGGGTCACGCAGGACGAATCAATTGTAGCATTGGTGTTTATATTATTAATTTTCTAAATATATCTGTATTTATTTTCCCAGAGAACAATGAATTATCCTACAACCAATGTTTGAACGGGTGCAACCTCTGGGGAGAGGTTCTAAATGGAGCATGCCAATGCATAGTCACGGGAGTTGTCTCCCCCTTGTTCGCTTCCCTCAACGCAGCCCATCTCGACGTGTAACACGAACATGTGAATAATGCTATTGAATAAATTTGATTATGTGGGACTCTAAATGGAATTAGATCTATTTTGAGAAACAGACACTAACAGCATGTCCTCGCCACAGTATAGCGTTTCGAGTATTGATTTTAACCGTTGTCTTACATCTCAGTGTTTAATTACTTAAGCCTACAATTTCAAACACGAACATAACTATCTCCTGTTGGGTTAGACTTTTATATGTCTGCTTAGGTGTCAGACATACCATATACTTCCCAATTTAATAATAACAAGGGCAAAAGTGAGCGTGGCTCACTAATACCCCGACCCGCAAGGTGTGTCAGTAGTTTCAAATTAAATAGCTAGGATAGGGTTAGGGTTTGAAAAAATCATAAAAAAATGGAAAATTAATAAAAGCAATTTTCCTCTTTTGACTGCACCCCTCCATATGACACTGATTATATGTACTAAGTTTGAGATGAATCCACTGAATAGTTTAAGAGAAATCGCGCGGACAAAGTTTTCGTACGGACGGGCGGAACCTTGGTATAACTATATACCCCCGACCTAAAAGGTCGGAGGTATATAAATGTATTGCCTATTAAACTAGTCTGTCTACCTTTAAAATAGTTTTTCTTTCCAATAAATATACAACGTCAACGCAAGAAAATAGTCATGCTCGCTTATCCGCCGAAACACATTAATTGGGTATGAAAGGTTAAAAAATAGTGTGTAAACTATATGAATCAGTGATGACACCAGGTGTTCGCGAACTTTATTTAACACTTTATGCATATTGTCACATCATAGTTCCAATGAATCCCATTACGTTCTGTTTTAGCTTAATAACAGTATATGTCAGCCGGCTGTTTTAAAACGTTTTGTTCGTGTGTTATTAGTTGCCCCGATCACAGGCTGTAGACATTCCAAATAGACAGAACAAATATCTAATAATAGAAACCAATTGCAACAGCAACCCTAAGATCTACATTCGAATTCTTCAATGGTATGTTCGATCGTTTCAGGGCCATACCAAAGCAACTGCACTTTTATGAAATGCAAATATCAATCAAAACAAAACAATATCGATAACAATATAAAATCTAGATTCATCTCATATCGAGCATGTGTTAACATTTACACTGTAAATCCCTAGCGGACTCGTTAGGCCACGTGGCGCGCTGATGTAGGTTTCATCGTCCAAACAGTATATACACCAGACGAACAAACAATTTGTGTAACATGTAAATATTCACTCATTTTATGTAAATAATAATCCACGCCATCCTTGAATAGCAATGTACATTTTCCCATGGGTGAATACACATATTTCGATACTGGTGAAAATTCGCGGTCAGTATTTGTTCTGATGATCTGCAGTCACCATCGTGAAATACTAGGCGCAGTCGGAGGAGGGGGCTTGCGTTGACCTTGATAACCTCTGTATATTTATTATTTGGAAACCTTGACAAGCTTCGTTGACCTAAAACCACACTATCAATATTGATCAAAGATTACTTGCCTGTCTGTACAGAATGCCTACAGCATAACTGTGGTATTTACTCTCTTGTTTACATACGTAATACGGCAACATGTGTGTATTTTACATGTGTCTCTGTTAATTCAACCGAAATTAATTTCGTTTCTTGGTATTACCAGTTATTCTTTCCAACCGCCAGACATGAGTTTAAGAATGATAATATTTATTCGTGGTTGTGAATGAGATAATTTTTGCTGGGTTTAAAATAAACGACTTTCTGGTTTCAAATTTATGTCAACAAATGTTGTCATGTCATAAAGTCCAGTCATAAAGTTCACGTATGCAAAGTACACAGGCTATTTAGTTCCACTGTGTGTATTTACGGTATGCACTGGATTTATGTCAACGGTCGGGGTAGCTGAGTACAAATTCCCCCTTGATCATAATACTAGATCCACGGATTGAAAAATGACTTCATGTGAGTTGTGATGTTTACACCAAATGCTGGCATGTTACAAATATCAACAAAGCCATACGTTAATTATAAGTTCCTTTGATTTACACACTTCTAAGATTTTATTACACTATAAAGATAGCGGTTATATATATAATAGTTACTCGTTGGAATATTAATAATTTGATGTCACTGGGTACACGATGAATTCCGATTATTTCCAAATTTATTTGAGCAGTTTCATTTATGCTGAACCTTTAATGGCTAGAATGATTTTAATCTTTAGGTATGGTCCACGTTAAAGCATCGTATCAGTGTGACTGAGCCGGGTATCTTGGCGATAGTCACAATACAATGTAATCACGGTTTACCAGCGTACCCGTCCGATAACCCACGTCGTAACATGGAGTTCGTAACAGCTAGTTGCATAACGGTTATCAATATAGCGACTGAAACTGCGGACCGATTTTATCCTCACAATCGAGAGATATAGCCTTTCCACAAAGTCCAAAGATCCCCCTCGGTACAGCAAGTGCACATGACATTTAGTTCAGGGTGCAAACGGGTTATTTAGAGATTTTCTTCCGATCAAGCTTCGTGTGAGACTTTCGGTGCGAGGTTTGAGAGCGCTGCTGAGAGTTCTCGCGGGAAGTTCTAAACCTCGTATCGTCACGTTTGTTCGCTGCCTCGATAGTCGCACTCGGTTTTGACAGAAGAGGAGGCGCTATCTTGGCCGAATAAGTGTTGAAGGCACATTTCACACCGCTTTTCAAACGTGTTGCTAGTGTACATATGTTTATTTTCTTGTTTTGGTTGTTTACACTCGCAAGACAATAGCTCGGGTGAGGCAAAAGACCCTCCCCTACGTTCACCGCTCTCCTTTGTGGGAGATTAATTTGACATGTTCGCCTTCCTGTGTCGCTCTCCTGTGTTGGAGGTAGGATGGCGTAGGAGGACGCTTCGTGCACTTGGAGACCCTCACGTCATGGGAAATATGTCGAATATGATAAATTATTTATGTGCTTTGCTTCGGTGAGGCATTGCTTGATATCATCAAGTTGTATCAAACTGCAAGCGCGAAAGAAGGCGAAACAGTTTACAGTGAAAATAGTTTACCTTTTTTAATTCACTCAATAGAATAAATGCAGCCTCGGCCATAAAGTCGTGATGTCATTGTTAATTGTCTGTAAACAGTGCAATAACCCCTTTCAGTTTTCCTACATCATCGGGCTCAGAGGCAATTGTTGAAAAACATTTCAATTATCAATGGGATACATGTCACAGGTGTATGCTTTTGTATAGATTCGTTGTCCTTTCTTCTTGTCTTATAGGTTGCTAGTCTCAAACTGGACAATACTACTGATATTTAGAAAGGACACACACCACTTTACAAATAGCCGTATATTTATACATTGGTGTGGATAATGCACAAGCGCATCTTTCAACCCCAAGTATAGACAACTTCCATGCGTACATTTCACCGCTGCGAGTGGACAATATGACGCCTTTGAATCTTTAATTTGGACACTATATACACGCATCTTTCAATACATTAAGTGGAGACAATATGTACACATGCATCCGTCTGTCCTAAGTGTGTACAATATACATATGAACATTATATTAGACCTTAGTATGGACAATATGCACATGCATGTATCAGACCTTAGTATGGACAATATACACATGCATGTGTCAGACCTTAGTATAGACAATATACACATGCATGTATCAGACCTTAGTATGGACGATATACACATGCATGTGTCAGACCTTAGTATGGACAATATACACATGCATGTGTCAGCCCTTAGTATGGACAATATACACATGCATGTGTCAGCCCTTAGTATGGACAATGTACACATGCATGTGTCAGCCCTTAGTATGGACGATATACACATGCATGTGTCAGCCCTTAGTATGGACAATATACACATGCATATATAAGCTCTTAGTATGGATTATACACATGCATACACAAGCCCTTAGTTTGGACAATATACACATGCATGTGTAAGCCCTTGGTATGGACTAAATACACATGCATATATAAGCCCCTAGTATGGACAATATACACACGCTTATAAAAGTCCACACATGGATCTTTCAATCCTTTATATGGACAATGCAGACATGCATCTCTCCAACTGTGCGGACAATATACATGCGCATCTTTCACTTTTCATCCTTCATGTCCAGTTGCAGAATAGAGAATATCTTTAGTTTGGGAGAACCTTCAGTGTTCATCGGGAAGCTGAAACATTTATTATTGGAAGTACATAAAGAATCATACGAAAGAAAGGTTTATGTCACAAATGTCCTCGATGTTCATGACTGTTTGGCTGTGCTAGGCGAACCAGACCAGGTACATCATTCAAGTACATGTTGACAGTGCCATATGTAACTTGTGTTAAGACAATCCTGATATGTATCGATGTATATTTCAACACGTGTTTAATATCACTATCGTGTCCAAATTATCTCGGTGTATACGAATAACTTAATTTCCGTTTTCATGGAATTGCCATTGATGCATCGACAAACTTACAACCAAGCTCATGTCTTTTTGCAGCGGTGTCTTGGTATTTTCGATACATTTCAAAATAATTCCAATAACAAGATGCATAAATATTTAATACATTACAACTGAAATAACGAACGATTGAACATGAATTAAATAGTCTCCTTCATTCTGGTGTTGCGAACAATATATATTATACATTATAGAATTTATGAATGTCCTGATTTATAATTTATTAAGCTATGAAAAAGAAGAAGATTGATATCATAAATAACAGATTATTAACCGTGTGTCACTGTACTGAGCTTCCTATATCAGTAACAATAAGGAGGCAACGGACCTGTAGCTATCTAGCGCTGTTGTGAGTACACACGCAGTGTTCAAATATTTTGAGGGCGATTTGTTTTCTGAGCATATATATCTCCCGATAACCTTTCGCCGTCAAGATAACCACGTTTACACCAACCGCATGCGCCTGGTTGCCTTTGTTTTACACTCTGACCTAGTCAAACAATATCAAGCCTATTTGATAGCATTTACAAAGGTTATCTAGTAATTCTAACGAAAAATCCGCGATTTGACACATATATATGTGTACGCGGAGCCCCGGTAAACATTGTGAGGACTTAAACAACATCTCGGCAGTAAGTGCTTGAACATTGCTTTGTAAATATTTTCTTTTGATAATTCTGTTTAATCAAATCACTAATATTATCTCTTTATTTACAGATTTCAGACACGCCCACTATTGGCACAATCCGGAAAGCCATTGGTTGTACTCGGCCTGATTTAGGAACGAACGGACGGGCGGACTCGACCCGATGGCTCAAATTCTTCTCAACTAAGCGGTAAACATCAAGGAGATTGTCCTTTCCACCTGCGATTTACCTGCAGATCGGTGAATCGTCATGAATCTCCCAGGTAAAACATATTCCGCTTCTAAAGGCAGCGTATCGATATCAAAGCGGACGGAATAGGAGGAAAACTTATCCCATTTTTTTTCTTTCAATATATACGTGTTGTAATATTTCCACACCATTAAATTGATTATCCATAAACCGTTCTTTTCTAGTTTGTTTCGTGTTTGAGAGTAAATGTTCCGCACAGTCTTCGATTATTTACACTGGTGTAGAATCGATGAACTTGTTTGCGTCGACAATTGTGGATAGAAACCAATATTCATCCGTAAAATATTTTACACTGCGCAACGAAATATGACGAAATAATGCATTAATCTGAACTTGAAAATTATTTTTTTATTGCCGACAATTATTATCATTATTTGAATTGTTTACTTTTATTCTATGGTATTGCTGATAAAAAAAATAATTTGCTGGGTTTTTTTTAATAATTGTAAAGATTCATGTTATGTCTATCCCTACTTCGTGCAGGTAAAATATTTTAATGATGAATTTAGGCAGATATTGGCTAAAAGCCTGGATTAAGAAATGGATTTCGTTCAATGAAACTGAGAATGACAAAACACAAACTGCAAATAGGCACCCTGCTTTATAAATACATTATCATGGGCCGATTGCTTGATAATAATTGATTATTCAGAACAATATCCTTTTATAAAATTATAGAAAATGCAGTTATCAGATGTCATCATATGTAATGCAAACATAGTTGTGTGCTTCCTAAAAAAACATATTATCATATGATTGACACATGACGAAAAGCTCTATCAAGAAATGTGCAATTATTTCTTATGAGGTGACAGGGATCTGACAAGGATTACACCACCGTCTTTTCAACGTACACCCTACAATTACATTTTATAACATCAAATAAATCACATGGAGAATCTTTATAACGCGATTGACGTTTTTTCACAATTGCTGCTATTAGAATACTTTGATGTTAATGTCACAATGAATATGGAGCAACATTCATCTAATTTTAAGTTAACATTATAAATTTTCCACTTCATTTATTTCTTTGTGTACACTTGAATGTTTTTGTCGGCTTTATTCAGCCTTCAATGGGTCATTTTAAGTCAATTCCTTTTATGAAAGCGCTTTTCCTTGAAGAAATAAAGCTGTCGATAATTGATGTAAAATAATGAATGTTTACCCAAAATTGAAAACAAAATGTCTACGGTTTCCTTCGTCAAGCTTATTAATTTTTATTCAGCGAAGAGTCTGCAGCTTCGTAATAGCATTCAGTACTCAAACGTCTCAATGTTTTCGGTTTTAAAATCTCGTCATGAATATGTTGTAGTTTTCAGCCATAACAAACACGTTAGGGATTAGTGCGAAACACGATCTTTAATCCATGGAATAGGAAGAAGAAAAAGCGGAATAATCTAAACTTAATATTCCTATCCACGAGTGGGCGTGGCCGATACCCAGCAGCTGTGAGTCAGTGCATGACACAGACAAATTTTATGTTTTAGAGTTTATGTTTATTATTTCTCAAACGTCGGAAAATTTAACTATAACTGACGATATAGAGAGATAAAGATAGATATATAGCGTACATGGTATACACATTTAATAAACTCAATTCGACATTTGTATGTGTGTATTTTAAAAAAAACTCCATAGTATCGCCGAGATTACTCCTTTTCATTCTTTAATTCTTAATTTCAACAACAAATAAATTTAACTTCCACTAATTATTTTACAAAATTAATTTATGTAATGTAATATGCCAAGTTCTTAATGGACACGTCAAATCGAAACGACATTGAAACACTCAGAATATTATTATTATTATTATTTTAAATAAAAAAGAATAGTATATAATAAGCATGTCCATTCAGTTCTGTGCGGGTTTAAACACGATTCTACTTGTAAGTGAAGATTTTACAAACCCATGTTTGTCCTTCTCCCACTGGCGTTCAACGGAGCAGGTGATGGTACTAGATCCGTACGATGAGTGTAAGTAAATACGCCAGACCATCTCTTTTCCAAACATCGCCGTGTCCCTATTCAGTGACAACTATGTCTAATTTCTTCTTTTCAATGGCCATATCAATGCATTTACGTATAATTTTGTCGGGAGGGACTGATCGAGAAGGAGTAGGGAAAGGCAAATAAGGACAGTATAGTTAACGGTGACATGCTATATTAGAAGAGACATTTAACACAATGACGGAGGGAAATTGGATGGTGTTTTTTTTTTTACAGTGGTGAAGTGTCAATGAATATGTCAAAGAATAATGAGTTTTAGTGTCATTGAATATTATTTTAATTATAGAATTGTTTATTGTGTTATGGCGAGTAAGAGTTAGAGTACGAACGTGTATAAATTATGTTGGCTGAAATAAAACTATCACTTTTCAAATGCAAATTAATTATATGTCTGTGGTTTTCTTGTATGACAAAATTGCTGAATAGATAATTAAACATTTGTATTTAATTAAACACTTCCAAAATGATAAACATTTAGTGATGTATACTCGGTACTCGGTTTTAAATACCTGTAACAAGATATAATTATTAATCCTTAATCCCCCCCCCCCCCCACCACACACACACACACACACACACACACACACACACACACCAAACCCCTCCCCGACATGTACAGAAAATCCTTGATGAATATATATAAATTCAAATCAAATTAACTTCATGAAATACATTAAACTATCTACAGCTCAAAGTGTCACACACTTAAATAACAATATCTTTTTAATTTAAAAATATGTGTAGGGCTTATTTATACATTACAATGATATTGGGTTTTGTTTGTTATTACTCAATATAACTAAAAATAGTAAGCATACATACATTTATTTCTGGCTTTTGATTTCTAAAACTGACACGATTTCGATCGGACTTTTTAAAACAGTATAAGTGACCCTGTACAGTTATCAAATATTAAATACTTACAGTACTGAGATATGATCCCGAGGATTATAATCCCGATATCTGATGCAAGATGATCTGCATGTAATCCATCTTAATCCGCTGGGGTCGGGGACATTGTTTACACAAACGATAAGACGTATATCCATCATGAATTTTTATGAAGTAAGATGACGGTATATACTTCAAGACAGTTTCGCCAAACCAAAGAAATGTTGAAACGTCAAGGCTAAAAGATGAACCCATAGCTAAACCTTTGTTCGACATATATTTCTGAATATCCTGGCTTATATAGTACAAGGATAATTAGAAAATTCAGATATGTTTATTTCCATTTAACATGTTAATAAAGTATATGTTGTTGTTAACATTATGACAATTACTTGCTAAGGAAAGGACAGTTCATAACAGTTTGTCTATGAAATTGACACCATTCTTTGCGCGTACACTACAGAAGGTATTATTGATTCATGGGTGAAATTGACAACATCCTAATGAGTGAAATCCATACTTGTATATATCATTTCAAGCTAATTACACTCTGGTCAATACCATCACCTGTTTACACAGCTGAGATTCTCTAGAACTTGTATATTTCAGGAAACACATGGCATTGAACGATATTGGATGAACGATATAAAAACGATAACCGATCTTGATATATGTCTGTTCATGTAAGACCTTGCACAATTAAAACGCATGGTTTTTTCAAATAAAATAACACAAAAAATAGTCATGAACGTTTAACGATCGATAGTTCCGTTTTTCGATCATACAGACATATTGTATTTATCCCAAATTAATATTCTCTTTACAAGTGTGAAGGTTGTGCTTTAGTCATAGAGAAATGACCACAAAAGTCATACCACATAACAACACCTTTATTAAAACATCAATGAGCAGCAAAAGTGATTATGTTTCATCGCAATTCAAATACCAATCTGGACACTCTTTTATCATTACCAAAATGATTCATAGATTAAGTCCATATAAATCTTAAGTCCATATAAATCTTGAACAGAAAACATCTAAATTGCCGGGGTTTTTTTTGTAGAACTTTTCTTCTGAAAGACACTTACCTACATGTAAGCAGTTGATACTGACAAGGTCACCACATTAATGCGATCATTATAAGCCTCCCATATTCTCCACATGATATGGTCAAATATATATGTCTCTGAAGGCACAAAACAAACATACGTTCAACAAATCGAAACAAGAGAGACACGGCGTCAGGGACAATGCGTGAAAGGCATTGCTTATTGTTTGTTCTCTCATCTAAGAAACGGACATCGCCAATCTCGCATATAGGTTTTAACTGGACTGACAAAGAAAGAATTTGTGGCAATTTATTCATGCCAAACCAAGTGTATTTGCATCTAAAAGGCTGTCCGCACATTAGTGTCAATGTTTAAGAAGGCGTATATAACGCAACGTTCAAACTCTGAGATTGCTTCTTCTGTTTTTTTCATATCGATTACGTCAGTCAACGCAAGCGAGGAAAATGAACCTGGTGATTTTATGTGCGCACTACATAGTGATTCATATTTAATATGACAAGAACAGTAACACAAGTGGAACTTTGTCTAACAGCTGGGTGTGGCTGCATTCAATGTGTGGAGTCATTGAATATGTGTCAGCAGTCAATATATGCGTCTGTAGTCGTATATTTGAAACTGAATATGCACTGGAATATGTAATTCACAAGCTTTTCCATTTTAACCAATAAAACGCTTGATTATATTGAAGTGGGTGATATATTAATTCCCCATATGCCATGTAAGCTAGAAGCTAGATAGATATAGCACAAAACATACGACTAGATCTAGTTCCACATCTTCATCACCTCAATCCGCACTCACGTGCCCAAACAACCCCACCCCCTCGGCCACAATCCCCACCCCAGCCACCTATCTACCAATCTGTCAATCTGTACAATCTGGTGATGGCCCTCGACACATTGCCATTTAAATTCAAAAGTCTGTCTACCAAATATGTAATATAATTGTCTGGGGTCGGCAATATCTATTAAAGTATCAATGTCAACGACTGACCAAGGGTTTAATCAAGCTTTCATTAAACGTCACGATTAACGACCATGTGGTAAAGAAAGTCGAATTTCATTAACTCTTCCTAACCCTTATAATCATTGAGAAAGTCTGCCTCACGATTAACAACGAAATTGGAGTAATTCTTTCGTAAACACTTGTAAATCTATGGCAGCCGGTTTCTACAAAATCTTATCCCAAAACCTTTAAAACGGACTTGGCTGATACGATTGAGAGGAGCTATCGTGTTATAATTCCGATATTCGGGGATTAACAGAGACTATGGAAATATCTCCAACGCTAAATCCTGTCAGCCTAATTGAGTTTGATATTGGCTCAATGCTGGACATCCACGCTCAATACAGGACGTCGCGGCAGCCATCTTGCGAGCGGACGCCCAGCTTTCGAGACCCATGTCGATTTCATGCTCAATTACGCTGATCGGTTATTCCCGGAGCTGCAAATGATTTTCGATGCAAAGCTTTTCTCTTCTACGCCTAATATGAATATTGCTTCTATTGTCCTTGCAATATGGTCGCTGTTAGGCGAACAATGTTTCAGGCTACCGCTTGCCATGTGTCGAACTGGGCGTGATTGACGCGCAGTAAATCCGTCCGCACGTGCCCGCATTCGGATCGGAAGCTCCGGACAATCTTTCCTGCGTGTCCCCTTCATTTCAGACTTGGGCAATTTCCAGGGTAGTCCTTACAGCTAGTTTATTATCCTCTAAATGTTGCTCCTTAGAAAGGCTTGGACGACTATGAATGTCATTTGTAGCCCATGTCTCTGATGGGGGATGTCTCATTATTTTAACCTAAACGGTTTTAGGGTAATTTGGGGCTCTGTAATTAACACAGCATCAAAAGAGCGCGCCTCTGGGGAGGAAAGTTTATAAAATAGGGGTATTAAACCGAAACCAAAAATATTTCCAAAGTTTGATAAAGATTTTGAACTGTTGTCCTGCTTTGCGATAAAATCGCATATTCGTTAAATGGACTAACATATCGAATCGAAAACCTAATTGGAAGGAAGGAGAATTCAAATATCTATCACTGATTGTACAGTAAATGTTTCCGGATAAACCTAGATACAACCTAGATAAAAACTAATAATACCTAGAGCATAAATGAAACTATTTCCGAAATAAAAATTGATTTTTTTTATTTATGTTCAATGAAAAGAAAGAATAATTCAGGTTTAAGAATAGCAATGGGATATAAACACCCGGGCAAAAGAAAGTATACACTTGAAAATTATATTTGACCAAAACATTACAAACGTTATCAAAACGTTACTAGACTGAAAACAGTCGCCGAAACACTGCCAACTAAAGTCCAAAACACAAATATGATACCCGTTTAATATAACATCACCATCGACTAACCATTTCTTGTTTTTCTTCATTTTAAGCACACATCAAACATTGGTGTATACTTTCTTGTGCAGTTTAGATTTAAGATATGGATATATTTCAGTTGGGACGTATCTTCCGATAACTTCAAATAAACTACGATGTAAGTATGTAAATGAAAACATAAGTAAAGTAGCATTTTGTTGTTTTATTGGCAGTCGGTATCCCTTAAAACCAGCTCTGTCTGGGGTATTTTCTTTACATTGTCAGATACCAAAGCGATTACACTTCCAGTTGACCTTGTCCTCTGACAAAATCCACTATATATGTCCCGGGTTCGCCTCTGACGCCGGCCACTCTCTCCCTTGGCGATCTGTGAGGAACAGCCCTAGAATTTGAATCTCGTGCTATTGACGAGAGCTCGGTGGAAAGCATTTCGCCAACTTGGACTAGTGGAGAAATTTTGTCAAAGGGGATAAACAAGAAAAAACATTTACGTATCAACATCCTTTCGGATCTTGGAAATATTTCATGGTAGTCTTCTGTATTTCAAAAAAGACAAACGCTCGAAAGTCTGGCGTATGAGATGCATGGCGGGTTATGCAATGTGAAGTTTCGGTTTGTCATGAATAATGTAGATTTTCCGGGATATGTGTTTAAGTGCAGAACGCAAGCCAACATCTAAATTTAAAATATATAAATATAAAAAGACGTGAATCAGTTTCATGTGTTTTAATGCAAAATCTTATCAAATATAACTGTGACATTTGAAAAGATTAATATCGATGGCCGAATAATAAATATATTTAAAAATTATCATTAAACTTGAGCGAAATATCATAAATAGTTTTGATAAAAGATAATAGAATGCGAAATCATCAAAAAACTGTTAATTACACTAATAATATTTGAGATTTTGTACACAGTTTATTCATACTTATATAATAGTCCCTATTTCTTCAATATTCACTATATACAACACTATGCCAGTATCCGACTTTACCACAGCAAACACATCTCCGCTAAGTTAAGCGTATTCATCTATCAACAGACCATTGAGTGTGTCTCCATGTGACCAGCATCTATCGTTAATGCCTTGTTTTCAATTTTGTCACGCAATTTAAGATTAAGTACAAACACACAATTTGATGAAAAAACGAGCCAAGGTCATTTAATGCATTTCTCAGCCATCAACAAACTTCACTGTGAAATATATTTGCATAGCGAAGGGTCTGATCTTAAATTACTGCTAATACTGGTAGTAATCCTCTCCTCAAACGAAAAATATTGTGTCTCTGACTCTTCAAATATTTATATTTTTTACATTGAAATAAGTTGAGCATATTTATTCAGAAATGTATACTGCCTCGGTAAAGTGTTGGCACAAAATATTGAAATAGACAACTTCGCGTGTCTTTAAGTGCAAAAAAGCTGCAACAATGTATGGCTTTATCAGTGAAGCAAAAATCGAATTTTGAAAGAATTTAGATATATGAGTTATCGACAAGTCTTCGTATCACCCCACGAAGTAACACAACGATAAATGGCTATCGAATGCCTGCTTCAATGGGGGTTGGACGCTGAACAGCCCGAGGGTAGACAAAATCGACTTCAAGTTCATAGAGTGCAAGGTATCACCGCCAGAGAAAACAAAACACATGATCAACGATATTGACATCTTTTACATTTCATTGAAATATACATGCGCTAATTTCGCTAACTGAGACTTAAGGTAATGCCCGGGATATTCCATAATGTATGTATACTGTAAACTGTCGGGCAAAATAAGTACATACCTATGTTTGGTGATGGCTAAACATGAAACGAACCAGAAATGTTTTTCGATGGTGATGTATTTCAAACGGGTATCATAGTTGAGTTTCAGCGACTGTTGTCAGGCGCTTATCGTTTTGATAACGTTTAACGTATTTTAGTCAAATCCAATTTTCAAGTTTATATTGTTCCCTGCAGTTTATGTTGACTGAAACACAATACAGCCAAACGGGAGTGTCGAATGCATTTTGTATCATTGAACATTTGCACATGGTTTGGTATATTTCGATATTAATAAATACAAGTAACATTGTTTCATAATCGTATCATCCTGAAAGAATATTGTATGATCAGAAATTACTTTTGAATTATATTTTGAGCCAAATTTCAATATTAAAGCAGATAATTAATTACACCTAATATTGATTGTAACTGGTATGATTAAATTAAAAATAAATGAAACTATTTTTCTCGTTTACAATTGTAATCAGCTGGTGCTATGACGTTCACAATGGCACGTGGAGTACACATAGCGATGATGGAGACATAGTCCATGCATAGCATCCTAATATTGTTTGAAGATACATAATGTCAATTTGCAGAGATAAGAATCAATATTGTTTAAGCTGCAACTGGCAGTGGATTAATGACGGTATACAAATCTATAAAACCTTGAGATACAGTCAAATAATCAGCATCCTTTTCAGCTTTTTCTTGTGTACAATTTCGAAACATATGTCGATATGCGATGGTGATTTATGCCTAATAAGGTTCTTACGTAATGAAGATAGATACACGTGTTATATGCTTTCTCGGATTTGTACTTATTAAAATGGCAAAAAGTGTTTAATATTGAACATTACAAGAATTCGTATTTAGACAAGAAAGTCCTTTATAATCGGGGGAAAATACAAGAGGATCACGAGAATGCGGAGTTCTTTTTTGAAAGAGTTGGGGGCGGGATGGTGGGGGTGGGGTGGGCATACACAACACGTAATTTGGGAACGCAACAACGTTTGGGTAGAGTACACAACTCACCATACAATATAACATTTGGTTTGGGAAAATATACAACTCAATACAGGAATATGGTATTTGTTTTGTGAAAATACACAACTCACCACACAGGGGTATAACATGTGTTTTGTGAAAATACACAACTCACCACACAGGGGTATAACATGTGTTTTGTGAAAATACACAACTCACCACACAGGGATATAACATGTGTTTTGTGAAAATACACAACTCACCACACAGGGATATAACATGTGTTTCGGGAAAATACACAACTCACCACACAGGGATATAACATGTGTTTTGTGAAAATACACAACTCACCACACAGGGATAAAACATGTTTTGTGAAAATACACAACTCACCATACAGGAAAATTACATTTGTTTTGGGGGAAATAAACAACTAATAGAACAGGCATATGACGTTTGTTTTGGGAAAATGCACAACTTTCTTTTCAGGAATAGTATATTTGTTGGGAAAATACACAACTCATAGTACATGAATATTACTTTTGTTGGGAAAATACACCACTCACCTCACATGAATATTTCATTTGTTGGGAAAATGTAAACTAATCACCTGACACGAATATTACATTTGTTGGGAAAATACATAACTCACGATACAGGGATATTACATTTGTTGGGAAAATACATAACTCACGATACAGGAATATTACATTTGTTGGGAAAATACATAACTCACGATACAGGGATATTACTTTTGTAATTCATCACCATACAGGAATATTACATTTGGTTTGGGAAAATACACAATTTATAATACAGAAACGTCACAATATTTGTGGAAGTGTGCAAACGCCATACTATTGGCGAATCCAAAGTAGGTGGGAAATGACATATATACGCATGACGCCTGCTCTTTAAATTTTTATTTAAATCACAAACCGCCATTACAATATGCCAAGTGTACATTTCATATTTATCTAACGTCAGTTTACAATATCGTAATTATATTCTTTAGAAATAGTACACAGGAAAGTCCTCTTCTGTGTCGGGTCTTGTATGTGCGACGAGATACACCCTTTAAACACTGACGCATGTGTCTTGCTAGACGTCTAATCCTGAAGGGGTGACAGATTGCTAAGGGTGATATTCACAACCCTTGTCGATGTATCTACACGTGCAGGCACTGGGTTGAAGTCTCTGGCAGTACTTGATGGGCAGGGGAGATTTGAATTGTGTACAAATGATATTTCCAGCTTATAGGACATGTACTATGTTCATCCCCTACGGAATGTATTCCTTACTTATATTTCGCTGGCGCCACCTGCGTGAAATCTCTGGCAGTGTCAATATCATGTCTGAAATATTCATGGCAATAGATGCCTAAAGAACGTTTGACCTATCAGATACCCATTGCATGTAATATGACAATCTGGGGACAAGTCTGCTATATAGCCCATGTGATATAGATACAGATGCGTGCATACCCGGATTAAGATCTTATCGGTTTTGTTCCAAGACGTGATAGATTTTGACAAGTGTCAAACTCAGCCCTCGAAATAATGCAAATCTTACGTTGAGTGCCTCATGAAAAATGTATACGGGGGATGGCCTGATCAAATTCAAAACTTTTTGACATCCGTAATGCATTTCACTTGTACAATAATTTGTCAATTTCACCAAGGTTTGAAATTTACATGTCATCGAAACCAAGATGGCGTCTGGTGTACGTTGCGTATTGCGACACTGCCGAACTTCATTGCTTGGACGAAGCGTACTTTCGAGGCTGGCAGGCACATATTTCGTTGCGTGTCCTAAATACAGCCGAGGATAGGGGTATGAATATGAACGCTGTCAATGGGTCGCGTTTCATTCGGACATGACTTTGAATGCATAGTTTTGGACAGGAAGTTGGGAGCCGTGCGAGGCTTTGACGAGACTCGTCATCGGAAGTCAAGGGCATGATGGGATTGACCTTACGGCGACTCCTCCAACTCTCGGGGATTAACGGAGCTGGGTCACCATGTACGAGGTTTTAAGAGATTTGTTGTATTGCCTCCGAGCCGTTACCTAAATGCCTATGAATGACTGTTGGACTTAAAGTGCATTTCCTTCCAATATGATCATTCAAAAAGTTATAAATAAACATATCTGTACATCATATATTTAAATTAAAGAAACTGTTTCTTTCCTTCGGATTTCTTAAAAATACTTAGCTTAAAATCAATAATCATTAAAACTTGGAAACATTTTTTATCCATTTTGTTATGAAACAGAGGAATTCAGTAAAGAAAGTTTCCAAGAATCCTAGAAAAGTTTAATGGTATACTATAGTACTTTAATGACACCTATTTTATCATCTATCCCCATAATCCTTTACGTGTTAATTTCTACGCTGATAAAGTTAGGAAGTAACTATCCAAACACTTAACCAAGCCCTGCCGCGCCGTGTAGTAGCCTTCAACGCCGATTTAAATCGTTGGCAAACGGCACAACGAACTTATTGACAAACCTAAAAGACAAGTCCCTAGTTCAGACAAAGACATCAGTTTGCAGTTTGTTGTTATTTTTCTACCAATCAAAATACTTGAGATTATTTACTCCGTAACTGCAAGCATTTTATTTGTTTCCGCTTCCATCGCATTTCGTCTTTTCAAACTTTCTGACAGGACTCGGAATTCTGTAGTGACACCCAACTGTATTGGATCTTTGTTTTAAAAGTGTGTTTATGTTGAACTGTAAGTAGATTGTGTGGTGGGTCAACAGAGAAGGTGCGAGAAGACATTTTGGGTATCTTGAAAATTTGGAATCACACCAGAATCGGGAACTTCTAAAACGAAATCGGACGTGTTAGGAGAAAGAGATCAATTCCAGAAAAAAGAACATCCGTTCGGAGACACTTATTCCCAACAATGTGTTTTTACAAAATTCCCTCGCGTTCGTAGTGTCCATATGTGAAATTGCAATGTGATTCTTTGCTGACCCAAAACCTTGACAGATTTGTTAATGCGTTGGAAGTATGTGTTTAATGCACTGCCCATTTGAAATCTTCTCTGTTCTAAGAAATGTGATAGTTTCGGAATTTTATGTATAACATGCGGAAAAAGACCAAATTTCCAAATGTTGCGAGTGTGAATTTAAACTGAAGGATACGCCGAAAGAAGGTAACTCATCGATTAGTTTTTTTGTTTACATGGAATTCGCACGTTTTCCGACAAATACTGTTATTCATGTTCTTGTTATCCGTTTTCGTCCTTTCATAGTTTAAATTTGAAAAAATACTTATAAGGAAAATTCTAATTTTTAACCAACACATTTTATCCTCTTTGTTCCACCATGTTAAAAGGTTGCAGAGGACACGGAATAGCAATTATCCAGTTCGACTCTCAACTTGATTCTATTAAGCCAAAACGGTATTGCAAAAGTCAAGTATTGAAAATTAAAATATACAATTCAATCATATAAATGGGTAATAAATCATTTGTCTTGAGTACAATCGTAAACAAGCAAATTTAAGATCAAAGCGAGCGGTTCGATATATGACGGGGCCGCCAATCAATAGACATGTTTATTGCAGCCGTCTGAAGATCTTTTCTTGTTCAAGTTACTCCTAACCTCGCAACTGGTGATTGGCGAAAAATTTACAGCTCGGAGTGTTTTGCACTATACCCGTCTGAAGATACTGATCAGCTGCACGTGTACCAAGAGAATATATGAGGACAGCTACCTTGAACCTACACCTACCTAAAACATACAAAACACATTTCAGAGATACTTTCTGAAACACAGTATAAAATACAGCAGGAAAAATAAATAAAAGCGACAAACCCTTTCCATAGCTACAAGAAATATCTGCTAAAAACAGTCGACTTTACAATTGAAGGACACCGCTATTGTATTCAAACAATCTCAATATTCTCACATTATCATACAGTGACAATCTAACCCCGTTAGTACGAAAACCCTATTGAAAATATCCATTGTTAATGCATGGGAATCAGTACTTACATATAATTCGTTAATCCGGATATTGGTTGATATTTCAGTAACAACTGCAACGTCTGGCTAAAAGGTGTTTCATTGTATTCGGACGAGTGACAAAGTGATGCGTTAACGGTAGTATCAACCAAAAGACATTATTTGAATTTTGAAATACCTCCATGCATTGAAATATCCGAGACATGGCTGCGGTTATACTTTGCATGCATGCTGCCATGTGGATATGAAAACAACAGACTTACAGCGCTACGCTTGGGAGGCATCGATCATGCATACATCAACATACAGAATATAATTCAACCTTGTTCACTTAACTGATGCTCTATTTAATTGTGTAGACCGTGGAGAATAGTCCCTTTAACATTTCATGCACACAAGCCAGTAAAACACACTATATTGAAACGTTGACCTGGCGATATTGTCGTAGTGTAGGTGCTCTTCTTTGAAATCTTTTGAACGTAATGTGTTCAACTTTATTTACGTTTTAAACTTTAATTACATCTACCAACTAACTTAGCTATAATTGCCATATTGACCTTTATCCAGGCCAGTGTTTTTCATAATTTTGACCTGGCAATGAAAAGTTAATTTAAGAAGAGCAATAACTCTACAATACACAAATAAACCAGGCGTGGGCATTCCAATGAACAGGCGATCCCCTTTAAGGGATGGATGTGTCAAGATTAAAATGTTATTTGTAATTAAAATAGTAAACGTTAAACTCGTTACTTTCATCGACATTTCAATCACTGAAATTTAATAATGTAATTAATGTGATACAATTACACAAGTCAAAGAAAATAAATGCTTAGGGAATTAAATTATTAAACAGATTTGACCTTATAATTTGCATTGTTATCGAAATCGGTTTACTTACAAAATCGTAAAAGGTAAGGTTAGTTTACAAAGTACACTTTGTTGACGTGTTTCCCGCATCTACACTTATAATGTCTCAATTTGTTAAATCCAAGACGTTAGACATTCTTGTTCTGACCTGTAGTTCGCGGTAGGCTTGCCATATTGTTTGTGTGTTCGATATTTACACCGAGTGACCATTTCTCGCGCTCACCAACACCCACACAGCTCTGCTGCGGTGAATGGGTTATTGCCTGGACAGAACACGCTCCATCTGTAAGTGCCAAATGGACCCCAAAAAATCATACACACATTTTAGCAGGATCATTTGGTAACAGATCTGTTGACAATCTATCAAATCAAGACAGCATTTGGTTTAAGTCTCTTCCACTTAAATCGTTCCGAATGTAAAATCCTGAATCCAAGTTGAAGTTTTTACGACATGAGAGGGTAGTACAAACCGAATACAGACGATTAAGCAAAACCGAATTGTCCATGACTATCGGATTACAGCTATGATTTTCTTTCTATTGACAAACTCTTGTGATTTTTAAGTATCTTAAAATCTCCCTGATTTGATATCAGATAAGTGAAGTTTTAGTCATGCAACATAAATTTTTTAAAATGAATTAACAAGTTCTTTGTATCGTCCTTCAATTGAGTCATAACCATATTCATAAACCGTTATGATGATGTGGCTTCAGTAAAAATGATAACATCGTAGAATAATACATTTTTATCACCTACGATACACTAAAACAACTCGCATTTTCGGTTGCTATCGAAATCTTGCTGATAGTGTTAGCGTAATGAAGTAATGACACATAGATTTCATTTTGATAGGGCGGTCGGGTAGCCTAGTGGTTAAAGCGTTCGCTCGTCACGCCGAAGACCCGGGTTCGATTCCCGACATGGGTACAATGTGTGAAGCCCATTTCTGGTGTCCCCCGCCATGATATTGCTGGAATATTGCTAAAAGCGGCGTGAAACCATACTCACTCACTCACTCATTTTGATAATGTTCTTGCTTGAAATGTATGGAGTGACGGGATCTGGATTAGCGAGGGTTAATTGTACAGGGGTGACCATAGTCTGTCTCACAGACCCTGGAATATTATAGTTCCTTCCACCTAGCCCTTACTGTAATGAGATAGCACTACATGAAGCCAGTCTAGCTTCACGGGCCTCAAACCGACGTTAACGCTACGGCGGTGGTTAACGCAAAACTGACGGGCAAAAGAAAGTTTACATCGACAATTGGATTTGACCCATAAATTTACAAACGTTATCGAAACGTGACTAGGCTGAAAACAGTCGCCGAAACACTGCAAACTTCAGGTCCAAACTATGATACCCGTATCAAATATATCACCATCGATTAACAATTTCGTATTTGTTTCATTTTTAGCCACCATCAAACATAGGTGTGTACTTTCTTTTGGCCAGTAGTTTACTTTAACATAGACTTACGACGGTAGGGACGCACCACGCCTTACTGAGGACACGAGGATAAGTATAATGCGTTAGTAAGTTGGCTTTAACTGCGCTTTAAACAGTATCCCAGGTATATAACTGGATGTGGGAGGATGGCCGGAAGTGATCCAGGTCTTTCACGCTTACAACTTTGGTAACATCAACGTGCACGGGTATGGTGCTAACAAACCTAGAAACATAATCGAACCGGGATTCGAACCCAAAATAGGATGGAAGGGACATTTACACAAGGGAAGTGAATATTCGACTGTGTCAACCTGATACTTCGTCCACGTGTTCGGACCTAGTGTCGGTGAACTATTCGTTGGTTGGTTGGTTTGTTGTTTAACGCCGCACTCAGCAATTTTCCAGTTATATGACGGCGGTCTGTAAATAATCGAGTCTGGACCAGACAATCCAGTGATCACTATCATGAGCATCGATCCACGCATTTGGGATCGATGACATGCATCAACTAAGTCAGCGAGTCTGACCACCCGATCCCGTTAGTCGCCTTTTACGACAAGCATAGTCGCCTTTTACGGCAAGTATAGGTTGCTGAAGACCTATTCTACCCCGGAATCTTCACGGGTCCGGTGAAATATTCATTTGAGTAACGTTATTGAGGAGGTTGAGGGACTGCGCAAGTTTCCATTCAGGTGGCATTCGGGTAAAGTGGTTGGGACAACAGAAATCGGTTCCCATGTGGAGAGTCGAACCCGGCGAGCGCTGGAACCAATCGGCTAACCTAACGCTCATTGATGTAATATAATTCTACCTTCATATGCACACTTCCGTCACCAGATGGTGATGTGAGGTGAAATGGGGTTTAACGTCGCGTTCAAGATTAATTAACGAATACTTTATGTACATGCACGTGTGTGTGTGCGTGCGTGCACATGTATGTGCGTGTACGTGCATGCGTGCGTGTGTGCACATGGGTTTGCGTGTACGTGCATGCGTGCGTGCCTGCGTGAACATGTGTGTGTGTGCGAGTGCGTGCGTGCGTGCGTGCACATGTGTGTGTGAGTGGGGCTGCTTGTACTAGTCCGGACTAGTTGTATACTGCTAGCCTACTGAAACACCATGCCGTAGTTTAACCCCACTCAGACAGTATACTGACTCCGAGCCGACCAGTCCTTGTTTTATCCCATTAATGCCGAGCGCCAGGGAAACAACAAGGACCATCTTGCAACGTGTTAGGTGTGAAGAGACGGGGGATCGAACAAGGACTTCCGCTCTTAGGGTAAACCGCTCTGTCCACTACACGACAGAGGCGGCAGATAGCGAAGACTGCCCTACCAATCACCAGCATACCATTCTAGGTCTTATAGAAGTGGATAGAAGCGGCTCGCCGGTGAACGAAGCGGACGACCCCACAGTGTGATGGGGCTAGGTGCTTTGTTCTGAAACGAACAATTTGTTACAGACAAGTACTGGAGAAAACAATATTTAAGTTAAAAGAAATATCCGGCCAAAAAAAGTGATTGTAAAAGCAATATATCATACGGCTTCTCCTCTCCTAGAAAATTAAAAAAAGTCGCACGTTCGGAAACAGCGATCGGAAACATATTCAAGGTCACTTACACAACCACCACATGAACCACATCACAACCCACCATTTCACAACACACCACATCACGACCCACCACATGCACCACATCACAACACACACGACACACCATTTCACAACACACCACATCACGACCAACCACATGCACTACATCACAACACACACAACCCACCATTTCACAACACACCACATCACAACCCACCATTTCACAACACACCACATCACGACCCACCACATGCACCACATCACAACACACACGACACACCATTTCACAACACACCACATCACGACCAACCACATGCACTACATCACAACACACACAACCCACCATTTCACAACACACCACATCACAACCCACCATTTCACAACACACCACATCACGACCCACCACATGCACCACATCACAACACACACGACACACCATTTCACAACACACCACATCACGACCCACCACAGGAACCACATCACAACCCACCATTTCACAACACACCACATCACAACCCATCATTTCACAACAAACCACATCACGACCCACCATATGCACCACATTACACAATGCACCACATCACAGCACAGAGGACCATACAATGACCATTCCCATATCTGACATCCAATGCCGCAGTTCTTTCTGTGATTCCAGATTAAATATTTTCATAAAAACACATATGAGAAAGGTTTTAGTACTGGCGTGATGAAGCTGCGATGAACGTTTTTTATCTGATATGACTGAGCGTGTAATTACCTGCAACATTTACAATTTTTTCAATTTCTTTGCTCTTACCGACAGGAGATAAACGCGACTTCAGGACACAAACATCTGTTTCATTAAAACGACAATGTAAGCAAACATTGGAACAAGACAGTTCCAGAAACTCGTCCATGTTTTGCGATAACCAACACAGCATTCCGAAGATGAAATAGACTTAAAACTTTGAAGAGTCATTTCAATTTCGGATACTTTAAGAATTGAATTTTCCCCCGTCAGCTTCAAACGACCAATATCAAAAACCTTTTTCACGAGTCCCTTAATTTTGTGAGAAAAAGGTAAAAAAGATTTGGCGATAATTCCATGAAATAACTTAGCAAAAAATCACACAAAAACCAGCTAGAAATTTTCCCCAGTTTTATTACAAAGTGAGTCAAAAGACCGCAGGTTTCTTTATCAGAGTGAACTTTTCGATATGCGACCACGTGATCTACTCACCAGTTCAGCTCGCCGATTGATTTATGCGCTCTGAGAAGATCAAAGATGGAGAAAAGTGTCGAACGCGCGCTCTGAGAGGGTCCAAAGATCCCAGATATCGGGTTTTGAGGAGGGGGAAACACGAGGGGTTCGAAACAGGACGAAATTATCTCTCGGCCAATAAGAGCTTCTGCACGTGCAAGGGCGGATGCCATGTGTAGCCTCGTTATCACCTTGTTAGACGCGATACGCTGTAAGAACGATGGTTAGAACAGCTTTCGTCTTCAGTTTTTACTTTCAAGATTGTCATTCTTACAGCAAAATATCAATAGCATTGAACCACATTCGTGCAATTTTGTGAGAAAATTCTGTTGAGATTTTCTGATGTTGAGATTGGGTGTTTGAGTAGAAATAAAAGCGTCTATAGAATTGATCGTCATGACTAAACCTTTTTCTTGACCCTTTTAATTTTTACGCTGCTATCCTATTTACGTAGGCAAGCACGCAAACCCAACACGGTTACAAAACAACGCTGGAAACTATTAATTTACACCAATCTAGAAGACAATTATGATATAAAAAAGTCATCGTAAATGTTTCATCGTTATCAAAATATTGAAATAACATATAGGTATGATGCGGATCATTCAAATACAAATGTTTCATCAAACGCGTTGTTACTCTTTTTCAATTTATACCTACATGTAATTGTACATTGAAAAAAATTGAAACCAACCAATAAGGTCTCGTCCCAATATGTTAACATTGGCAACTAAACTGCCGGGAAAAAGAGAGTTGTGATGGTGATGATGATGGTGATGATGATGATGATGATGAGGAGGAGGATGAGGATGAGGATGATGGCAAAAATGAAACAAACAAAAAGAAATATTATGAGCGGGTATCATCGTTGTGTTTTGGACCTTAAGTTTACATTGTTTCGGTGATTGCTTTGAGCCTGGTGACGTTTTGATAATGTTTGTATTTTTTGTCAAATCCAATTTTCAAGTGTGTACTTTCTTTCCCCCGGCAGTTTAATTTTATTGAACAAAACGAAATAAAACAAAGCTAAACAGATGTTGACTACCGTGCACGACAGTTTGTTGACAAACACACCGTTAAAATAACAAAAAAACATAAAACAATGTATACATAAGTATAGGAAACATACTTCTGCACAGTAAAGCTGCAAGACAACGTCAATTACATCAGCTGCCATGATTGACGGCAATTGACACCCACCACGTGGTATATGTCAAGTTGCACACATTTCAAACACGTGAAGAGGAAGCTGCAATTCGTATCGAAATCTCGATCTCGGTGGTGTTTAAGCTCTCATCATACGGACCCACTCGAATGGTAATTTTGTGAGTAAAGAAGCCGATGTTCTTGCCGATCTCACAACAGACAATAACATTCAAACTTCGCAAGAGAATTGACAAAGATTTGCAATATCCCGGGTGAAAAGCATTTCATTTGGACAAGCAATCGATTCCATCTCAACATTTAGAATGTGAAAGAGTGCAAGGCAATGTGTGTGAAAATAACGGTAATTAAGTAGTTTGGCCACCTCTCGAGCAAGGTCTTAGCTTCTTCACGTCGGGTTAAGGGGAGCGATCACAATCTTTAAATATGAAAACAGTATTATGTAAGGTCATCCTTCAAGGCAATGTTTACAACTTGTCAAAAACGAAATTTTCAAATATTTGCTAAACTTGCTGTCGGGAAGATGCAAACACGGAAACAGGCGATCTTGATTGAAACATATTGTCCAAATCGCAGTTGTCATCAAATTCATTAGATCCATCGCGCTTAAGAGTGAGCTTATTAAATACGTTAAAACGTTGAGTATAGCACTGATCATCCTACGATTAATTTGCAAGATTAATTGGCCGATTTCATCCAACCATTCATGTTCAAGAGGTTCAGACAATCAGCTGTGAAGAACATGGGCCAAAGAACATGTTTCGCCATCATGTTAATTGCATGTCAATTTCACCTTAGTTTATTAAGGTGGGTTATAAAAACGCGACCTTTCAATCAACATTTGGGTCCATCTCCTCATTAATATTGTGCCGATGCTAATATCAGTTCTAACGTCACGGCTCATGCTCTTGTTGAAGAGCCCGTGTCACCTAAAGAGCTCCTCCACCCGTCTGGCCGTGGAGTATTATTAAAGCAAGGTCTCTCTCCCATGGTTAATATTCTCACTTCCAGCCAACACAAAGCCATAAGGAGGGTCTTTTATCAACTCCATTGCTCCAGCCATGCTACCTGCCGTGAACATCAAGTTTGCCGGATACGTCGACGGCAAGCTACCACGACAGAGAGAGTTAATTTGTTCCACAACCAGAACAAGGGAATAGGGGGAAATAATCCTGGGCGCAAAACGCGGTTGATCCCACTGGAACAAGAATCCCGGGAAAACTCAGATTGCTTCTTTTCCTGTGAATAGCGTCCACCCAAGAAGGCCATTGTTCCAGGGATTTAATTTTTTTTATTTAAAGCAATATTTGGCGTAAGGATCGGTTCATTTAAAGTGCCTCATCCGGTTAATGAAGGCCAAGTGGGCAGTTTGTTCTTAACGCGATTGCGCCGATATCTGATTAGGGCTCTTCAGCCTTGGGAAGGAAATTGGACTGAAACACAATCAGGATGTACCTATGGAGACATCAGATGAGCGGTACAGCTGGGTACAGTGGAAGCTGTACATCTGTACTGGGGTATATTTGCGACTGCAGTTTATAGTGGAGCGGGATCCTGACATAGGTCCTTGTTTGTTTGTTTGTTTGTTTGTTTGTTGTTTAACACCGCACTCAGCAATAGTCCAGCTATGTGACGGCGGTCTGTAAATAATCGAGTCTGAACCAGACAATCCAGTGACTGACATCATGACCATCGATCCACGTAATTGGGATACGATAACATGCATCAACCAAGTCAGCGAGCCTGACCACCCGATCCCGTTAGTCGCCTCTTACGACAAACATATTCGCCTTTTTCGGCAAGCATGGGTTGCTGAAGACCTAGTCTACCCCGGATCTTCACGGGTGCCATGTAGAGGATTATCCAAAACACCACCCTTTTATATCACACATTTTTATCGCGGTTCTCCATCGGTAGACATTGAAGACGTATGATGATATTATGAAAGTTTTTTTAACGCTTTGTTAGGAATCACTGAGAGATACACAGACTGACATTGTTTGTCAGCATTTGGGTCACATGACCTGTATTGCATTTGAGTGCGTGAGTATGGTTTTACGCCGCTTTTAGCAATATTCCAGCAATATCACGGCGGGGGACACCAGAAATGGGCTTCACACATTGCACCCATGTGAGGAATCGAACCCGTGTCTTCCGCGTGACGAGCGAACGCGAATGTACGATTCCCGCTATATATCATAAGCATGAGTTTGTGAATAGTGGGTGTTCGCGAAAAGGCGAGCGTATCCTGCCCAACCAGTGGCACCAACACATGCAAAGGCAAGTCAGTACAGTACAGATTAATTTCCTTCATTGACTTCTTCAGCTGAACATATGTTTCAAATAAATAACAACGTACTTCGTATCATCCACATTTCGTGAATTGATAACATTTATCAATAACATCAATTTATTATCACCGTTTAGTTGCAAAAGATATATTTACATCTGGTATTAACATTACATGGTATTCATCGTCGGTTTACTCTTTTTCGCAGACTTTATCAGGATGAGTATCTGCTGATCTTCAACAAACATGGATATTTATACATCATGAAAGATCACCAGCATATGAGATATATACGACTGCATGTCAATATAAAACATCAACAAAGGACTATAACCAGTCTCGACTATCCGCCGAAACAAATTCCAACCCACGATCAGCAGATCCTGGCATGTTAAACTGAAACAAAGTTTCTGGACTTGATGGGTGGGTTAGTGAAGTCTGTGTGAATGATGATTGGGTTAGTGAAGTCTGTGTGAATGATGACTGGGTTAGTGAAGTCTGTGTGAATGATGGGTGGTTGAGTGAAGCCTATGTGAATGATGAGTGGGTTAGTGAAGTCTGTGTAAATGATGGGTGGGTTAGTGAAGTCTGTGTGAATGATGAGTGGGTTAGTGAAGTCTGTGTGAATGATGGGTGGGTTAGTGAAGTCTGTGTGAATGATGAGTGGGTTAGTGAAGTCTGTGTGAATGATGGGTGGGTTAGTGAAGTCTGTGTGAATGATGAGTGGGTTAGTGAAGTCTGTGTGAATGATGAGTGGGTTAGTGAAGTCTGTGTGAATGATGAGTGGGTTAGTGAAGTCTGTGTGAATGATGAGTGGGTTAGTGAAGTCTGTGTGAATGATGAGTGGGTTAGTGAAGTCTGTGTGAATGATGAGTGGGTTAGTGAAGTCTGTGTGAATGATGAGTGGGTTAGTGAAGTCTGTGTGAATGATGAGTGGGTTAGTGAAGTCTGTGTGAATGATGAGTGGGTTAGTGAAGTCTGTGTGAACGATGAGTGGGTTAGTGAAGTCTGTGTGAATGATGGGTGGGTTAGTGAAGCCTGTGTGAATGATGAGTGGGTTAGTGAAGCCTGTGTGAATGATGAGTGGGTTGAGTGAAGCCTGTGTGAATGATGGCTGGGTTAGTGAAGTCTTAGTGAATAATGGCTGGGTTGGTGAAGTCTGTGTGAATAATGATGGTAATGTTAGTGAAGTCTGTGTGAATGATGGTTGGGTGAGTGAAGCCTATGTGAATGATGGCTGGGTTAGTGAAGTCTGTGTGAATGATGGTTGGGTTAGTGAAGTCTGTGTGAATGATGGGTGGGTGAGTGAAGTCTGTGTGAATGATGGGTGGGTGAGTGAAGTCTGTGTGAATGATGGGTGGGTGAGTGAAGTCTGTGTGAATGATGGGTGGGTGAGTGAAGTCTGTGTGAATGATGAGTGGGTTAGTGAAGCCTGTGTGAATGATGAGTGGGTTAGTGAAGCCTATGTGAATGATGGCTGGGTTAGTGAAGTCTGTGTGAATGATGGGTGGGTGAGTGAAGTCTGTGTGAATGATGAGTGGGTTAGTGAAGTCTGTGTGAATGATGGGTGGGTTAGTGAAGCCTGTGTGAATGATGAGTGGGTTAGTGAAGCCTGTGTGAATGATGAGTGGGTTGAGTGAAGCCTGTGTGAATGATGGCTGGGTTAGTGAAGTCTTAGTGAATAATGGCTGGGTTGGTGAAGTCTGTGTGAATAATGATGGTAATGTTAGTGAAGTCTGTGTGAATGATGGTTGGGTGAGTGAAGCCTATGTGAATGATGGCTGGGTTAGTGAAGTCTGTGTGAATGATGGTTGGGTTAGTGAAGTCTGTGTGAATGATGGGTGGGTGAGTGAAGTCTGTGTGAATGATGGGTGGGTGAGTGAAGTCTGTGTGAATGATGGGTGGGTGAGTGAAGTCTGTGTGAATGATGGGTGGGTGAGTGAAGTCTGTGTGAATGATGGTTGGGTTAGTGAAGTCTGTGTAAATGATGGCTGGGTTTGTGAAGTCTTAGTGAAGTATGTTTTAATTATGGATGGGTTATTTAGTCTGTGTGAATGACGAGAGGGTTCGTGAAGTCCGTGTGAATGATGGGAGATTGAGTGGTAGATGTGTGAATTAGAGTGAGTGAGTGAGTGAGTGAGTGAGTGAGTGAGTGAGTGAGTGAGTGCGTCTTCTTTAGCAACTTCAGACACCATACTAAGTAGACTGCGGCTACTCAAACTGTTAACGGTCCAGGCCCTGATTTGTCTTTCGCACAGTATCTATACATATTTAATCAGGGAGTCTATATAAGATAGATTCCCTGGTATAATCGTTTCTCCGAGGATTAGGTCTGGTCAACATTAGTTTAGAAAAAAGAGACGTTCAAAACGATTCGATGTATTTTCTGACAAACACCGGCAGTGCAAGACCGACAGTATCAACACGCAGTGTATATACAAGGGCGAGTCAGTACTCATGTACTTACTGAACACGGTGATAGCCAAGGAGATAAAGACAGTCACGCCTCGTTATTCCGGACATCCCGTTTTCCGGGAGTCTACTGTGACTCATCTTCCAATATAAAAACTCATTACCACCGCAACAATAATTTATTAATCCGAAATATTGCAAATCGCAAAGATTTCACGTGGATGGCACCGGGTTTCACTGGGGTTTCACTGGGGTTTCACTGTACACATATAGTTGTGTGCGTGTCGTATGTCAGGCCTCTACACTGCACTGTTACTTAAACATTGACCCCGTGAAGATCCGGGTTTGAACTGGTCTTCAGCAACCCATGCTTGTCGTAAGAGGCGACTAACAAGATCGGGTGGTCAGGATGGCTGACTTGGTTGATGCATTTCATCGTATCCAAATTAAATTGCATAGATAGATGCTCATTATGTCAATCACTGGATTGTCTGAAACAGACTCCAATATTTGCAGACTGTCGTCATATAGCTGGAATATTTCTGAATGCGGCGTTTAATAACACACAAACAAACAAACAACTTCTCAACCATTGTGTGAGTGGGTTGTTCTCGCTGCAGTAAGCAATATTATATACAACAAAGGGTTGTAAATACTCGAATGAGTGAGTGCATGGTTCTACGCCGATTTAGCAATATTCCAGCAATATCACGACGGGGGACATCAGAATTTGAGCTTCACACATTGTACCCATGTGGGGAATCGTACCCGGATGTTCGGCATGACGAGCGAACGCTTTAACCACCAGGCTATCCCACCGCCCTTGTGATAACCAAACGAACAAGTGATTGATGAACAACGGTCCACGCTGTCGGCGTACGAAGCAGCACAATCAGCTGGGTCACATACCACCCTATCCCCATTTCCGTCGTATGGGGAGTTGTTGTAAGAGGCGATAAAGTGGACCGGATGTCAGGCTCCAATCTTTTCGAGGCAAGGGAGTTAACTGACTGTAAAAGTCCCGTTTCCATCCTTGCTGAACTAGGCTAGAATTTCTGCACTTGATTTTAGCGCCACCAGTGGCTATTATGAGTAATGTCTCTTCTACGTCCCTCCTACTGACCAATCAGATTTCACCTCTGATATCACTTGCATTTGCTTCAAACAAAATGGCGGCATCCAGTCAAGATGATCAGATCTATATTGTTAAAAAATGGTCTTACTTCGCGAAGTGCATCAAATCACGTGAGCACCTTGATTAGAAACATGAAAGGATTTGGAAAATGTCTGTTGACGCCGAGTTGGCGGTACACATGCTTTACAATCTGCAATCTGCACGGCAGTTGACGAACCGGATGTAAATTTCGTTTCGCGATTTTGATTGGACTATGCATAGACTCGTTAATCCAGCCAAGATATAGCTCCATAATTCCAGCCTAGTTCGGCCAGGGTGGAAACTGGACTTTGACAGTCAATTAACGCCCTTGCCTCGGGAAGATGTCAGGCTCCCTGAATTTGGCTGATTGCGTGTCGTCGTACCCCGACATCGTGGGATGTTGCTATTAATTTCAACGACTGCTTTGGCATCTGGCATATCTGGAATATTGCTGCCGTAAAACGACAAAACAACATAATAAAAAAACAAAGGAAGGCTGCATATGGATAAATATACCAATAAACTACTAAAGACAGTTTCACTGGTCGGACGACATCGGCCGTGTAAGGACACCCACTTCTTGGACACGTGTCATTTCTAACTGTGCAATATATCGTATGTGGCGGTAACGTCGCGTCTCCGTCGTTGTTTTGTATGTCTGTCTAACATTCTGTGTCTGTGTCCAACTATTGAAGCTGTCAGTATGTACTCGCGATTGAAGCAATACTTGGATCGGATGACCACCCGCGTTTACCCAGCTGTTGACGGCGTAGCTGCAGAAGGTATTCGGTGAGAAAACCATGGATGTCACATGTGGGATATGTTGGCATGTGTGCGAATAGAGCCACTGCGGGGTATTATCCGAGACATACCTGCTGTTTCGCTATCGTTTTTACACCAAGAAAATCAGAACATATACACCTGCTGCGCCCCGTTTCACAAAACTCCTATACTTGAAGATTCCTATACTTGAACACTCCTATACTTTAACACTCCTATACTTGAACACTCCTGTACTTGAACACTCCTATACTTTAACACTCCTATACTTTAACACTCCTATACTTTAACACTCCTATACTTTAACGCTCCTATACTTTAACACGCCTATCCTTGAACACTCCTATACTTGAACACTCCTATACTTGAACACTCCTATACTTGAACACTCCTGTACTTGAACACTCCTAAACTTGAACAATCCTATACTTGAACACTCCTATACTTGAACACTCCTATACTTGAACACTCCTATACTTTAACACTCCTATACTTTAACACGCCTATCCTTGAACACTCCTATACTTTAACACTCCTATACTTGAACACTCCTATACTTGAACACTCCTATACTTTAACACTCCTATACTTTAACACGCCTATCCTTGAACACTCCTATATTTTAACACTCCTATACTTTAACACTCCTATACTTGAACACTCCTATACTTTAACACGCCTATACTTTACACGCCTATACTTTACACTCCTATACTTGAACACTCCTATACTTTAACACTCCTATACTTTAACACTCCTATCCTTGAACACTCCTATACTTTAACACTCCTATACTTGAACACTCCTGTACTTGAAGATTCCTATACTTGAACACTCCTATACTTTAACACGCCTATACTTTACACTCCTATACTTTACACTCCTATACTTGAACACTCCTATACTTGAACACTCCTATACTTTAACACTCCTGTACTTTAACACTCCTGTACTTTAACACTCCTATACTTGAACACTCCTATACTTGAACACTCCTATACTTTACACTCCTATACTTGAACACTCCTGTACTTGAACACTCCTATACTTGAACACTCCTATACTTGAACACTCCTGTACTTTAACACTCCTATACTTTAACGCTCCTATACTTTAACACTCCTATACTTTAACACTCCTGTACTTGAACACTCCTATACTTGAACACTCCTGTACTTGAACACTCCTATACTTGAACACTCCTATACTTGAACACCCCTATACTTGAACACTCCTGTACTTTAACACTCCTATACTTTAACGCTCCTATACTTTAACACTCCTATACTTTAACACTCCTGTACTTGAACACTCCTATACTTTAACACTCCTGTACTTGAACACTCCTATACTTGAACACTCCTGTACTTTAACACTCCTATACTTTAACGCTCCTATACTTGAACACTCCTGTACTTTAACACTCCTATACTTGAACACTCCTATACTTGAACACTCCTATACTTGAACACTCCTGTACTTTAACACTCCTATACTTTAACACGCCTATCCTTGAACACTCCTGTACTTGAACACTCCTATACTTGAACACTCCTGTACTTGAACGCTCCTATATTTTAACGCTCCTGTACTTGAACACTCCTATACTTGAACACTCCTGTACTTGAACGCTCCTATATTTTAACACTCCTGTACTTTAACACTCCTATACTTGAACACTCCTGTACTTGAACGCTCCTATATTTTAACGCTCCTATACTTTAACACTCCTGTACTTTAACACTCCTATACTTGAATACTCCTGTACTTGAACACTCCTATACTTGAACGCTCCTATATTTTAACGCTCCTATACTTGAACACTCCTATACTTTAACACTCCTTTACTTTAACACGCCTATCCTTGAACACTCCTATACTTGAACACTCCTATACTTGAACACTCCTGTACTTGAACGCTCCTATACTTTAACGCTCCTATACTTTAACACTCCTATAATTTACACTTCTATACTTGAACACGCCTATACTTGAACACTCCTATACTTGAACACGCCTATCCTTGAACACAGACTTACGACAAGCGTAGAGCTATGATCGCTTTGTGAAACGGGCCTTGGAACAAGTTATACATCGTATTTTCTCATATATTCCGAAATTCCATATAGTTGTATATTTTTTTACATTGGACAATGATCTCAAGGAAGTGTTGTTTTACGACGCAGTGGGTAATGTCACGTGCAGATAGGACTGTAAATAACCGAGCCTGTGCCAGACAAACTAATGGTCGATAACATGCGCATCACTCCACACAGTCGGGATACAACACACTCTATCAACCAGACCGTACATGTCACAACCCTGTCGCAGCTATGCAAGTTTCATACACAGTTGCAAACATTACAGTCGAATATATGAATGTTGCATACAGGACAGTTACATGCATAATAGTTGCATGCGTGATAATTTATATATATGGAAGATGCCTGCATGACAGTTGTATACATGACAATTGCATGCAGGGAAATATGTATACATGACAGTTACATACATGGCAGTTACATACATGACAGTTACATATATGACGGTTACATACATGACAGTTACATATATGACAGTTACATACATGACAGTTACATACATGGCAGTTACATACATGGCTATTACATACATGGCAGTTACATATATGACAGATACATACATGACAGTTACATACATGACAGTTACATACATGACAGTTACATATATGACGGTTACATACATGACAGTTACATACATGGCTATTACATACATGGCAGTTACATACATGGCAGTTACATACATGACAGTTACATACATGACAGTTACATATATGACAGTTACATACATGGCAGTTACATACATGACAGTTACATATATGACAGTTATATACATGGCAGTTGCATATATGACAGTTACATACATGACAGTTACATACATGGCAGTTACATATATGACAGTTACATATATGACAGTTACATACATGACAGTTACATACATGACAGTTACATACATGGCAGTTACATACATGGCAGTTACATATATGACAGTTACATACATGACAGTTACATACATGGCAGTTACATACATGACAGTTACATACATGACAGTTACATACATGACAGTTACATACATGGCAGTTACATACATGACAGTTACATACATGACAGTTACATACATGACAGTGACAGTTACATACATGACAGTTACATACATGACAGTTACATACATGGCAGTTACATACATGGCTATTACATACATGGCAGTTACATATATGATGGTTACATACATGGCAGTTATATATTTGGCAATTGTAACATGACAGTTTCAAACATGACAATTTGTATATATGACAATTACATACATGGTAGTTACAAACATGACAGTTTTTTATTTTTGACAGTTACATACATTGACAATGTATACATTACTGTTTGAATATAGGGCAGTTACAAACATCGTAATAGTATACATGAAAGTTACATACATGACAATTAGCATACATGTCAGTTACATACATGACAGTTACATACATGACAATTAGCATACATGACAGTTACATACATGACAGTTGCATATACGTTAGTCGCATAGGGTAGCGGCATGTTCGCGATGAGGTTGTCAGAACATCATGGGCAACTCAAACACACCACCACCACCACCGCTTCTGCCCCCAGTAGTTCAATAATGACTTGATGGCTGTACTTAATTGCTATATTTGCTCATGTAGACATGTCTCATTTCGAAACCTGGCATTGTAGAATCTAAAGTATGTGTAATTCTGCACTTATCCTTCTCTTTTGGATAAAGAAAGGCTTTTAATGGAAGAAGTAGAAAGGCCGTGCTGGATTGAGCCACAATGGCAAGCGGCCTTCAACATCAACGGCCTAATCAGCTAACAGAAAATTCAAAAACCAAGAGGATTGAATATCATAGCCCGTACAATTATCGGAGGATTTTATCCAGAGTCCGTGTCTCGAAGCGGGATATTAAAACAAACAGCTGTTCCAAGTCGGATTTCTGCGTCACGAAGCTGGTAAACAAACATATGGTTAAGATTCGGAATCAAATGAAAACGATAGTAATGACGATTGGAATACCGTCAGCGTAACAAGGCCTGAATAAGACTCCCCCAAATATACCTTAATCACGTGGATGTGGATTTGAGGAAGGGAGGTAAGCCATGTTGGGGATGGCCGATTCTCGAAATGCGTGAATAAGTATTGATGAATCGAACAATTGAACAAACGATAACGCTGATTGTAAATGATCAAAGGGAGGTAACTGCTAGATGACAAATAATGCGATTTGTCTGGTCGTCGGTTTTGTTGCAGCTCTGCTAATGACAAGGATTTTACAAGATTGAGTTTCAAAATTTGAACGGTTTTGGTGTAAGGCACCTCCCCCGTTTCTGAAAGGGCTTGTTACCGGAGCAATGAGTCAATAGCGACAGAATGTTGGATTACAAGAGGATTTCAGATGAACTTTCAGATCAAACATGATGTGCCACCTGACCAGGACAAGACGAAAAAATAACAGAACAGATCCCCCCGCCAAACCTCACCAATTAATGCCCGGCTCATCTGACAAGATGGCGGAAGCGAGGGCAGTTACCGTTCTTGATGAAACAGTTAAACTTCGTATCTACATACAAAAGGAAGAATACGACGAGCTGGTGATGATAAGATCCGACCCGATCCACAAAGCGATCTTAGGATTAAGGCAGTCGTAATTCTGCTTAAATCTGGGTCTACACCTTGTAATTAGTTCTCTCCGTGATATCAGGGTAGTCATTCATTTCTGGATCGATATAGATATATGATAAAAACTGCCAGACTAAATGAACACGTGTATTTGGGGAACATAATCAAGCTTCCCCAGGGCTCCGTTCCACAAAGCGATCTTAGTGCTACGTTGATCGTAAGCCTATGATAAAGTATGGGAGTTACGATCAACTTTAGCACTAAGATCGCTTTGAGGAACGAGTTACAGGACTGCAAGATTTCCCTTGGTCCCGTTCCACAAAGCGATCTTAGCGCTACGACTATCGTAAGTCTATGTTAAAGTATGAGAGTTACGATCATCTTAGCGCTACGATCGCTTTGTGGACAGGGCCCCAGGCCTATAGTCACCTTCACAGACTACAGGTTAGGACAGTGGTAAAGATGAGATCGCTTTGTGCAACCGGGCACATAATGTGATCTTAATATACGACTATTGAATCACGGGAGAACTCCAATTGGCGGTCCCTCTAGAACATGTTGTTTGCAATTTCATCAAAAGAAGACAACAATACAACTTTAAACTATTCACATTGACCTTCTCTGACATTAAAAAACAAACTTGATCGGCTCGAATGGAATATAACCAGGATTAAATGGGATGACAAAACACTGTTTAATGTAAGCATCCAACTAAAGCGCCAACATCAGTTCCATAATCACAAAAGCGGCAAACCCTTGTCAAATTCCTACGAAATCTATGCTAAAAGCAGAGTCGATTGTACGATTCCGACTATATCATGAGCATGTGCTTTTTAATCACTATCAAATAGTGATGATACCATTCGCGGAAAGGTGAACGTTCCCTGCCCCACCGGTTCCGTCACAAACACATGAAAAGGCAGGTCAATTGTTTATGGTACAAGTCAAAATAGGGAACTGCAACAGACATCCTTTTACTCGCTGCTGCATTAAATTTGGAAGGTTTTTTTACATGTCTACCATAAAACGTTTTGAAATCTTTAATGGGGCCTCAAATGAAGGTTTAATGTATAGTTACATTTCTCCAGACGAAAGGTAATTCAATGAATGTGTACCTTCTACACAAAATACCAAATACTTCCAGAATCGGGCATCCGACCCTGGATGCAGCTCGGTGGATATATTGGAATATAATTGTCTATTAAAATAAACGATCAATTTAACTTTATGAAAATAAACCAAGGTTCCGGACAGTTAAACATTGGAACTTGACATAAATGCAAGAGAAATGTTGTTTCTACATGTCTCGAACGATTAGCGGCCGCCATCTTTTTGACGCCCTTTTTCTGGACCCTCCTCTCATTCTCATTCCGCATCATTTCTCAGTTTTGGTATACATGCACGTGCTGACTATTGTGGGGATGCGATACATCAACTGTCTTCTGTCATATTTCGGTTGTCAGTTACTGCGAGTACGTTCAAACACGTATTGCTGACAATGTAAATATTTTCTGAAGTAGTTTCCTAATGTGATAGAAAGCTTCGTTCTGGGATAGAAAAGGCTTGTTGATATAGAAAACAGAATATGAATATACGCGGACTTTAATCATATCTATTGTAAATATCTGGTTTTATATTTCGTGTGAAAGTAAGTTTTCCTCGTACCGTACATGGTAAAAAAATGTCATTTGGGTTTTAAGCGAGGTGAGTTGTAACATGTACGCTTTAAGCTTGAATAAACGTGTGTTAAGATACTTTTGCTGGGATAAATAAGCATGTCACACGTTTGAAAAATACGAAAAAAACTATCAGATATTTGATGATAAATGCTCTTTTTATTCTATTTCATTTTCATGTAAAACAAATAGTCGTTTATATTTTTTGTGCTGTATGTAAAAATACATGTTCCTGCAATTCTATGAAAAATCTGAAGCTGTAAAGTATTGCTATATCGGCCCCGGCTTGTGCTAGAAATAGTATTAGTTACGTTCATATACGAGAAATGTATTCAAACAAAGTGCCTGTCAAACTACTCGTTATGAAGGTGCATCCTTTGAGATTAAGTTCGGATAGAAGTTACCCCAAACCGTAACGAAAATATTCAACTGACGCGTGGAAAATAGAACCCTTTATCTCCAGTGCCTGGCACCAGTAACACACACACCCCTACCCACGGGCAAAACACGCAGGGAGGGGCGGATGGGATAGGGTGTTTAATCCAAGAAGAGGGCTAATTAAGACAAATACGGCCATGCCCTTTGTTCCGCACTGCAGGTGGTCCTCGCTTCTCCGCTGCTGTACTGAGTTACACAGGGATGTGTTCTCTCTCCCTCCCTATTAATACTGCTCATTCCGGGTAGGCTACCCCACAATAGACGACAGCACTTCAATGTCAAAACGTGACGTGACCCAAAGATTGGAACAATGTCTTTCACACCAGCCTTAATTAACCACTCTTATCTCGGTGAGTGTCAGGCACAATTATCAGTAGTAAAGTGGCCGAACCTCATCATGCACTCGCATCTACACTGGTACCCGTCGTAATGAAAAGGTCTTATTTCACACCGGGGTTAAAAACTATTGTTCGTTTCCGAAGGTGGGTGTCAGTTTCACATGGGTCTGATGACGTCAACGGGTGCATCGGTCTATTAGAACTATTCTGATTGGTGTTCCACAAGGAGCTTAATTGTCCCCCGTGTCAAAGGGGTACATATGGAAGGGTCAAGGGTTTTATGGGGTAGCAGTGATATTCCTAATTATTGCTCATAACGGAGAGTGTTTAGACGATATTGAGAAATCCAGAGTCCTTCAACGATGAATTAGGTCTTGTTAAGTGCACTCATTATCTCTCGATGTTCATATCAATCAATCAGGCTGTAACTTGGAAACGCCTTTTTCACGGACAGTCATACATCTTTCGAAAACAATATACAGTGCATGTATACAAAATAATACATTTTCAATATGTACAAAATTAATGGCGTGATTTATGGACATTTGGGATAGGCGTGTGTGCATTTTTTGTAAATCGATTAAGATTGTATGGCCGTCAAAGAAACCACCTCGAAACGGTTTTATCGAATGTTTTATGTTACACGTGGGATAGCATCAGCATTTAAAGTGATCAATTCCCATTTAAAGAGCAATCGAAATGTGTACTGTCCGTGCATTAATTCCGGATTCAAAAGACTTTTCTGTAAATACCAATACATTTAAAGGCCCCATCCATATTCATAAGATAATGTATATGCACAACCGATAGAAAGGATATGCACTCGTGCCGCTACTGATATGTAGCTTGAAAGGGGGTGTTCTGCCGGCCAAAAGAAAGCATACACTTGAAAATTCACACTTTGCCGATTACTGTGTACTGTGAAATTGCGAGCACCATGTTCCTTGAGACGTCATGTGCACGTTGTGGGATATTCATTGATACGATGCATGTAATATCACCTGTGCTACCCGTCTCAATCATATCACCACCAAATTCCAATATTTCTTGTATGTTTCATTTTAGCCACCATCAAACATGGATGTGTACTTTCTTTTGCCCGGCATTGAAAAACTAGGTGTTCTGTTGGTGCACCGGTATATGGAACGGAAATGTTCTTTTGATACAGCCAAAACATAGAAAAGAAATGTTTTATGCTGAAACCAATATATAGAAAGATGTTCTTATGCAGCAACCGAAATACAGAAACATGTTCACCTGACGCACCCATGATGTATTTTGTGTTTGTTTGGGGTTGGTTTTTGTTTTACGCCGCACTCAGCATAAATCCAGCTATATGACGATCAGGCAATCCAATGATTGATATCATGAACATCGATCTACGCAATTGGGATACAATGACATGCATCAGCCAAGTTAGCGAGTCTGACCACTGATCCCATTAGTCGCATCTTACGACAAGCATGGGTTCCTGAAGACTAATTCTAACCCGGATCATCACGGGTATTATACATGTAAAAGAAAGGAAACGCTCACACGTGGAACCGACAGAAAGGAGTTGTTCTCGTTCCTCACTCCATATGTTCGTATGTGCATCCGATATGTTCATAGATGGTGAGATGTTCATATAATCGATTCGTTAACGAAGCACCAAACATAATCAATTCAGTTTGACTTGTCACGTTACTGACAACCAGTCAGGTGTTATACAATTACTGAAATACAAAGTATAACAGAAACCGAGCCAAAGATGCATGGTGGTTTTTATGAATTATGAATACAGTAGTCAGTGTTTGAAACAATGAAGGATCTCGAAGCATGTGCCAATGAATGGACCAAAAGGGAAGAGGAACCTGTTGAATGTCCTTCAGAGTGGGTTAAGTCAGTGCGTGATGTCATTGGTAGAATGCATAAACTGAAATAGAGGAATCAGAATGGGAATAAACCCGTTCTGACCGAGCCAGCTACCATCCAACGTCTGGCTGTCCTACATGAAAAGTTTGTCGTTCGTCCCACTGACAAGGCCTCAAATGACATAACCATTACATGTAAGCATCACTACATTAGTTGTTGGATAAAAGAACTTGGTACACGTAACATATCAAATAATACCACATATAAGGCCAGTATGTTAACTGAGGAAGAATTCTGCTTAACCCATGCATCAGTGTTATCAACTTTTGGCTTGACTCTACAACATGTCCATTCCTCTTTTGTACTGGATTCCAAAGCCCCATAACAAAATCCATACAAAGAGAGATATATTGCTGGGTCCAGTAAATGTACCACCAAATCCCTGCCTCAACGATTAACCATTATCCTGAATACAATCAAGGAACTACTTTCTTCATATTCACAGAAAGTATTTGAGAAAAGTGGAATTAATATCATGGGGAGTCTCAAAAGACTCAAAGGATTCGCTTGACTTTTTGCAATCTCAGTAAAGAACCAGGTTCAATTCTGTGTCAATATTTGATCTTGCACCTTCATACACCATTATCCCATATAGCAACTTAGGGGGAAAACCCATTCCTTGATCCATGGGGCTTTTGTTACAAAACGTGGTGACCATAGATCCCTTTGCTTATCTATCTTCAGATTTTCAGGTCAATTTGTCAAAAATGAAACTTATTGCCATCGGAAGTTTAATGAGAAACAACTAAGTGAAATGCTGGACTTCCTCATTGAAAATGTATTTTTTTAGGGAAAGACAATTAGGCAAAGGGTAAGCATCCCCACGGGCACTAACTGTGCTCCCCTTCTTGCGGATCTGTTTCTTTATGTATATGAATCAGAATGTCTGCTCGGATTGGCCAAGTGAAAACAAGGTAATTTGGCCAAGAAGTTTAACTAAGGCTTCAAGTATATTGATGGTCTGATATCGTTCAATAACAATCAAATAGCCAATTCCCCTCCACTGATTTACCCACCTGAACTAGAAACAAAGGCGACCAGTGAAACAGGCTCATCTGTTTCATATTTAGATGTATGCATAAACATTCAGAGTGACTAAACACTCTCCACAAGACTATGTGACATGGGGGAAGACTTCAACTTTCCTACATGTTGAGCAATATTCCCAATGTATAGCCCTTGATGTCTACATTTCACAACTTTTGAGGTATAATCGAGCGTGTTCTTTCTAACAAGATTTCAAAGAGCGTCATACAACTGGTTACAACATTCAAGGCCTCTGTAAAGCTTTCAAAACGTTTTATGGTAGACATGGGGGGAACATTTTCAAATTTGACGCATTAGTGACAAAAAGGATGTTGGATACAATTCCCTACTTTGACTTCTACCATATGTTCCCGTGGTGTGTTCTTTTTAGGTGAACGATTAACTTGCGTTTGCATGTGTTTGTGACGGATGCCACCGGTATGAAATACGTTATATCTTATTCCATTAAGATCAGATAGATATTCTCTTTTCGTGTTAGCATTTCGTTACATGAACCATGTTTGTTTCTGGTTCAATCTGAATGTTGTTCTGCATACAGTGAAAACATATGCTGTTAAGTATACACAGTAAGACATTACCGAGGTTGCATGTGTACAGATGCACATTTCTCAGGACCATGATTCGTTAATATGCCATTTGTTTATCAGGATGATTTCACCCGAAACGGTACATTCCGGTTAACCGAGGTTTCATTGTACATAGATGAACATTTTATCAGCACCATGATTCATAGTAATTTGATAACGATTTCACCTGTCAGAATGCCGTCCGGTTTAACGAGGTTACACTGTACTTGATACCCGCAAACACTTGACTAAGTGGATATATACATAACATTTATTTGAATGTGAAATCGAATTCGGAGAAACAAACTGTAATGATTAAAACATGGAAGAAAACAAGTGGAAATATTCTTGTCATTTGAACACATTGCTTGAAACGAAAATCATCCCAGATATCTGTCAAAGCTGTGTTTGCTTGGCCACAATGAAAACAAAAACAAATGTAGGATTGTGTCACGAGAGAGTTGGGAAGTGGAGCTATGCCCAACCAACTATTTATCAGTGTAGGGATAGAATTAGACACATACAGAGGACACAATGCAGACACTTCCCGTCAACTAGCCGACCTGTATGTTCTTCTGATTAATTAATTCATATAATAATTAAAAATATACCTTGTTAAGTAGTATTTGCAATTTTTGATATTAATTAAGATGGTTGTGAAAGATACTGTGAATGAATGTGAAACACTTTCTGTTTAATAATTATGCAATTTCTTTATAGTTTGACAATACATTTTGAATTGACTGAAAGTGAAAGACTTTCTGTTAATTAAATATTAATTTCTTTATAGTAGACCATATGTATTAATGTGACAGAGCATAAAACACTTCCTGTATATTTAATTATTAAATTTCTTTATAGTTTAAAAATAGATATTAATGTGTCTGAATGTGACATACTGATTAATAATTATTAAAGTTCCTAATACTTCAAAAATATTAATTTTTGTGAGCAAATATGAAATACATGTACTTTTGGGGAATAAATCATTACATGTCTTTATTGTTCGGTGAAGCAGTATGTTCAATGTAAACGTTTCGTTAAACACGAACACATGTGGCCACACTTTTTATTCGATTTTCTCTTGGCTTAACTTGACAATGAACTCTCTTCGCGCAATACCCTCAAACTAAGAGCTATTACAACACTGACATTGCCGATCAACAAACACAGCTTATATAAGTCACATGTGATCGTTATAACGTAAAGGATATCATCTTGTTCCATGTTTCCTTGAAGTGAAATGTAATACATTTCATTTGTTCCAGAGTAAATCTCCAGTAATGATTGAGCGATATATACAAACACGTGTATGGTGCTAATGGAACCAGTGTCAATATGGTATGTACACCTTTCGTTTGAATGACGCCTGTCAACCTACTGAAATTGACAACATATCTAATCGCGTTGTTAAACAACTGGCGATAATAGGCGATCGGGTTCTATGCTAAATTTGCATCCACGAGACCCATTGCCAAGTTAGTTGTGTTACATAACGTGTATGCTATTCTGAAAGGAGGAATTGTGCATGCAAACACATCAGTACAATGAATGGAGTACAATGCTGCCTGTACTTGAATGCCCGTAATACGCTACCAACATCAATCATAGTCAACTGCAATTATTGAATCCGTTAATGTTGGTTATACGTAATAGAAAAACGTGCATGTTCATACGTGTTTAAATGTTGTTGAAAGATCTGATAACTGTGTAATTTTGTCATGTTATATAAACTGTGTGTAGATATTACCATGTGAATACAGTGAATATAAAATGTCAGCGCGAGAGAATAATCAGTCTGTAGTAAGATTATCTGCCGAAACAGATTCCACTGGGCGTTAAAGGCAGAACGGCGGTGAAAAGTACATGAATGGAACACTAAGAATCAGTGTTAGTACCAGGTGTTCGCCGTTTAACAGAACCCCGCATATCCGGACACCCCATATTCTGGACGTATTCGGGAATTTTGTTTCGTCTCATTCCTCTTGAGGGAGAGAGAGAGCGAGAGAGAGAGAGAGAGAGAGAGAGAGAGAGAGAGAGAGAAAGAGAGAGAGGGACAGGCAGAGAGAGAGAGAGGGACAGGCAGAGAGAGAGAGGGACAGGCAGAGTATATATAAATATAACAACACGTTCAAAGAAATTGATATTCTTTTAATCTGAAAAAAGAAATTGACATACTACACATGGAGACAGTACGTATATCATCCCTTCTGCACATACATGCAATATTTATCGTCCTATAAGACAAAATTTTAACGTAAATTCGTTTTCATGACATTGATAATTACTGTTCGGTTCCAATTAATTGGCAAACCATGACGTGGTAATCATTATCGTTGCAATACGAACTGAGATTCTGAAACATATATTTTTACATAAATACGAAATTCAATATGTACATAGCCTTTACATCGGAGTAAAGTCAGCCACACTTCTAATGTATATTAGCAGCTAAAGGTCAAACGCCTACCAGGTAAAACGCTCGTGAAACGCTAATTAACCTGTCCCGTCCTGGTGGCATCGAGTGCACAGCCTACGCGACACTCTAATTGTCTACGTCTAAACCGCTCCAGTTTCACCTGAGTTTTACCTGTTATCCACCTTAGATGTGCTGATGCCCCTGGGTGGCCGACGAGGAGGGTACCACTCAACGGATATATCCAAAATTCCTCGTAGGTGAGCGACGGCGAGCGCACTTTCTGTCCACCCTGAAATGGACGCTGTTATTTTGCTTGCTTCTTTTTGAGATACAGTGTAGCTGGTACCCCTTCGTTGTACGGGCGAACTAATTAACGCCGACAGACGAAATCGCGGGAGGAGATTGCGAAGTGTGATGGCTTAGATACAGGACCTGTACAAAATGCCATTGGATATAATTGCCTTGACAAGGAAGGATTTTTTTTGTATTTTCATCATAATTGGTTCGGGTAACAATCTGACACATAGGGTATATCTTATTTACTGAAGTAAGTCCTTGAATTAGGGTCATGTGTGTGAGCTTATTATTTGCATGGAATTTATCGTTTGTTAATGTTATGTCTCCCGGGCGGTTTAGTTAAGTTAAAGTGTAATAATACCGAACTAAAATAATATTGTTTTTTCGGTAATTTGTAAATACAGATGGGCAAGGGTATACACACAAGAATGAAAAAAAAATGAAATTTTCAGAACGAAAATGCTCTTCGTAATGCATAAAGAATAAATAAACGACTTTAATTATAATTTCGCCAAGTTAGCAAATGTTATAACACGTGTAGGTCTGTGAGGCGTGCTGTCCGTTGTGTCTCACACATGAATATAGTATGTTCCACTATGGTATGAATATAGTATAGATTATACCACTACACCCACATACAGACACAGGCGTGCACACCCAGGTATATTTAAACGACCATATTAACTAACATGAAAAACATGAATATCATTAACATGGTTACAAATACTCATTTAATGTGTTATCCCGAACAATTAGAAATCAGTACTAAAAACTTTCAGATTAAAACAAAGCGTTTACGTTTTAAGGAGGTATATTGCTGCATACGTGTATAAACAAAAAAACCGTTTTAATAATAAATCATTATAATACATTCAAACCAAATAATGGTTTGGTGACAATGAAAGGCTTATATCATATAGTTTCATCAGTAATGAGATATGTCGATCTTCATTAAATGTCAAATAGGGTTTCAGCCGGTTAATCTTTGACACTGGTTAACCTTACCTAACACCGTGTCATCTTCCTGTTCTTTGTTTTAAGGTTGTTGTTTTAATTCCACTAAATGTTTGTCTTACATTTATACACCTTTGTGTGTTTCTTCTGCAAATAATTGATGACGTAGACAACTATTATTTTGGTTATTACACAACCTCATACTTGTCACGATTACCTGACTATTAAAAGCAAAAAGTGAAAGTCATGAATTATTCAGGATAAATATTGAATTCAAAAATACACCCACTTAATATTTGCTTTGTAACATGTACATAGAATTGAAGCTTTTTCAGACTGAAGAGATATTGATATGCTATTTACTTAATAAGCATATTGTTTATAATAAATAACCGATTGTGTTTTGTCGAAGCCGGCGTTGTATGTATAATGAACTGAGGTAAAATGGATATTTCGACTTTTTTTCGACTATAATTAATTCAAACAGACAATATCATTTAGATAAATGTTTATCAATGAACGAAAATATTTGTTTACTTTTAACACTACAGTATTACCTTATAAAATATTGTTTTTACAAACAGCGCTATAATACCCTAAAAAATGACAATTGTTTAATTCGTTTGAATTTGAACACATACATGTAACGAGGAAGTATTTAAATACACTGTGATTTATATTTTCCTATGTGAAGTTATACAAAACGTCGATGATGCAAACGTGAGTAAACACGATATAAACACGATATAAACATTCAATACACAAACTTAATTTAGTCATTACCCGACACACTCCAGCCCATGGTTCGAAATTGGAGGGGGCTGGAGGTTTCGGGAGTTAGGGAAGCTCGCCATGAAATGTAAAAAGGATGGAGAAACGACCAGGTTATTTAGTGCTTACTTATATCTTTTTAGACGCCTTAAATTCGATATAATGATATATGATTTATAAGTTTATACTATTATGCCATGTACATATTTGTGCATGAGTTCCACATGCTAATACTATATATACCACATGCTAAATATATGATCATAGGTACGACGTCATATTATATGGCATTGTCAGTTACACTGAAGAGCTGTCATGAGACAGCGAAAGTACTATGTCTGAAACTGATATAAAGAAGATGATGGACTAACGTGGACTTTATTATTTTATAATATATTACATGTACACCGAGTGAACATTTACCTCATTTTTGTATATATATATATATATATATATATATATATATATATATATATATATATATATATATATATCACAGTTGTGAAATCGACATTGGTAACGATGATGAGCATATGACATAAAACAGTATATATACACGTTATATATGCATTATGACAGAGAACATACATGGACTACTGCGGATGTCTATCAACGAACACACTCATCACTTCTATGTACTATCTGCATTAAATATAAAAACATAAATTAACTGCATATCAGATATCACATGAATTAAAATACAAATGGATTTTGACACAAAGGAGTTTGAAACACGTGTGATTAAATAATCATTATTTGAGGGGTAATATGTTATACATGAAATGTGTCCATTTTCAAAATAAACAATTAAATATGGTAATATATTTTATCTTGACAAAGGGAAAATATGTAGATTTCCTTAAATGATCCCGTGATATTATTGTTAAGTGTAGAATCTAACTGACAGATTTCAGTATAATTTTAAGGTCGAAGGAACAATAGTAGGCATGAACATCAGCATGTATATATTCTGGTCAGGAATAACAGTAAACCACCTCTTAATTCTACGAACGAAGGAAAAAACAACAAAATCACGAAATAGTGGAAAGTAACATTGTTCGATTTCCGTGCAGCTGATCCGATGTTTGTGTTCAAAGAGCTTCAACATAGTGGGTAATTCGATATGAAAAGAAACATATGTTCATGACTTTACACCATCAAATATGATCAACATAAATCACGAACCTGGACATGTAATATATAATAATATTATTATAATGTGAAAAAAATAAATACATACAAATAATAATTAGTCAGGCAAGAATTATATTCTTTATGGATCAATAACCATGTTCAAGACCCAGCAAACCAGTTTTCCATAACTTTGTTGTACAAATGTGGACCAATAAAATTTAACCGTTATTATAGAAACATAACCCTTATATTCAAATATACACATTCGTAGGAATATTTCATGTGATATCCACGCTCCGGGCTGCAAGTGCCCACAGTGATACCCCCCTCCCCTCCCTACAACTCGTGTAACACTTAACCCATGTAGAAGGGGCGGTCTGTTGTCTAGAGTTCAAAAGCCGTGTTGCTTGTAATATAAGTCTTTTTGATGTGTTTGGTGACTTAAGTGGCTGCCCTGCCCACGGGAATATAGACAAACTGAATTGTGACCGTCACTTTCCCGTTAGCACGTCTGGTACATCTCCGCATATTGGTCTTACCACTCGTCCAGGTTTGGAAATTTGCAGAGTAGATCTCTACACAAATACGGAGGTTTGAGGAGAAGTGACAACAAGCGTTGTTACACGCTTGATTCCATATAGCTGTGTAGGTAGCAATCGCGTAACTTCACAGACAAAACGACAAAACAATGCAATTTATGTCAATAAGATTTGTTAGTGAGCCTAAGAAGGTTAGTAAAGTTTAAGCCAAAGACGGTTATTTTCTGCTGTAAATTTTCTCTCCGAGCACTGGAAACCGAGATGAAATTTTGGAATTCCGTTCTCAAACATTACTGTTTGAAAAGGAAATCACACATAAATAATGAAGCCGGAGTGAAGCAAGGTTAAATAGCTGTATGCTTGCTTAAGGGGGGGGAGAGTCAACAGCTCTCTGCGCTGAGAAAGCGCGCCTAGCGGCCATGATACAGGAAAATGTTTGTGCTGCTCAACGAGCACACAACAAAGTTATTGTTACATGTCCAGTCTTGTCTGTTTGTTGATTTTTCACACCTTCGTAAGAAATTTGCATTCAAAGTTTTTTTCTTAGTAAGCAAAGGAAAAGACCCCGGCATGAGGATAACGGACACCCTCCTTAAGAAGAATTAAGTTTGATTCTGGCGCCAAGATAAATCGCGGGACGGAAATTTGACGTTTATTCCCTTGTCTCTATCAACATGGCTACCATTCATCTCACCGATGGCACTGGGTTTGCAATAGGCACCTGTCACTCAAGTGCTAATAGCAGTAAAATATGTTCAAATATGCCAACAAAAACGGTGTTTGGTAATACACGGTATTCATTCCTATACCATCGTTAATGGGTGAATTTGGTGGTTACTTTGACTTCCGTTATAAGCAACTGGAGAGTTGTTTCAAATGACGTCACGTCGCACGCGTTTGTCTGTCGCCCATCATTAGTTTTGTTTCGCGATTCGTGCATGTCAATTTCAATGTGAAATGAATAACGGTGAAAATTACGCGTATTTGTTTAGTTGCTTTTCATTTCATATCTTGGCGTGTTGAGTCGTAGAGTGTGTTCGGACGAAGCGAGACTCTATGTACAAAGTGGTAGCGGGACGTGCCTTGCCGTTTTCTATCCGGCCGAGAAGCAGGGACGGGTTTTCCGGTGCAAGCGGCACAATTCGAAGAACAAAATGCATTTGTTTTGTCAGTAGCAAAACTGCGTACCATTAAGGCACGATTTATACACAATAACATTGACATGTTGTGCGACATGATCCGTCTAGGCCACTGACTCTTGACCAGTGCAAAGACGACGAGGGGTGTAATTCTCTAATCGAAATACCCGTTACGTCGCATTAACAGAAGAACGGTAACTATGTTCATTGAATGCACATTGTAATATAACAATTCACAAAGTCTCGTCTAACAGACATTAAGTTTATTTCATTGGACATATTTTACTTACTGATTTCTCACAAAACCAGGACATTACATTTTTTTTATCAATTAAAGGATATAATTTCATCGAAATGTCTGAAATTAAAATATCAATTTAATTGATGGCTCTTCAAAATGCACATATGTGACCTTGTATAGCTCCCCTCACATAAACAGAAATAACATCTAAGTCGAATATCGATATAAGAGACTTTTAACACAACTCACCAATGTACAATAGTACTATTCGTTCTCAGTATATTCATCAAGGGTTTCTATGCAATCCTGAGCACTGTTTTGTTTTTACGCTAATTTAATTTTATAGCCGATCAGGTAACTAGGCCTATTCCCGCAGCTTAAATCCAGAGGGTACATGTTTTTATGAAAGAAGATGAGTATTATCTTGTCCAGCGAATGTTATGTTAAGTAATAGGTATAATTAATATGAGTGAGTGGGTGAGTTATGGTTTATAGTCACATCGGCAATATTTCAGCCATATCGTGTAATTAATTAATTTGAATACAGAATGCAACAGTATATTGATTAATACTATGAATTATGTTCAAATGCAACATGAAATGCACATTAATGCGCATTCTCAAATACAGCACGAACTTCAACATTTACCCTTATACAATTTTACAGTTTTGTAATATAGTCGCAATTAGCTTCAAATAGCGTCGAACATATTGCGAAAATAACACAGAACCTTGCATAGAAATACAGAAACTGATTACATACCATCAGCTAAACGCCGGGACAATTATTTTTGTAAAAATATCAGCTCATCTTACAATGCAGTGAACCTGTTATAAGGGTCAAGGCATTTGAAATAAACACCGTTATTACGCTCGAGTTGGCAGTTGCGGTAATCTCACTTTCGTTTGATCGTGTGTGGTGAAATGTATAACAGTAACGCGATAGACGGGGACATGTACACATGTCTATTTCGTTGCTCCAGATGCGTTTATTAATTGGTGTTGTGTATATTCCATGCCCTATAAAGATAAGTGATTAACAAGCCGATTCGGTTTCGGTTGATAATGAACACTTAACGTGTTCATAACATGTGATAAACGTGCTCGCATTTATGACCGTTTTAACGTTGTGTTTATTTTCCATGTCAAAGGAAAAGACTTCCTTTATTCCAAACACACACTCACAGACCAAAAAGAGAAAAACGTGATTATTTTTAAATGATTATGAAAAGCAAATAATCAGTGTGCGGTTGTGCGGTGCATATCTGCTTTAATGGGAACTTTGAAAGTTCACAGAAAAACTAATTTGATATGATATTGATGTATTGTCTCTTCAAATGTACTCTCGGGCAATGCATTAGTGCGGTGTAATTAATAAACGTGATTGACTTTTAAACCATGGAAATACACACAAATTCTATCCCACACCAACGTACATGCAAGGATTTCCTTGGTAAGTAGTGATATGTTGAAACATTATCACAGAGTGATTAGATGTACATTTAGGGAAACTGTGCATGCTTGACTTATGCTAATCATATTATTATGGAACTTTCTCAGAAAGGAACGTTAACATCGCATAATTGCAGCTGTGCGCGCCGCTTACGTAAAGTCTTTCATACAATATCACTGTGTGTAGAAAGTAGAAAATTTCATTTCACGTTCTGCTCCAAAGCCAGCGCAAAAACACAGTTGCCGAACATCAAAGTCGTAATATGTGTATTTCAATAACTAGTTTGGAAAGGCAGAAAACCTTCTGATTAGAGACAGCGAGTTCAACCTGTATAAGAAGCAAGAAAATTGGATTTCTCAAATAATGTTGGCTGGAAATTAAAACCCGCTGTGCAAACACAAATCTTCAAAACGCTGCAAATTTGGACTGTATCCGTTCTCAGAGTGGTCCACTGCAAGGCAGATCTATTGATCCCTTTCTTTTGCCACTGACATTTTCCAGACGCTGAAAAAAGTTCAGAGGTGACCGAAGAATTCTAGCGGCTCCTCTCGCCGTATCTTACCTTCATTGAAAAGAAAACTATTTGCAATAAATGTGTTTAATTTACTTGGCAAGCGGCGGCGAAAGAAGCGGTGCAAATTAGCGAAATGCTTAGGGGTCAGAGGTTGCTATATTGAAACATAGGACGCTGTTGCCATTTCGGCCACGTTCAAATCGAAAGCTGGATAATTGGCAAGAAGAAGCTAATTAGGGCGGGAAACGGGATGAGTAAACATAAAATCTCAAACTGGGAGGTCGACAAAAATGAGATAAAAGCCCAACTTTTAGGGTGTACAATAATCCCAATTGCTTGACGTCAATAATGAGACGTACGTCGAAAGGGAAGGGGTTTCAGGCCTTTATCCTCCCCCAATCACGGCTTTGAGAGGCCACTTTACATCGCTACTATACCCGTGTAATTTTCACCAATTCACGTTTAAATTTCAAAGTACACACATAAAACAACGATTCCGTGATTTCTTCAATCGCGATCTTGATTTGAAGTAAGTTCATCTGCCAGACCGACCCAGGGAGAGGACCCGTCCCCCCGGGCTAATGTCCCGACGGATAACACAACATAAGAGCACTAGAAGCCAGCGAATAGTTCTGAACGCAACACAACAACACATAACACAATATGAACCCTGAATGTCTTCAAAAGGCTATTTTCTATAAACAATCCTTCAGTTCAAGCGGTGAGTCAACGATCTCCGTTTGTTAGACTTGTTAAACGACATCTGGTTGAACGAAGGGATGGGGATTAGTTTCATACGAACAGATATGCCGATAGTCCAAAATATTAAATATAAGAATTCTTGTTAAGTGACCCTTTAACTAACCCGGCAGATGTTGCATTATATCAACAACAAACATTTCAGGCTAAAGGGTTCAACTGTCAACGTGAAATTGACATGTTAACTAATTCTTGGAGTAATTGTATTGACAGTATAATGCGATTATAACAGTGAACCAGTCAGTTTAGTAGAAAGGCGCGTGAACCTCTGTCCGCGGACTGCACTGTGTTCTGTGCTGTGCCACCAACGTCATTGTATCTGTACGGAGAATTCTTCAATAACGACACGAGAATAACAAAAACAATGTTACGAATATGTTTAAAATAGTCTAGAAGAAAACATGTCTTTTACTGGTGTTCAGAAAAGTTTGCTCTCAGACTTATTAGAAAAAAATCAGCTTTGAAACTTGATAAAATATTTTATTCTTAGTTATCAAATTCTGGCCTATAACTTGTGTGTATACAGTATTTAAGATTAACATTTTCATATCTGGACAAAGGGATTGTTTTTGGTATAGTGACTGCGTGAGTTTAATAAAACACTAACACTGACAGATCATTCGCTCTCATCTACATCACAGCTGAGATACCACTCTATCAGTTAGGAACGCAGTGAAATGGCCAAATCCAAAAACAAATACTATTACAGTTATTCAGTTATATCAGTACGTATTGATTTTAAGGTCGCCGATAGTTAAGCTATCAATAATGTACTGCAATGATCACACGCTCGGGTAAACTGAACAAAGCTGACCTCTGACACCACGCGCCACGTGCTGCACGTGCATATATCCGGCAAGTGCCGCGATTGACCACACTACAAAACACTACTTTATACTAATTTCTGTTGCTTTGTCAATCTAGGCCTCTCCTTAATGTGCTCTATCCAAAAAAGAAGTTGAACGTCGGTAAGTGCATATGGTTGCCTCCCGTACTGATCAATAGTGCCGTTTCAGTAACGTCGCCGTTTGAAATAAAAAGAGCAACGACCAAAAAACATTGCTGGTTTTAATTCCGTTTACAGACAGACAAACAGATAGACAGACACTTCTATTCGGCAGTTGGGCCATCCGCCCATAATAAAAAAATAATGTAACAAATATATAATAGCATACTATCATGTTGAGCTTATAGGGGGTGAGTGAGTGAAGTGGGTTTAACGCCGCTTTTAACAGTATTCCAGTTATATCACGGCGTGTCAGCTTGATGTGGAAGGAAAGCCCGAAGTGATGTAGATCTCAGACGTTTACCACTTCGGTGAAACCCACGAGGACGGGTAGTTGAGTTATACCTTATACAGGTACATATGAACTAAATTATAATCTTGTTGCAATCTCTTCTCTTTTCTCTTATCTTTTTAACAAAACCAAAATATGACAGATAATTTGAAATATTAACTGTCACATCATATGTGGACATTATTCTTACAAAGCATCATTTGATGAGTTACTAAGTCATTTAAAACTCATTCACTTCTAGCCTGTGACTAGTTTACCAATACACATTGGAGAGACTGATGAGGACGAACCTTCTAAGACTAATTAAAACTCTGTATGTAAATACGCTCTTTGGGAAATTACAAGTGGGGAATATAAGCGGATTATTATATTTGTACTCTTACAACACCACATTACATCACTAAGAATACCACACCATTTTTATCTCCAGAATTTAGCCGAACGTTCATTACGTTCCATTTCAGAGATTTATCTTAATATCTTGATGTCTATTCAAGGGTTCATAACTTGGATGTGATTTGAAACATATTCGGCCTTAACCTCCTTAAAATGCCATTAAAATTATCCAGAGTTTGACAAATTAATAACGCGCTTCATACCGTGCCATTATTAGTTCGCCGGACACTGAACACAATGTGGGTTGTATATCATTCAGCTTTGTTAATAAGTTCGTTGAATCGTGTAACCGACAGTCCCGTGTGTTGTCAAACACAGTGGAGCCTCGTTCTGATCAAAAACACCTCTTATGGCCGTATAAAACCAGGCAACTAAATGATAAGGCAAGAATATGAAACAGTCGGTTAAATCTCCGAGTCTTTGATATGACAGCTTTAGGCTGCAGTAAATCCCAGCGGGAGGAGACGGCACCTTGCATTACCTAGGCCACAAAATATGTTGCCGTTATCGCCAAACTTTACAACCATCTTTTGATCCAAAGGAATATTGCTTTCGGTGAAATGGATCATTGGTACCTGTCCACCCTTATGATTGGTAATAGGTCAGCCTGCCTTTTTATATCGACCAGTCGATTTGATCCTAAAGGTCGAGTATGACCGAATGCGAAGTGAATTTACATTGTTTGATATTATCAGATAGCAAGAGATTTGGGGGATGATTTATACATGAATGTAATTGACTTCCAGTGTCGTCGTTTGGGCCATCGAGGATTGAACTATTATTGGATGAAATCTATAAACATAGCTGAGATAACAAAAAAAATATGTCACGCGATATAACGGAATATTATTGAATATAAGCCTAATCCTTTTAAATCCTACATCGGATTAAGAGTTTAATCGAATACGGGAACAAAAGAATCCTTTGTTTCGCATGTGTTGAACGGGCATAAGGCTGATAAAACTATCGAAGAAACGTCGTTAACTCTACGTTCTCGTAACTATAAAATATATATCGAGTTATCATCAGTTAAGTTTACATCGTAGCGGTAATATTGCAGCCATATCGCGATGAGAACAAGGTAGTTACTATTATTATAATGAAGTTCGACTTAACGAAGTATCCTTGGGTTTTTTATCACAGGGTTTGATTGTTTGTTTGTTTGTTTATTATAAAGCCACACTAAGCAATATTCAAGCTATGTGACGGCGGTCTGTAAATAATCGATAATAATAATCATGTAATTGCATCATGAGCATCGATCTACGCAATTGGGATACGACGACATGCATCAACCAGATCAGCGAGCCTGACCACCCGATCCCGTTAGTCGCCTCTTACGATAAGCATTCTACGAAATGTCTGACCCGGATCGTCACGGGTAACTTATTATTTTAAAGCGAAGGTTGATAGATAATGTTACAACGATAAACGTGCAGAATAGACCCGTTCTCGTGTAAGAGCCGACGAATGAGGATCCGATGGGTGCAATGCCACCCAGCTGATGGTGAGTCCTCGTGCCCCGACGGCGCAGAAAGTTGCTCATGGTATCAACCACTGGTGTGGTGTCCAGATTCTATTACTAAAAACCCTAGCTAAGCTAGATAATTGCTGTGTCGCAAAACACGATCAACAAACATTAACTGACTCCCCTATATATCACATAAACATTCTACGATATAAATATTATGAAACAGAACAGAGCAACGGAGCTAATGCAAATGATGATATAAATGTAAAATTGTTACTTTGCATTTATAAACGGTCAGGATAATGTCTGAATAAGTTGTAAAACTGTTATCAGCTGCAGATATCAGAAACCGTTATCTCCATAAATACGCCAAGAGTCTAATTTAAAGATGGGATGAATCGCGGTAAAATAAGGAAAACTGACAACAGTTTAACTGTTCTATCTTGACCCCTTATGTTGATGTATAAATATTCGAGATATGCGTCTCAGATATCACCCAAGTGTTAACCGTCGTGTCCTACAAAACTCTTAAACACCGATGACTTGCGGATAGAAATAATGAAACCATAATAGACAAGCGAGCGTCAAGCTATTTATTGGCCTTATATTCTCATGTGAGCGGAGCCCAATTTTGAATAGACATCCACTTATGAGTATGTGAGAAGACACCTACCCCCATAGAGGAGAATTTAATACCCCCGCGTTTGGGTTATATCCCACAGAGAGATGTGTTACAAGCGTACAGCAGATTATGAGACACTGAATACGTGTTTCTATCGATGTTGCAGCCCTCGTAGGTTTTATTTTACAGGTTTCATGGATATTAAAGTTTTTATTCCGGGCAACACATCAACATGTGTGTTAATATGTAACGTGGTATGACCTCTAAATTGAGGGTTTCAAACTACTGACGGCAAGGCGTTGACATGAGACATCTAGCGTTACACGCTCAATAAACATAATTGGGTGTACTGCAAGGCGCACATCTCCGTGTCATTCTTTTCACGTCTTAGTGCAAGAAATTGGCATCTTGAATTTTAGCTTCAAAAGAAAAATAGCTTAGATAATCTCTTCTGATAGGGTAGATAGTCAAATTAGTGAATAGTGTGTTAAATTCGTGTTTATCCACGTCAGTAGAAAACTCTTTTCGCGAATTACTGATTACTGATATCAGTATTGTGAACGTAATACCAAAACTCTAACTAACTGAAAAACTGTAGCATTAGAAGCAACACAAATAACACAATGCATTTACAGTTGCATACACTGGGTTTGGACTATATATAAATTTCAGGGGCATGGGTCCTGTCGTCTAAGTTGCGTCCCTTGGGCACACCAGAAACCTGTGATCATGGGCTCGAATCCCTGCAGTAACAGCTGAAGTATTAGTAGTATCAGTTGTAGTATAAGCAGTATCATCTGTAATATAGGTGAGGTGAAATTGGGTTTAACGTCGCGTCCCAGATTATTGCACTTATATAGCGACGTGCATGCACGTGTGTGTGTGGCTGCTTGTACTAGTCCGGACTGATGCCGATTATTAGTGCTAGCCCTCTGAGATACCATGTCACAGTTAGACATGAATACAACACTCAGACACAGTATACTGAATCCCAGCCGACCAGTCCTTGTTTTAGCCCCTCTCATGCCGAGCTCCAGACAGGGTAACAACAAGTACCATCTTTTAACGTCTTTTGGTATGACGCGGCCAGGGATCGAACCCCAGACCTTCCATCCCCCGGGCGGACGCTCTACCACTAGACCACGGAGGCGGTCCATCTGTAATATAAGCTGAATCAGATGTAGTGATAAGAACTGTCAGCCTAGTATACGCAGTACCAGCTTTAGTATAGGCCGTGCCAGCTGTAGTATAAGTAGTATGAGCTTTAGTGGCAGCTGTAGGATACGCAGTATCGACCGTAGTATAAGCAGTATAAGCAATACCAGTTGTAAGTAAGTATATTAAAAGCCGGCTTTAGTGCATAGTACATGATGCTACTACATTGCGCATAAGACTATGATTACGTAACTCTCATCAAACCGCCATCCCTGCATAAAACATCGATGGATGTCAATGCATCGCAAAATTCGTAATATCAAGTTTCTTAAATATGTGAAAACAAAACACGAGAACTCGAATAACACACCCTCCCTGTGTCGAATGACGAGACATTACATAGCAAACATTTTTCGTTTGAGGCGTTTCGTATGTTAAAGCAGCGTCAAAAAGTTTCGTCAAAAATGGATGAAAACTCGCACTTGCCAGAAAGCGTCTCAGCGTGGTGTTGGCTACACTATGCAAGCAAGCGTTACATCCCGATTCTGAAGCCAGTAAGCAGCATGCATATCCACACACCGATATGGGGCTTAATCGTCGGGTCATTTCTGCTGATCGGTACACAATTCAATTGCGAGGAGTCACGTACGTAGGACGCGTTGTCTCCGCACGTGACGATGGACCCCGTACCACCTCGGGGAGACTTCCTTCGAAATGTAAACGAAATCACCCTAAGTATCACCCTTAATTTGCTTGTCCTGCGATCGAGTTCCGGAATATTTGTCTCAAATCAAATTTTTACTGTTTGCGAGGCTAAAATAGTGTCTTGGCAAGCGCGTCACCGCATGGGGGAACCTGGATAATTTGTTAGTAAACAAATTAAATCCGAATTATTCTCTCTTTGTGATAGACAAATATTTTCCACTGTACCTTGGATTGTTGGTAGAGGCACGATCGTGTTCACTAAATGGACGTCAACGGGAAGGTGTGAACAGAAACATTGTGTGTAATATTATTTTATCAAGCTAACCTTCCCCTCCCCTTCAGTGTACCTTAACCCCCGGGCACATGGCTTCACCCTGGGTCGGGAATAACATCGGTTATATCCCCAAGGGAACTAGACAAAAATCTATACTCGTAAACTGTTGAGCCGTTTTTCCAGCATCGACGAGGCTTGGGAGATTGCAAGGTAAATTTAGAGGACTCGTTTGCGATGAGGTTTTGTATTTACGATGAAAAGGCGCAAGAATTTGGATATTTTGAAGAGGAAATTAACGACGTTTCCCAGTGCGATTCTGACAATAGAAAAGCGAGAAAGGTTGGTGGTTTAAGAAACATGGAGATTACATGTGAACATTACGATAAATTCTTGTCAATACACCTTCCCAAGCCACAGGACGCACAGCAAAAGCTACCAAAGCTAACCAGACGAAAATGTAGGGACAAACTGAGGGTTTGCAGCCATCAACATTTGCACATTTGAAATTATCCCGACACCTCCAGTGACGCTACTAGCGTTCGCCCACTGGTCTGTCTTTCACAGTCACTGAGCTAACATTGGCCCCGTCTTGTTTTGAAATCATTTCTCCAATCATTGCAAACAAATAATAAAAACGTCACCATTAAAACTACGGAATACCATAATTTCGCCGCTTTTGTCCCAAATTAAAATGCATGTCTCACGATGTGTGTTTATAGTACCCGTAGCTTGTATATAATGCAATTAACTGCGTTTGAATTCATATCCACAAGTTACGAAACTGATGGGGGTTTGTTTCAACCGTTTAGGAGTACAAAATGGCGTCACCGCTGTCTTACGTTTTTTTGGACACGTAATACGTAATAGCCTCCTTCTATGGATTCTTTAAGTGGCGTTTTTCAAACTAAATTCTACTGGAGAGTGATTCTGCCAAACAATAATCCCCTGCTCAGTTGGGCTTCGCGTGTGCTTAGGGTTGATCCGCGCAGACCGCGGGATTAGGGTTGGCCTCAACACTCAAGGTCAGCTCAAAGACGTCGCCACTGAAATCGACAACTGACATGAGATATCGTACAGAGGCCAGCCTCCGTCTTACTCTCACATGGATCTCAGAAGGAGAGGTTTCGCTACCACTTCGGCCTCTCACAGGTCCCCGTGTTGAAGGAGAACGCTGTCATGCTGGTTAAAGTGGATAGAATTAAGCTGTTTTGGTACTTGAGAGAATTATCTATCAAAATCGACACCGTGAAAACGTAATGACAGGTTCAGGCATTGAAATAGGGTTTAGTGACAGCTAGGTGAAATGTACAAGACTACTTAGTGAACACGCCGTTACCTGGCTAAGTGAGGAGGGGCTGTGGTGACCGCGGTGGTCAGTCTACTTCTCGTAGCTCACCTGCTATGTCTGGACCGTGTCCTCTGATCGAACTACTGGTCAGTACGGTAATTACGAATCGATCACTGCGACTGTTCGTGAATTTGGTCGTTACAGACTGGACGGAGCGCGGAGTTCTAACCATCGAATGGTAGTAGTCGTTACACAACAAGTATTTACATTGCGTAGGTCAATACTGTCTTTACACATCGAGTACTTGCACTCAGTTGGTCAGTACTGTTATCACACGAGGATTACTAACACTGAAAAGGTCAGAACTGCTATGGTACACATGGAATGTTCACACGCGCACCCAGATGGGTGGGGGTAGGGGTGGGGGTGTCTGGGGTAGCGCACCCCTCCCTTTTTTATACATTCGGGAATGTTATAGGTGATGGAGATACCATTTAAAGTACTTGGTGATACATTTTCAAATGTATTACACGAATGTTGAACACGTAATGCCAAACCATAAAATGCAACCTTCCTTTTCCAAAAACATGTACAGTATTGTTATTACACACACAATAGGTACGCCGATATTGTTCAGTATTGTTATTACACACACAATAGGTACGCCGATATTGGTCAGTATTGTTATTACACGCACACAACAGGTACGCCGATATTGGTCAGTATTGTTATTACACACACAACGGGTACGCCGATATTGGTCAGTAATGTTATTACACACACAATAGGTACGCCGATATTGGTCAGTATTGTTATTACACACACACAACAGGTACGCCGATATTGGTCAGTATTGTTATTACACACACACAACAGGTACGCCGATATTGGTCAGTATTGTTATTACACGCACACAACAGGTACGCCGATATTGTTCAGTATTGTTATTACACACACAATAGGTACGCCGATATTGGTCAGTATTGTTATTACACGCACACAACAGGTACGCCGATATTGGTCAGTATTGTTATTACACACACAATAGGTACGCCGATATTGGTCAGTATTGTTATTACACACACAATAGGTACACCGATATTGGTCAGTATTGTTATTACACACACAATAGGTACGCCGATATTGGTCAGTATTGTTATTACACACACAATAGGTACACCGATATTGGTCAGTATTGTTATTACACACACAATAGGTACGCCGATATTGGTCAGTATTGTTATTACACGCACACAACAGGTACGCCGATATTGGTCAGTATTGTTATTACACACACAATAGGTACGCCGATACTGGTCAGTATTGTTATTACACACACAACAGGTACGCCGATATTGGTCAGTATTGTTATTACACACACAATAGGTACGCCGATACTTGTCAGTATTGTTATTACACACACAACAGGTACGCCGATATTGGTCAGTATTGTTATTACACACACAACAGTTACGCCGATATTGTTCAGTATTGTTATTACACACACAATAGGTACACCGATATTGTTCAGTATTGTTATTACACACACAATAGGTACGCCGATATTGGTCAGTACTTACGTTATCCCACAGTTTTCACAGAATTGCTATACCAGGCGGTAAACTAGAATATACTAAAATCAGAAGACGTGTTGACAGACAACAAACAGACATTACGGTCTGTCTGCAATATTACGACAGTCTCAGCCGCTGCTAACAACAGCTTCATCTTTCATCACAGCCGGTGACACATCTAAACTGTCATGTTTCAAACGGAGCACATTAAAACAGTTAATGCAAAGGGAAGCAACTCGGGGTGAATTTATTTAACTGGATTTCGTAATGTAAAATGTGAAACAATTGATGGCAACAACCACCAAATCCACAATTTCATTAACATGAGCTCAAACGCTGGTGGGATATTGTTTGTGTATTGGATGGTTATTTTGAAGCTCCCAGTATATCCCCGCTATAAGGTCTGTCCCGTCTGTTGGTTCATTCCGTCCTTCCCTCAGCCAGGAATCCCAAGCACCAGACAGTCCACAGATACTCAGTGGAAGTTTTTATTTTTACTGGTCGAATCCCTCCCTTAATCCGAAAGCGAATATTTACTCCTCCTAAATGACAAAACATACTACACATATATCAACAATAATTAAATAGATAATATATATAAAACAAAATTATGATTCAGAACGTAACGTTCATTACTCTCCCAGACCGAGAGAATATAAATGAAAAAGCGAATTCATCGTCAGTCTAGAATGATTTGGCAAGTCTAGATTGTCTAAAATAAGAATTGTTCTGGGCTTCATTTTGATTTTATTACTTTATTTTGTAGATCTATATTTTTAAATATGATAAGTATATTTCTGGGACTAAATATTAGTCTAAAGACCCATCTGTGTTGCAAATGAAATAGTTCCCACGCCAGCGAAGAGAATTAGTCCAATTATAACTGCAATATGTCACGTCAACGCGATAAACATAACTACACTAGTAATTAAAGGACATAAACAAATAATTATATATTCGCTACATAACTGGGTCGGAGCGTTGTACTCATGGTAATAAACAACAGTTTATAATGATTCTGTAAACGACAACTTGAATCACGACGTAAATAATACAATGTACATTTCGTACATGCGGCATGAATCACACTCGCATCGTGTGAAAGTTCGGAATTAATATTACGACGTTATAATGTTGAATGTGAGGGACCGACGAACTTGGGGGAGGGGGTATCGAAAACGATACATTGTCCCCGAAAATTCTTGCAATTTTTGTGATGCCTCAGACCGTGGAAAATCAGGAATGGAATTTCCTGACACAAAAATACATTTATGCGAGGTGGTTGCAAGGCTTATTGTTTTAAATAAAGAATATATCTGGTTTTGTAGCTTAAACTGAAAAAAATTATCTAATCCTGATACAACACCACCACCACCACCCCTACCTACGCCCCCCACCCCACGTGCTCTCAGTTCAAATAATGTACATCACCTGATCCTAGTAGGACACTGCAAGTGTTCCCGCACTTTTAAAAGGAAGGGGTCCAAAATATCAAGGTCCTCACTCAGATAATTTAACTGCCAACTACATTTGGTTTTCAAAAAGGGAGGGGGTTGTGTGTGGACTACCTCCTACCCCTACCCCCCCCCCCCCCCCCCCCTTTCCCGGATCCGCCTATGCACTGGACGCAGAAATATTGCAAAGTGAAATTATAGCAGCGAGAAATCAATTTTCCATATCTGACTCCAAATTCCTCGTTAGACTTTAAAACAGGCAAACTTGGAATATGTATTCACCATAAAAATCAATTCTTCGATAAAATTATTTTTGAGTTCACCCCAGGACGAAAGATGTGTCAAAGAAAGTGTATTCCAGCTCCGCGATCAATCAGTCAACAGCAAAACCGCTTACCAAGTTCCCAGCAACCCTGGAATTTTCGCGAAATATTAGGGAATGTGCCAGTGCCACTTTTGTTCATTTTTGGAGTAAACTATTTCAAAGGCGCAAATAACGTTTTAAACGCAAATTTTCTTATATCATGTTTACTTCACAATAGTGAAGGCATGTGACTAGGTGCACTCTTTCTGAAAAGATTCGTCGTACCAATTTCACTTGTCAAATATATGATGGGTTATTTTTTCAATGACTAATACTACTTTTGAATTCTTTTCAAAGACTATTTACACACTGTCATTTATCTGTTAGATTCAGCTCAAAGTTATGCGTATACTGACATCTATTGCGAAATACATTAATCTGTCTTCTAAAGGAAAATACCGACATACAGTGAACACGCACCTTGTAAGCTTCGAGATTCAATTCTCATCAGGAAAATTACTGGTTAAAAACAGATTTGTGAATTTTTAATTATTTTTCACATCACCGTACTCAAACACAATTTAAAACTCGATTGAATAGTATGACTCCCCCACGAGGTAATTTTATAATGAACAAAACGTGCATACACACATGTAAACAACTACTATTAACAAAAGCACCAATAAACTTATATGTAAATAGAGAACGTTTTAGCATTATTTTATTCAAACGAATAATGACGGTAAATGAAGACACAAATTGTCCATTGGTCATTTGGTTTCAAATTAACAGTATGTATATATGACCAGCGTTCTCCGAGTATACCCAGCAAAATGATAATAAGCTATCGATGACTAAATAAATACTATTCGGGTCCATACGTGAGAGGTTCTCGTTTATACATTGGACATTGTAAATATTTTAGAGATTGAATATCTGGTGTTTACAGTTCACTTTTAGGCAAAGAAATGCATGATTTCTGTCAACACGTGATTCTGACGCGGCCTTATGTTGACATCAATACCCCTCCTGCCGTTAATCGTGAAAAAGGTCTTATTTAATTTTGTTGGGATGTGAAATGAAACAGAAAAACAACATACCTTAATAATACGATTGAAAAAGGTCTTACTTAATCTTGTTGGGATGTGAATTGAAACAGAAAAAAACATACTTTAACAATACGATTTATTATTTATTTAGTGGTAAGATACTGTATTTATCTGACAAAATAAACTTGATATATCACCCGAGTGAAATAAGAGTTTACGACGGAACTACTTTAATATGTCATCAATGACACAATGGTTTTCAGAGTTAAACCATGAAGACAAGTAAGAAAATATGTAATAAATAAACATTTTACGGCCATAGAACAAGGGAGTGTGTGTGTCTTTTCTGTCTAGCATGTTAATCTCGTGTCCCAACAAAGTTGACGTTGTACCTCGTGGCTGAGTCACTCGTGAAATAGTCAAGTTCGTGAGTTGATTCGATGAGATAAACGGGTAATTTGAAGAGAAAAGAAACATATCCTCTTTTTCTACCAACGTACACATGGGACAAAGGACATCTCAGGTTGTGATAGAATAAACAGTTGAAATGAATGTCACTGAAGTAATGCGCTGGATGTTTAAACTTTGTATGAACAAATACCGTTTTTCATGACAAAATATTGAACGTTCACTTTTAATAGAATTTTATTTTTGAGAACTTATTTCGAAAGCGTACGGATGTAATTACATAAGGAGATCATTTACTGTTTGTGATGATATGGAAGTCATTTAAGGCTGGTTTAGAAGACCGCGGTAAGAGGGTTACTGGTAAACACGGTGACGTTCTGCGTTGTAAGTGCAAGAGGCTATACAGTGATATATGTGGGTGCAAATTATTCATATATTCATTTCATATAAATCGCTTTCATAAACTATAAATTAAATGACTTAATTAATCAATGAAACAAAGCACTTTTATTACCACTGAAATAACGGAATTTCTGCAGTCCTTTGGACAGAATATATCACGCCATCGTCGGCTCCTAGAAACGTTGAGTACATTTCTGTAATCTGTGAAATCATTGCACGTCTAGAGTGAGTGAGTATGGTTTTACGCCGCTTTTAGTAATATTGTGACACTATCACGACAGGAGCACGTCTTGAAGTACATCACATGTATGCTGAAGTGTTGGAGCAATTTCTTTGATAACAATGACATATCTTTGTTTTAAGGAATTATTGACAAAAGAAGCTTCTCGAGAAATTGAAGGGAGGCAACTACTGTTTCATTGTGTGAGTGAGTGAGTTTGGTTCTACGCCGTTTCATCAATATTTCATTTCCCTCACGGCGTGGTATACGTTTATCCCCATCGTGAAACCAACCTGCACGGGTGTCGCGCAGTCAGACCAGTAATAATCGGGCATGATCCACGACCAAAAGCGCCTGTAACGACCAAGGGGCGCAACTCCAAACAATGAAATGCGGCACTTTAAACCACTGGGCCAAACGTGGAGTATTCGGTTGTGCATGTCTTCTCACCAATGCCTCTCTAATACATCAAGTAATCAAATGGTTTGACAAAAAATTCAGCGATCAAACAAACCAGACGGTTTTCTGTATCTGGATGTGGCTGATGTGATAACATTAATTGAGTTATAGATAGCGAGTTTCAAAGTAGAAAGGTGTTGTATTCATAGCAAACAAAAGAAAAAAACAAATGATAGCATATTTAAATAATTTGTCACGAATACATTTTTCCATTCATTTTTCGAAATATTCTTAATGAATTCCGACTGTTAAATTAAGAAATATTTGTCTTCCATGATTATGATCTGGCGAATCTAATGTAGTGGGATGTGAGGAATCGCAAATTTTAGCATCTGCTATTGCATATTTCTAATAAAAACATTTAAATAATAGTAATATTGACATTTAGCTCCTCGCTGAACAGATTCGCTTTCTCATCCTGAGAAACATTAAAGTGCAGGTAAGGTGTTTATTACGCATTTCTGTCGTGAATCACAATTTAAATATCGTTGTACTTGACCCAAGCTCTGACTCCAAAGAAAATGTCATTCGAGATATTCAAAATGTATCTTCCCACATATATTATTTAGCAGGGCTCAATAAAAATAGTATAAAAACTAAAAAAATATCCCTGTATTCAAAACGCACCTTTAAGTACTTTAAACTTAGTAGACAATACGGAGGCGACAAAACGACGTCAGTTGCGACATGCACGACATCTAAGGCTGGGCACTGGGTACAGGCAATAGCATGAATGGACAAAATTCATAAACCCATATCCTAATTTCTACTATGGGATTAACCAGGTCGGATGGATCTCTGGTCACGTTCTCAGGTTTGGCACTCCCCGAATCAGGATTCTCTAAATATGATATAGAGGTTTGGAAGTGCGTTTGGGCGACACACCTGTTTAATGACTAATAAACGTGGCAGTTGAGCATCGCCACATCAACACGAGACAAGAAGCCGTCCTGTTTCACATCTCTATGATAAACTAGACGCACATATGTGAACTCAGAAAAATAAATGATTGACAGGTGTCAGAAATACGTTTTATTTGATGACCCTCCTGAGATTTCAACTTTCAAAATTTATAAGATTATACATGTCACATATATTTCGGTATTTTTCAGAAATGACACACTCTTTCAACATTTGAAGGAGGGCGTCAGTTTACTAGCATGAGTCTTAATAATATTTCGCTCACTCAGAACTGCAAAACAAATAAACATGCACATCACATAAAGTGCATTTGGACAATATCAATTCTAACACCATTTCACGTATCATAAAATTGCGAAACAATTAAAATTACAAAATTATTTAAAGCACAATCTTCCCAGAACCAAACATGGTCTTCAGATGTTCAATTGCTTTAGAATACCACACTCGAAAAACACTATACTGGATTGTCGCTCATCGCCTCCCGTTCAATGGTGTTGCGACTAGTGGTAGTTGTGGATGGTCGTTTTAATTAAAGATGTAGTATAAAGGACCTTAGATGGACTAGCTGTCATCGGCAACATCTAAGTCACTTGACTGCTATTATCAAATCATGTTCAATCCTTGATCAGGACTTAATTTCCCGTGGAGAATAGGCCCGAATAAGCGCTTGAAATGAAGCAGTCCCGAGTGGCCGAGCTCTTCATAGGATATACCCTTTTGCGCGAAATACAGGAACTCGCTACAAGAGCATAATCTAATAAAAGCAGGCGAATTTAGAATGCATCTAAATTTTGGAAATTGGAAATTGCGTAAAATGAACAATCAGAAGCAGTTTTGTGTAAATATGCTGGCTTTGGAGTAGGATAAATGTGATTTGTGCCTTCTACCCGTCAATAGGATTCATTGTAAACCCAGACCATTGCAGGGGGCCTCGGAGATGAAAGTCTATTCAAATATTTACCCTTACATTTCGCCAGATAATTTCCCATCATTACGGCTTTTTTCGTCCGAGGTTGAAACTGTCATACTTTCCTCATTCGATCCCGTTTCTTTATTCTCGGCTTAAAACCCTCCCCTACTTTATTTTTTTCGTTCCGTTTTAGTCCCATTTCGACATATGCGTAAATGGCCTCTAACGAGAGGCCTGGCTGTACGCATTTCCTTCTTGAAAGCTTCTTCACTGGTCAAAGGTCACCTCCGCCTAATTACGTCGTTTTGAAAAAAGTATCCCTCCGCCTCTCGCGTTACTCAGTGAAACATGTTTGATTTTCGGCTCCCTTATGAGTTTCCATTTAAGAGTTGACAAACATGTCTGTTTTTTCGTCGACAAATGGAACGGACGCATTTCGTTTTATTCAGTTCAAAACACGATAGCACCACGAACGTGCGCGAAATATATAATATTACATTTCATATTAACAGCTACTTTGTTTGGTTTGAAATCAACATTTTACGGAGTTGATCGGTCGTATTGATAAAATACCGGCCTTTCTATTATCTCCTAATAGATCTGAATATTACACCTATTGCCATGTACACGGAGCCTTTAATGATAGATGCAGTTGTGGGAAAGTATTATATGAACACGAATCTTGGAGTGGTATTAGAACCTTCTATGGTACGAGCGACGTATTGCTTAAAGAAGAGGGTCAAGTTGGGCCATGGAAGGGCATTAATTGGCCACCTCGGGGCTGACATATCAGCCCGCTATTGTCAAGATTCGTACTTCACCTTTTACACAATCGGAACGTACCAATGAGCCTCTTGAGTTCGGAGTTCTATCCATAGAATTCATTTTCGAACGGCCATTGCCAATCTTTTTTTCTTGGTTGTGTTAATGCAGTACTTCAACCGAAATAGATAATTTATAATAGAGAAGTGTTTTTAAGAACCGTAGCCATTAAAGGGGTGTAGTTTGGGAACCATGGTTTCGTTCTTGTGATCATTACAAGCATAGGTGAAATATATTGTACTTTGTGGCCGGTGTCTGTTTCGAGAAACCGTCATGCGACACAATCACGCGGCGTTTAGATTTTGTGAGAACGCGCAATAACATGCTGAGGGGTCGTATTGGGTGACACCTTCCTTGGTCATCTGTGCTATCTCGCCTTGTGGCTGTGATATACAGGAATCGCCATTTTATAAAGTTATTCCGTGAATCAAGTGAGTCTATGCTTTCTGTTTGAACCAGTGTAAGCTCTTGACAAGCTCCTATAATGATAGAGTAGGACCAAGACGAGTGACGCGGCGTCACGCCATGTTTTGTTAGTTTGTTGTTTTACGCCGCACTCAGCAATATTCCAGCTATATGACGGCCGTCTGTAAATAATCGAGTCTGGACCAGACAATCCAGTGATTGACATCATGAGCAGACTCGCTGACTTGGTTGATGCATGTCATCGATCCACACATTTGGGATACGATGACATGCATCAACCAAGTCAGTGAGCCTGACCACCCGATCCCGTTAGTCGCCTCTTTCGACAAGCACAGTCGTCTTTTACGGCAATAGTGGGTTGCTGAAGACCTATTCTACCCCGGATCTTCACGGGTTTGAACCCAGAATGCGGCTTGATGAAAATGACAACAGGATAGTTCTTTTTTCTACCGTGATATCCTGCTTCTAAAAAGTAACGACACCACATACGTATAATATTTAATCACATGTGAATGTGTAGCACATTGGAAGATAACGACTAAGTGGCTGCGATAGTCGAGAAATATGTACTCAATTCGATGAAATCAAATCTATACTGCTCCCGTCTCTCTCCTATCCTGGATATTCCGATGGTGAAATCGTGGCGTCCAAATCCAGTGATACCACCAAAATATTGACAATTAGGAACTGGAAGCAAACAGTTTTTGTCTAAAGAAAGCATAGAAATCCCCCCATTTTAACCACGCATTAACTAGTTGACGATAAGTATAGCCGCTTTCGATTGGATAACCCGGCTGAACATGCGACCGTATGGACAAAGGGCTCTGCGATTAACCGGTGTCACTGGTATTTATTCTTTTTTCAGACCCTAAGTAAATTTGTGGAGCCAATGACTGAAGAGTGTCGGCCAAGTCAATGACTTCACAATTTGTTGCCATTTGCAATCTTTGGTTTACATGCAATTACAACGCCAAAGGGAACTAAATTACATCATGGCGTATTTTCAGACCAAATTTTGCGAGTCATACCAAACACGCTGGTCGTTCTTGAGGGCTGTCTGTTGCACGCCGAACTTTTGGTCGGTTCTTTGTAAACAAAAGGTATCGATCTTGAAAGGGGCCTTCCGTCTGGCTGGTCCAATGTAAATAAATTCAACATATTTCTACCGGTGTTCATGACAAAATGCGACGGCACATCATCCCTTGAACGACAGCCAAGAGAACAAACACAACGTCTTTGTTTTAAAAGTTTGTGAGAATACGAGCGTTCTCATGGTAATCAATGCAACCCCTCCCTCGTGTCACTTTCCCCTCCGCCCCCCTCATTTAATGTCCCCCACCCCTCCCTCCACCCCCTCGATCTCTCAAAACCTTCGTTGCCATTTTGACAGTCTTTAAAATCTTAGCGTTTAGTTCCACTCTTGTGTGGCTCGTCAGACCTACCCTTAACCATTATCATATATGGTTGTTCGAAACTATTGTCATGTGTGGCCCGTTTCACAAAGCGATCGTAGCGCTATGACTGTATTAAGTACTGTGTTAAACTGTATTAGTAAGACTGTAGTAAGTCTATGTTTAACAAGATGATTTACGACCATCGTAGTGCTGACATCTCTTTGTGAAACTTAGCCCTGAGATATATACTTGGACTATTTGCTACACCAGAAATTCAACTTGTGTTCAAACCTCAACATAGGAGTGAGTGAGTGAGTGAGTGAGTGAGTGAGTGAGTGAGTGAGTGAGTGAGTTGGGTTTAATGCCGCTTTTAACAGTATTCCAGTTATATCACGGCGTGTCAGCTTAATGTGAGAGGAAAGCCCGAAGTGATGCAGGTCTCAGACGTTTACCACTTCGGTGAAACCCACGAGCACGGGTATGGTGCTGACAAACCTAGAAACATAATCAGGGCGAACCGGGATCCGAACCCACAATCATAGGTTTCTGGCGTGCCCAAGGGACGCGACTCTGCACAGCGAATCGCGGCGCCTTAGACGAATGGGCCAACCGTGTCCCCTCTACATAGGAACGAGATATAGGACTACGTAATCAACCGTGATGACAGATCTGTACGACTTCTAGAGTTATGAGTAAGTACGGTTTTACGAAGCTTGTAGCAATATTCCAACAATATCACTGCGGGGGACACCACAAATAGGCTTCACACATACTGCCCATGTTGGGAATCGAACCCGAGCGTTTGGGCGTGTCGAACGAACGTTTTACCCACAAGGCTACCCCACCGCCCCAGGAGTTATGACTTATGACTTATGACTTAGGCTACGATGGCATTAAGGAACGGGGACACAGAATATGTTAAGACGTTCATGTTCATGCCGGTGCAGCATTATAGGTAAACTACTGATTCAAACTTATTGTGAGTGAGTCGTGTTTACCCTCGTTTTGAACAATATTCCAGTGATATCTCGGCGTGCCAACATCAGTAGGAGGAAAGTAACAAAATATGGAGGTCGTAGACGGTTACCACTTGGAAGAAACACACGAGCACGGGTTCTGACAGACCAATAATTCACACCCACGACCAGTACATGTTCGCACGAACACAGTCTTGTCCCCTGGCGTCAGTGCAGCGCCAGCGCAACACACACAGGGAACCAGGCTTCGTACAAGAGACTCAAACTTGGCCACCCGCGCGCCGAGGTGGTGAGGTGAGGTGAAATGGGGTCTAACGTCGCGTCCAAGATTATTGCACTTATACAGCGACGTGCATGCACGTGTATGTGTGTGTGTGGCTGCTTGTACTACTCCGGACGGATCCCGATTTATAGTGCTAGCTCACTGAGATACCATGCCGCAGTTTAACATGAATACCCCACTCAGACACAGTATACTGACTCCGAGCATACCAGTCCTTGTTTTAGCCCCTTAATGCCGAGCGCCAGACAGGGTAACAACAAGTACCATCTTTTAACGTCTTTTGGTATGACGCGGACGGGGATCGAACCCCGGACCTTCCGCTCTCTGGGCGGACGCTCTACCATTAGACCACGGAGGCGGTCCCGCTCGCCGAAGACGTCCACAAAAACCTAGCTCTCGTAGTTTGCTTCTCCCTACAATCACCACTACATTTCATTCAAAACTAGGCAGAAATTCACCAGAGGTAGAACACGCGTAGAACATTCGCATGTGTGCTTTAAGCCATGTTATTTAAGACCTCTAATGGATAATTTGTATTTGTGGAATCGAACCCGGACACATTCATCACTGAACTACCATACCACTTAGTATAGGAATATACTGCTTCCGACCAGAAATATTTTTGTATACACAACTGACAACATAAAAAGGTTTGTTTTTTTCACAAACGCGTAATTATGACTACATAAATATCGACGTCCATCATCGCTGTTATCTCTGAAGTACAACCATATATCCTTTGTAGTTTTCTTATAAAAGCTTGTGGATGTTAAAATCTATAGCCCTATTTTTTCTCGACGAACCTATGTAAATACACCTATCGTTTTAGCGAGTCCGTGCCACTGAGAAAAAGTACGATATAAGCCGATAAAAAGGTTCACACTCAACATCGATATACTCGCCTACATTGAACTTTAATATTATCGCACTCAACTTGGCGGTGTTCAGAATAGGAATGGGTTTAACCGTGAAAGTTGAAAAGAAAAAGAATTACTTTGTGCCTGCAAATGTGCTGCGGAAGACTTGACGCCTGACGTGTGAATTCGTCATTGATGCTCTAAAACAGTTTACAATAACATTTGGTAAAAAACAAACATCAAAAGGTCGTCCACGACAACAGCGCGGTACATGAAATATGATGATATTCGGCAACCTAATGCAATGAGAACACGTAACTTCGTACACTTAAGATTGATTCGCGAAACTTGGCTGGCGTTCTCAGCATCGTCCCCGCGACGTGTTGTGTTGCATACGTCCTGCATTGGCCACGGACTGTGCGAAAGAAGGGGGTTTAATATGCTGACAAAATAACGTCCATCGAATGGCATTAAATAGAAAATTTTGCATACGATGTTAAACACTCGGGGTCCCGCAACATCAACCCACTATCATCAAAGGGGCATTTGGTATGTTCGTGAAAACAGAGTGGAGAATTCGAACGCTTCAATCTGATGTCTCCACGCACGTCGGCTTTGTTTGAGGATGAAACTTCAGTTCTGCAATACATCGTTTAAATTCTGCAGTAGGGTATTGAAGTGTCGTGTTCGTTTCGGGGACGAAAACACTGACGGATGGATATCAAGCAAACAGGAGGTTAATGGGACAGGTTTGGTTTTACACAAATAACAGTTTCTGAAGAAATTAAACGTTTTCTGTTGATGATGATGATGATGATGATGATGATGATGATGTTTGTTGTTTAACGCCGCACTCAGCAATATTCCAACTATATGAATGCGGTCTGTAAATAATCTTGACCAGACAGTTCAGTGATTGACATCATGAGCATCGATCCACGCAAATGGGATACGATGACATGCATCAACCAAGTCAGCGAGCCTGACCACCCGATCCCGTTAGTCGCCTCTTTCGACAAGCATAGTCGCCTTTTATGGCAAGCATGGGTTGCTGAAGACCTATTCTACCCCGGATCTTCACGGGTCGTTTTCTGTTGAAGGCTCAAAGTTAGGATACAAACGTACATACATATGTAACTTAATTGTTGTTCCTGTTGGGTCAGCACTATTCCAGCTATGTGACGATGGCCTGCATATATTGAAGTCTGTACCAGGTACACCAGTAGATCTTAGCATGATCTTACGATAAGCAGTGGTCTGGGGACCTGTCTGACCCAGAGTCACCAGTGGGTGATACTCTTTATGCCCTTGTTTACGTTTATACAATGAAACCTTTCTAGTCCGGACCCTTCAGACGGTTACTGCCTGAATATAACACATGGTTACACCATGGTTTTATCCGTAACCATGTTTCGTTTATACAGACTATTTCGTACGGATTAACGGGGAATCACTATCCATCAGTATTAATGCTTCCTGTCGTCGTTTATGAAGATTGTATTTAGACGCAAATGAAAAATTATCAGTTAATATAATGCATACATCTCCGTACTAAACTCGTGGTTGAGCGTCCGCCCGGACAGCGGAAGGTCCGGGGTTCGATCCCCGGCCGCGTCATACCAAAAGACGTTAAAAAATGGTACTTGTTGTTACCCTGTCTGGAGCTCGGCATTAAGAGGCTAAAACAAGGACTGGTCGGCTTGGAGTCAGTATACTGTGTCTGAGTGGGGTATTCATGTCAAACTGCGGCATGGTATCTCAGTGGGCTAGCACTATAAATCGGCATCAATCCGGACCAGAAAAAAACAGCCACATGCACGTGCATGCAAGTCGCTATATAAGTGCAATAATCTGGGGAGCGACGTTAAACCCCTATATCACCTCACAGTAGTGAGGTGAGGTAAAATGGGGTTTAACGTCGCGTCCAAGATTATTGCACTTTATAGCGACGTGCATGTACGTGTGTGTGCTTGTGTGGCTGCTTGTACTATTCCGGACTGATGCCGATTTATAGTGCTAGCTCACTGAGATACCATGCCGCAGTAGGGATACAATGACATGCATCAACCAAGTCAGCGAGCCTGACCACCCGATCCTGTTAGTCGCCTCTTACGACAAGCATAGTCGCCTTTTACGGCAAGCATGGGTAGCTGAAGACCTATTCTACCCCGGATCTTGAAGGGTTTCATATGACATGTACTTGCGACCATCTGGAGAAATATACATCAGGTATCAGTTGTATCTTTGACATTTCTCAACATAAAATCAATGTCGATATTTCAAAAAAGATGTATCGACGTTTAAGGGAAATAACTATAAAACGTCAACGTCAGCAAAACATATTCAGTTGGGCGTAAATTGCAACATGGCGGTGAAAATCATACGAATGGATATCTGAAAACCGGTGATGACACCAGGTGTTCTCGGAAACAAAGGAGGGATGGTGGTAAACATATAACCTGGGTGACGTTGTACAAAGTGATCTTAGCGCTAAGGTGATCGTAACTCCCATCCATTTTCATAGGCTTACCACAGTCGCAGCCCTAAGGTTGTCTTGTACAACGACACCGAGCCCTACATACAAGTAAACGTTTAAAATTTAAAGCAATGTCACATCAATCGGAAGATTCCGACAAGGACAAAGTTTCACTGGCTGGCCGTAAACACCTTCGATTGCCCCCTACCCCTCGCTACCACCCTCCCCCACCCACCGCTGATGACCTCAAAGATGACCATGGTTTAAATGGAGAAGGTCTCCCCACTCTCTGTCATTACGGGGTGGTACAATAATGCTTTGTAGTTTGCATACACAGTGATGCTAAGAGGAGTCGCGACATCATAACTTATATGTATTATTTTGTTAACATTTACGTACGAAAAAAAGAAAGCCATTATATTAAGAAGACCACACGGCGCCCTATAACAATGTTCTACAAGGCCAGAACCAGGAGACCCGTGTAATCCTTGTCCGCTTGTGCATAATGTTCCCGGGGACCCAGGGGAGGGTATCGTGTATCATAATACATATGTTTGTACGGATTTGGAGGTAATTAACGATCAAAAGAAATCAAAGCAATCGGCATTTAAAAGGAAAACGTAATCTCGAAAATGGGAGCGAGTTTTCTCTTGCTGCTTGAAGCAAGGATTCACACGTAACGTCACGAAATAGGAAGGCGAGTAGATGAAACTAAATTGACGGTCTGATTTGAACAAACAAATGTGGGGAGAAATTTCCTTTCGCGCAAGTCTAACAGCGATAGGTAGCATTGGCCATTAGTCAGTTTGGGATTAAGGCGAATGGACAAACACACATTACGAGTGAGTCTGCGCAGATTGCTCTCTCCCAGGTCCGCGCATTACGGCGCAGCGACATCAAAGGATGCCGGTTTCAGCCGAAACCCTTGACCATTTCTTGTGGCGGAAGAGGCAGCTCGATGGACCAATGGGATTGGGAGTTGCAGAAACATTTTTTTAAATACTTCATAGTTGTCTCAAACACATATATAGAGTGTTTGAACATCAAAGGGAACGGTTGCTTTAAGGCAACGTGTCACTTTGGGTAGAGCTGATAACAAATACCGCAAATATTAATGTTCGCACATCTGGTATAGTGTGAGAGGCTGGCAAAGATTAGATACACTTCGACCTCTTCACATTTGAGGATATCACTACAAACATTAAAGTAGATTGCAAAAAGGGTGTGAGTGTTTTTACCGAGTTAAATTAGAAATGTCGCATACAGGGTGAAATTGATTAGCCTGAATAAAATATTGTCGACACCAAAAATAGTTGTACCTAGTATCACATTCAAGTTTCTTACATTGCAGGGTAGTTTCATGGAAGTATCCTAGCTCGACTATCTGCCGAAACAGATTCCAAAGGGCGTAAAAGACAAAAAAAAGTGATGAAAATAACATGTATGGGTCACTGACAATTAGTGATGACACCAGGTGCTGACGGAAATGGTGAACATTGCCTGCTCTACCGGGGCATACGCCACTCACATATTAGGAAAGATCGTCCATTTGTATTCAATTCATTTACTAGAACCAGTAGCCTTCTGACTTGAAGCCCATTTAACGCAAGTTTCGCCAGGAAATAGAACGTTATATTTTCATATGAATATAAGGGGGCGGTGTGGTAGCCTAGTGGTTAAAGCGTTTCCTCGTCACACCAGTCCAGGTTCGATTCCCCACATGGGCACAATGTGATGCCCATTTCTGGTGTCCTCCACCGTGATATTCCTGGAATATTGCTAAAAGCGGCGTTAAAGCGGGGGACACGGGCTTCACACATTGTAACCCTGAACTTCGGTATGTACAGTAAACTACGGTTATAACGAACACGCTTATAACGAACTGACGGATATAACGAACTTACTTTTTGGTCCCGACTACTGGCTGTAGTCATGCTGTATATGTACTTATAACGAACTACGGTTATAACGAACTAAAATTAGTAGTCCCTTTGAGTTTGTTTTAACCGTAGTTTACTGTACATAGATATAGAGATAGTCTAGTTCTAATTCCTAGTTTAATCAATTTAGATGTAAACATATTGGTCACTCGTCTCTAGACGTTGGGCTTTGCGCAAAATGGAAAAACTGCCAATGTACAATAAGGGTAATCATTTATTTCTAGAGTCAAATAAATCGAAAAGTGTTTACGCAGAAAGCATCATGTGGTTGAGGGTCCTTATTCCAACGTATTAAGGCTGTCAATATATTTAGCCAAAGCTGCACAATAAAGCTGTCCCATAAAATACTAACAAATCTGACCACAGTTATAGTATGCTGAGACATCACTCTCCCCCCTTCCCCTTGCCCTCTCTTCCCCCTCCCCCAAATTCAGTTTCAACTACCCCTTTTTCAACTGTATGAAGTATATTGATGAAACCAAGTATCTCCCATCATAATAGAGGCCGTAAAAGGTATTGAACCAGACTTCTGGTATCGAATCTACCTCATTGTACAAGAACTGACCATCATAGACCACAGCTATAGATTTAAAAGTGTCGATGTTCCTTAAGCACCCTCAGAGGGTCATTTCGCTTCGTTCCCATGGGGGGCACTTTTAACCAGGGTTCTCGTGCTTAGATCCTTCTTACATAGATTAGAACACGGGAGATGGCAATAGGGCAGGCACAATTGGACCGGGTCACGTGACCCTACTCTCGCCCACCCTTTAGAGGTACCCAGGTGCTTCGGAATAACAGCTTTTGTTGTGGTACATTACCAAAGCAAATAGGACTCTGAAAAGATTCGTTCGACATATATTTTCGCACCGATTTTTTGAAGGGAGTAAAAGGTTTGCTGAGACACAAATATGGCGGTACTCTGAACGCCGTATGGGAAAGTTATTAAAGGCATCTACGTCCGCCGTGTAATATTCTTTCTTGGGTATAGAATTTAGAGAAAAAATCCCGTTATGACTAGATCAAAGACTCCCGGGACGTCGCTCACAAAGACCGGGAACAGGGATGTCAGATTACGTAGGGAAATGGGTTTAAAGAGTTGAAAGCAACTTGTCTATTATCAGGGACGTATAGACGCGGGGCTAAGTCCCCTCATCCGAAGTTTTAAATGATTACTTGCAAGAAATTGTTGAGAAATAAATTCTGTTCTATGTCATCCCGATGTCGTAGGCAGTTTACTCAAATGAATAATTGTCGTGTCAAGCATTATTCACATTTAATATCATTTGATGTTTAGACATAAAATGACTCATTCTCGTGTGTATTTACAGGGTTTAATTTGCGTATTAAGTAAATAAAGGCGCGATTTACATACCGTTTTACTTTTTTAATTCGGGGATATATTTTTAAACACACACATCTCAAATAGCGTAGTTTATGTCCTTAATTCGGCATTTTTTTATTCCAATCAGCAAGGACAGAGAGTTTAGTATCTATATCACTCTACTCACGAACATTCAGATTAAGGGTCTAAAAGCATAATCATCGAACACTTAGAATTAGCACTGATCATTTAAAATGACTAAAATTGAAATAACTTAGTGTTAAATTGTCGAATGTCGTGAACGAAACTGAATGTAGTAATTCCGTCTAAACCAGACTTGTTTGGGACAGTGAGGTTTATACGTGTGTATCAGATAACGCTCAATCTACGTAAAAAATACAACATTAATATTTCAGACAATAAAACTCATTTTCCACATTAGGCTGAAGATTCATTCTGATAACTACACAGAACATTCATATTAATTTTCACATCAAAGCCATCAGATATCAATATATTCGACTATTTGTTTTAACAACACATCTTAATAAACACGCTCGTGCACTACACATTGTTATGATGATTATCTAACAAATATATGGGGAGATTTCGTTCACTGGTGACATTGGACTCGGTAAAATTGATTGTCATGACGTTAACGGGACTGTCATATGTTATCTCGAGGCTCTCATATAATGTTCGGTTATTATCATGTGATCACGCTTGTTTAACATAATAATTGTTTACGTATTGATGCAAAATGAAAGAGCTTCTCAAACAAGCTGTAAAGACTGTTGGATCGTCTACATATTGTACTTTAGGATTAGGTGAGGGGTCAGAAAACATTGTACGACACCTTTCTCGACAAATCTACAAGCTGGGTCGTGGGGGAAAGCTTACAGTGAAAGCTCCCATCGCCTAACAAACGTTTTAGGCCGTGATGTTTGACATCCTAAATAAAGTAGTCGTTTTGAGCAGACTGTTACGCGCTTGGCCAAGCGTTAGTGAAAAGTGGGAAAGCCTTTTCACAAACATGCATACTCCGCGACGGTAAACTCCGTGTTTCTTTTGGCACAAATCCTAAAATGTGTTGCGAAGTACAATATAATTCCGACCCAGGGAACCGGTTGAAGCTGTAAAGCGTCATGGCCTTGTATGCTAATCCGGCGGATCTACAGAAACGTCTAGTTCGCACCAGTTAAGTCTCTGAACGTAGCTCCTCGCTGGAGCCTTAATCCATACTCCCATGCCAATTGCTGGGCGGGGAAACATTTGCAAGCCAATTGGAAACGTAAATTTTATTTTGGATAAGGAAACAGTGATGGGAAGTTCGAGATGTTTATTTAATCAGGGTCAACTCATACGTTGGACGTGTTACCTTTATTTCAAACATTGTTGCTGTCTTACGAGGTATTTTGAGCGTATCGATAAGTATGTCAGGTATGGTGTGTGTTTACTTGTTGGAGAATGTAGAGATGCTTACAGTGATACTACGCATACACACTACGTATCCATAAAAATATATATATACTTTCTTTAACGTTCCTCAACATGTTAGCATCCAACATGCTCTTGAAATAGAGCTTCTGCAGATTTATAAAAACGTGTCCACGTTGCAATTCCGTCTTGTCATATTTACCGCTTAGTACAGGATTGGTTTAAGTCATCATTCAACAGAATCTATACAGGCATAAGGGCCCGTCATTTATTATAGGAGTGGGGGTCAGAGAGAATCAGGAGAGGGTCACCCAAAATATGATAGGATAGGGTAAAAATATTAACATCTTGGGGAGGGTCATGACAAAAATGTCAATGGACAGGGGGAGAATCATCCCCAAATATGACAAGTATAAGGGGAGGGTCAGTATTGTCAGTACATAAGTGCATCACGTCCCACACCCCAACCCCCTGCCCCCCTCCCCCGTAACAAAATGACCGGTCCCTTAATCTGCCTCATTCCTTCAGAAAGGGTTTACTAATGCAACATTCAGCACACCTAATGCTATCCTATGATTGTATTTTTCTTTAGTTTTTAAATTGGTTGTAATTTTATCTTGATCATGAACCAATATGAAAACGTTATTACTAACATTTTGATGTATTGAACAAGCATAGTAAATATTTCACAATATATTGAAAATAAATATGCAAGGTTATCAAACGAAATAGAATCCACGATCCGTATGACAGCCTATGTTGAGAAGGTTCTCAATATCAAAAGCGCGGGATTCGCACCTCTCTGGAACGTTCTAGTTCAACGTAAGCATATCTAATGAGGGGACACCCTTGACGAAAACGCTTAAGTTGAGGACTTTCCCATAGCTGACCACAGAATGTCTGCTATTGTCCGACTTCGAGGGTGCTCAGTAATCCACTTAGAAAATCCACATTTACACATAGTGGGAGGCGAAACCCTAAGTCGCGGAATAAGTGTGGAAATTGTTTTCTTTGGGCTGGACCTGGTTGAAGAGTAAAGGCATTGCTTCCAGTCGGTGTGGTCCGTTAATACAGGTCAACTGTAATAGGATTAAGTCCAAGGAAGGTCCTTCTTAAATGAAAAGTTTCCAAAACAAATAGGGTTGAAATTGTTCCCGAAGTTGTCAATTACACGGTGCAGTGCCATACATCAGCAACAGTGTGAGAAAAGTTGCCCCTTAGTTTGCATTCTCATGTATGAGAATGAACGTGAACTACAAATTGAACATTATTATCCACCAGCATCTGTGATTCATCATGTATGAATTCTTTACATGGTTCCACAAAGGATAATAATGGGTGAAATGCTTAACGCAAACAACGCATCTGGAGTTTTCATATCAACCTGACCTGAAAATATGGCAACTTTTCAAAATATGATTTCGTCGAAATACCATTTACCATGCTTACTGATCTCCATAATGACAAAGAAGTTGAATCAATAAATATGATGTGTCCACGGGGGACGGCTTTTCAAATTGACCATTCACTGGACATGGAAAGAGGGCCACAGTAACCAAAAGCAACAACTATTGAGACGAGTCCAAATCCTTAACATGCCCCGAAGGGGGCCAAACACGACATGCTCGATATTATTTCAAAGAAAGATTTATATAAAAACGTGTACGGTATACAAACGCAAAGAATAAGATGACACTAATGTCACTCCCGGCAGAATAGATGTAAAGTTATTTATCTATAATTCAGTGCAGTGTTAATGTACCTTCAGTATAGCGTAGCATGAAGTGACAGCTGGACAGTTTCCTTGCAAGGAGGTATTTGTGACATGCGTGCGTCATACTGTTTTTAAAACGTGCACGCTGTCGGGTATTTTAATTGAAGTTTGACGTCTATTGTCCTGCGCACGTGTGACACTAGGCTAGCATGACTGGTCAAGATTCGTGAGACACATACTCCCGAATCACGAGGTAAACGTTTCATACACCTCAACCATAACCATTATTTCTCAACTGGAGCGTTACACTTGTCCCAGTTTGACGTAAGGAGATAATCTAAGGCTCCACAGTCATTGCTAGGTGCGGTGTCCGGCAACAAACACGAATGTTTTTAAAATTGTGTGAGTGGCGGGTGCTTCAGGTTGAGCAGGACACGCTCGGCCTTTTTTTCGGCAGAGACCGATGATTCTCTGAATTTACATATGTCCAGAGTGTACACACACGCACACGCACACGCACACGCACACACACAGAGTGAATCCTTGTTGACCCAATTCCTTGGGGTCTATTGCAACAAGTCATCCATTAAAACCACAGCCTGATGATATTAGGCCACTGTGCTCTTAAGAATTCTGGGTGACTTGTATCACGTAATCTTAAAAAATATGTGGATTTGTTTCACCCAGCATAGTTTCATTGTATAGCATCGGCAATTTGCTGAGAATACCCTCATCATGACTGAATTTTACTGGTTTAACAATATTACAGCATACCACAGACAGTACCAAGGGATGATCAACATGATCAAAAGTTACCATGATCTACATAGTCAAACTGAGTGTTCAATGAGCTACATACTACCAAACCATTCTGTCTTACCAGCAAAACCACATAAAACACAACTGGAGCATAAACTAATTAAAGAATTAAGCACAACACCAAATCCAGATGTATGGGAATATTTTATTACAGATATTGACTTCCATACTGTATATGCCCGACTGCATATTTTGGTCAGTATCACAGAGGGAAAGTGAGTGACCTCACGGAGGACGGAAATCACACAAGACAATACTCAAACAAACACATGTATACTGTGTATAATGAGATCAAAATTATAATCATAACTGTCAAACACAAAGGTACAGCTGGTTTAAGCTTGCTTTGAACAGTATTCCAGTTATATCAGGGGGTGTCAGCTGTATGTGGGAGGAAAGCCCAAAGTGATGCAGGTCTCACACCACCAATTTGGTGAAACCCAGGAGCAGGGTATGATGCTGACAAACCCAGAAATATAATCAGAGCAAACCGTGATTTGAATTCACAATCACACATTTCTGGCATGCCCAAGGAACACAACTCTGCACAACAATATGTGGCGCCTTAGATGACTTGGCCACCCGTACCCCCACACAAAATAGTACACTATACAATAGCTGTCAAAATATAGTCAAATCTTATATCAAATATCAGTACCTCATGCTTTTCTCAAGGAAAACCACAATTATGCATTGTTCCTTCATCCCACACACAGAAAATATGTTTGTTTATGGGCAAACATTTCATATTCTGTGACCTGGGATTGTTTAAAAATATAATCTGCTCCTGAAAATGCTGGAAAACATACTATTCTTGTTTTGGTTTTACAACAATACAATAAACTGTTCACTAGACATGCTGCAATAGTATTTGGCTCCTCCTTACAGAAAAGGAACTGTGTGTTATGAAGACTTAAAGAAATGGTCAGGCCTCCCCGAGAACATTTAAGGTCCTCTAGTTTCCCTTCAACCTGACATAAGGCACAAGTGAGTGAGTGAGTATGATTTTACGCCGCTTTTAGCAATATTCCAGCAATATCACAGCGTGGGACACCAGAAATGGGCTTCACACATTGTACCCATGTCGGGAATCAAACCCGGGTCTTCGGCGTGACGAGCGAACGCTTAAACCACTAGGCTACACGACCGCCCCCATAAGGCACAAGATGTCCACAGAACTTAACACTGAGCTTCATCAACATCTACATGGTAGAATCAGGCCCTTGCAGCATAGTGAGTGAGTGAGTATGGTTTTACGCCGCTTTTAGCAATATTCCAGCAATATCACGGCGGGGGACACCAGAAATGGGCTTACCTTGCAGCATAGTAATGGAACTGAAACATGAGGTACATATTTCACCCTTTTTCTGACATAATACCATATAATCGACCAAATTTATGGCATCTATCACATAGCAGTGAATGGGTACCTGGTAGGATGAGATTGTGATGTGATTTGTTATGTTGTGGTGCCTCACATCCAGCTTACAATCTCCCCTGCCAGCTGACAATGTAATTAGAGTGCACACTGATCAACTGACCAGCTTGGTTTGTTGTTAAATAACGCCACACTCAGCAATATTCCAGCCATATGACGGCAGTCTGTACATAATCATGTCTGGACCAGACAATCCAGTGATTAATGTCATAAGCATCGATCCACGCAATTGGGATCGATGACATGCATCAACCAAGTCAGCGAGCCTGACCACCCGATCCCGTTAGTCGCCTTTTACGACAAGCATAGTCACCTTTTATGGCAAGCATGTGTTGCTGAAGACCTATTCTACCCCGGAATCTTCACGGGTCTCAACTGACCAGGGCAATATTGTTGAGCTTTGAGCAAGCTTTAGGGGAGTGGATTTGGTGTGATATAAACATGTACATTATTATTCAAGCACATTTCTTTTAGCATCTATCCTACATAAACACTTCGAGTGAGTGAGTATGGTTTTACGCCACTTTTAGCAATATTCCAGCAATATCATGGCGGGGGACACCAGAAATGGGCTTCACACATTGTACCCATGTGGGGAATCGAACCCGGGTCTTCAGCGTGACAAGCAAATGCTTTAACCACTAGGCTACCTGCCTGCCCCTTACCCTGAGAAGCAAATGATGCATCAGAAGAAAATGATGGATGAAGACTGGAGTTACTACAGTTAATCTTTCATACCAAGGATGGTTCATAACTAATTCTGAGTAGTATATATCCGGGTTTCACAACTGTATAGAATGGACACAAACATAATATATATTGCGTCTCGAGGGACACATGATAATATCCATTGTACCAAATTCTTCACAAGAAATATACCAGTAGAGTTCCTGTAAGTAAAGTAATTATTAAATCTTACAGTACAGTACACTACACGATTTCTTTACTTTAACGGGGCCCTCATATTTCCTGACAAGACCTGTGAAATTAGTAATTGAGGGTCCTTCAGACGCCTAGTATTGTTTATATATTTCTATTGAGGATTATGCTTAAATGCCCGGATATTTCTGCAAGATTATGGAATGCTTGCACTTGTATAACAGTGCACCTCCATATAAATATAAACACACAGGGGCCAGGTGTTAACAAGCCATGGCATATAACATAGATAATACAATCAATGTAAAACACACAAATGAACTGAACACACACTAGGACATGTAAATGCAGCACCCTTAAGTATATATAGTTTACAGGAAAACATGTTTCTACAACAACATATCACCTATTATGACAACTTCCATGTGGGGTTCCCTCTAATTCTGCCTACAGCCTGGAAAAAAACACTCCATGAATTGTTGTAGAGTTGTCTGCATTGCACACATTTGTTTAAGGTCATTCATTAATGAAAAGACTGTTCTAACAGGACCCGCTAGACTATCTGACTACAACCAGTACAGCCCTTATAGTTCTGTATAATACTCAAAATACCATAGAGCTAAACAATCTACAGTAATCATTTATTAAACCATATACTCTAAAATCTTGTGAAAACTCTTGGTTGAAGATGAACTGAATTTTTCATTAATAGATTCACATAAATATTGGATCATATTCCTCAATATGTTGGTGAATTTCATACACTCAACTTTTCGAAACACTGTGCGTCGTCACTATTTAATAGTGATTCATAAACACATGCTTATGATATAGTCCCAATCGTACAATGGAATCTGCTTTTAGCACAAATTTCTTAAGATTATTAAAAGGGTTTTGTCCCTTTTATGCACAAATAGGGAACAGCAGGTCATTGTCCTGGAGAAGCTGCCATTAACACACTGTTGTTCTTCCCGCAAGAGTGTAGACAGAATGAAAGGATGCCCTTTTAAAAATGGTGTCAAGATTATGCAATTGGAAAGAAAACCACACATTAACTATTATTAGGTTGAACTCACATTATTATCGTGCAAATAGCATTTTTCTACTACTATAATGATAATAATAATAATAAATAATGAGCCTAATCAGCCTCACTGTGCCAGGATCACCCAAACCTTCTTTGTCGCATTTTTTATTTAAATCTATAATAATAATAATAATAATAATAATAATAATAATAATAATAATAATAATGAACCCTGCTGATGCTTTTAAGTTATTCCTGCTGTACCCTGTATTTCTAAAAAAAGAACTTTCTCGCTGATGAAACATTATGTGCATATTGACATAAAAGATATTGCAGATGATTATCTAGAACATAACTTCAAAAATATTCTTTTTCCTAAAATGTGAAACAAATTTCTTTTAACTTGATATGCCAAGATCAATAACTTCCTCTTCAAAATTTTGCTAAAAGCGTACAATAAACATTTGAAAAAAACATACAATATTTGAAGTAAGACGAGTTCTATGGATGAACAACTTCTTTATTACAATTGGTGCGACGTTTCGGTGTAGATCCTAACACCTTCACTTGCTTGATAAAGGTGTTAGGATCTACACCGAAACGTCGCACCAATTGTAATAAAGAAGTTGTTCATCCATAGAACTCGTCTTACTTTATCACTCCAACTTCTAAATGCCACTCAAAGAAGTTATACAATATTTGGTTCGCAGGATGACTATGTCAGAAAGACCAACTAAATGGATCCTTTCAGAAACTTATTCGAAGACAATTTAATCCATACCATACCTTTTGTGTTATTTAAATATAAAACATCAATTGTATAACATCAGATTGTATAATACTGACAGAAAACTTGGGGTAAATATACCACTCTATCTTATAATATCTATAACATCCAACACATCTAACACTACATTTTATGAAACAATCATGACAAACTTCACATATATAGGAATATAGATATTGGCACTGTAAATATAACATACAATATATTAAATACTCTTATGTCAACAAAATCAACAATACAAATAGCATGATGGTAATAGGACTTCAAAATAAATAAATAAATAAATTATCCAAACACATGTAGATACTGACTTGCCATCACCAAGGCTGTATTTGATTATGAGGTATATGAAGAAAATACATGATTTCACTAAACACTTCAAATAAACCACACCAACAATGGAAGACAAATAAAACAAACCTGAAAGATTAAACCCATCAAATGTAATGTATGATATACTTGTACAGAATCAATGGAAGCCATGATGAACAAGAGTGCCTATGAGGCATCTCAGAGTTTCCTTCTGAAACCTGTAGATGTGGCAGTAAGTAAAAATAGTGACATGCAAATCACCTGACATGTTGGTTGGTTGGTTTGTTGTTTAACGCCACACTCAGCAATATTCCAGCTATATGACGGCGGTCTGTAAATAATCGAGTCTGGACCAGACAATCCAGTGATTAATATCATGAGCATGGATCTACGCAATTGGGATCGATGACCTGACATGTACTTACTGTTGAAATAATTAAGAATGTAAGTCTTACAGGTAGACATGTGCACCACTGCCACAGAAAAATATGTCATTCAAATGTGCAAAACCACCACAGGTTTACATATGGGTGGGATGGGGCAGGTATGTGGTGTGTGAATGTGTCCGTGTGTCGAGGGGCAAAGAGGTTTGTGTACATGTAGGTGTTGGTGTGTGTGGCAAGTCTGATGTATGTGTATAGGTGTATGTGTGGTAAGTCTGATGTATGTGTATAGGTGTATGTGTGGCAAGTCTGATGTATGTTTACATGTTGGTGTCGGTGTGCATGTGTGGCAAGTATGATGTATGTATATTTGCATATGCATGTGTATAGGTGTATGTGTGGCAAATTTGATGAAGGTGTACATGTTGTTACAGACACAAAAAAAATCAACCTTTGCCTGTTTCACCTTTGACATCAGGACTTAATGTAAATCATTTTCAGAAGCTCAGAAAATACCTTCTGATAATGTAACCCTCTCCAAACCTGCTCTCAATGCATGCATATCACCAACACAAATTGCAAATGAGCACGGCAATAAATTGCCGACATGTACAGAAAGCCAATTGACTATTTTTTAACTAATCACTAACATGCCATAAATTTAATGATCCCACCATTGCCACAAAATAGACTATGATTGTCCCATGTTTCCTACCCGTGGAGCACGAACCTCACCAAAGGAATAGAAAGAGGTCAATGAAGTTATAAATCCTGGAACAACTTAATTAACCAGGGAATGCTACTTTGATGGGCAGAAAGCTTTTCAAGGAAGATTTATAAACACTCTATTGTATATAGCTGTGATAAATATACTCTGGGTGCATGCTCAATATTCTCAAGCTCAAAGTCTAAGAGACAGCACCTGAATATTAGTTGACCCCTAGCCAGTCACAGTGCAACATAGAACAAGATAATATAAACTTGCAGCTAATGGCAAATTGACTGAAATAACACATGCACTAAAACCTTTACAGTTAACATTTGGGCTAAGTTTGTCTTTGGTATGTAAAGTTCCAAATCAGTGTCATAATGATATTCATTATTACTTATAGTTTTACATGACCAAAACAATCAAAGTGTAAAGTGTCATAAAAGCAGCATAAGTGTGGAATATTACTTATTTGCTTTTTTTGTCAGATGTGACGTAACACAAGAGAGTTACATTGGATCAACATTTCACTGACCCCTGTTCATATAGACGTATTTGGAAGGAAACATTTCATAGAAATTTCAAAATATATAAAATAATTTCTATAATGAGTTAATTGAAAAAATCTCATCAGTAAAGTTTCAACAGGAAGACATAAAGAGACAATATACCTTGGCAACAACAGATTCATAACTAGGAATATATAATACATGGACATTTCTAAGGTAAAGTGTTTATACAAATAGAGATTCTCCTCAGACAGTACATATTCTGGCAGGAATGTATATTGTAAATGCAGCGTAAAGTAGATTCTTTATGAAGGACCTGTTTTGGTAGACATTTTGGTATAAATATTACAACTGTGATCCAAATAAGAAAATAGTTACTTTGAACAACATATAAACATATAAACAAATATGAAGTATGAATATTTTCCAATGTATATATGGAAGACTGTATGACTTGGATTTATTTGGAATCATAACTCTCAGTCAGTTTACGTTGAAGCACAATCACTTGTCTTTCAAGTCTGAAAAAAATGAAAACAATATATAAGTATCAACATTGTCAGGTGATGTGCACATATTTTTCTTTGAATAAGAGTTATAGGTGGTGGTGAGCTATGGGTGGTGGTGGGGGATGGAGGTGTGTTGAGATATGGGTGGTGGGGGATGGAGGTGTGTTGAGATATGGGTGGTGGTGGGGGGTGGGGTGGTGGTGGGGGAGTGGTGAGCTATGGGTGGTGGGGGTTGGGGGAGTGGTCAGCTATGGGTGGTGGGGGATGGAGGTGTGTTGAAATATGGGTGGTGGTGGGGGGTGGGGTGGTGGTGGGGGAGTGGTGAGCTATGGGTGGTGGGGGTTGGGGGAGTGGTGAGCTATTGGTGGTGGGGGTTGGGGGAGTGGTGAGCTATTGGTGGTGGGGGATGGAGGTGTGTTGAAATATGGGTGGTGGTGGGGGGTGGGGTGGTGGTGGGGGAGTGGTGAGCTATGGGTGGTGGGGGTTGGGGGAGTGGTGAGCTATAGGTGGTGGGGGATGGAGGTGTGTTGAGATATGGGTGGTGGTGGGGGGTGGGGTGGTGGTGGGGGAGTGGTGAGCTATGGGTGGTGGGGGTTGGGGGAGTGGTCAGCTATGGGTGGTGGGGGATGGAGGTGTGTTGAGATATGGGTGGTGGTGGAAGGTGGGGGAGTGGTGAGCTATGGGTGGTGGGGGATGGAGGTGTGTTGAGATATGGGTGGTGGTGGGGGGTGGGGTGGTGGTGGGGGAGTGGTGAGCTATGGGTGGTGGGGGTTGGGGGAGTGGTCAGCTATGGGTGGTGGGGGATGGAGGTGTGTTGAAATATGGGTGGTGGTGGAAGGTGGGGGAGTGGTGAGCTATGGGTGGTGGGGGATGGAGGTGTGTTGAGATATGGGTGGTGGTGGGGGAGTGGTGAGCTATGGGTGGTGGGGGTTGGGGGAGTGGTGAGCTATGGGTGGTGGGGGATGGAGGTGTGTTGAAATATGGGTGGTGGTGGAAGGTGGGGGAGTGGTGAGCTATGGGTGGTGGGGGATGGAGGTGTGTTGAGATATGGGTGGTGGTGGAAGGTGGGGGAGTGGTGAGCTATGGGTGGTGGGGGATGGAGGTGTGTTGAGATATGGGTGGTGGTGGGGGGGTGGGGTGGTGGTGGGGGAGTGGTGAGCTATGGGTGGTGGGGGATGGAGGTGTGTTGAGATATGGGTGGTGGTGGGAGGGTGGGGTGGTGGTGGGGGAGTGGTGAGCTATGGGTGGTGGGGGATGGAGGTGTGTTGAAATATGGGTGGTGGTGGGAGGGTGGGGTGGTGGTGGGGGAGTGGTGAGCTATGGGTGGTGGGGGATGGAGGTGTGTTGAAATATGGGTGGTGGTGGAAGGTGGGGGAGTGGTGAGCTATGGGTGGTGGGGGATGGAGGTGTGTTGAGATATGGGTGGTGGTGGGGGAGTGGTGAGCTATGGGTGGTGGGGGTTGGGGGAGTGGTGAGCTATGGGTGGTGGGGGATGGAGGTGTGTTGAAATATGGGTGGTGGTGGGAGGGTGGGGTGGTGGTGGGGGAGTGGTGAGCTATGGGTGGTGGGGGATGGAGGTGTGTTGAAATATGGGTGGTGGTGGGAGGGTGGGGTGGTGGTGGGGGAGTGGTGAGCTATGGGTGGTGGGGGATGGAGGTGTGTTGAAATATGGGTGGTGGTGGAAGGTGGGGGAGTGGTGAGCTATGGGTGGTGGGGGATGGAGGTGTGTTGAGATATGGGTGGTGGTGGGGGAGTGGTGAGCTATGGGTGGTGGGGGTTGGGGGAGTGGTGAGCTATGGGTGGTGGGGGATGGAGGTGTGTTGAAATATGGGTGGTGGTGGGAGGGTGGGGTGGTGGTGGGGGAGTGGTGAGCTATGGGTGGTGGGGGATGGAGGTGTGTTGAAATATGGGTGGTGGTGGGAGGGTGGGGTGGTGGTGGGGGAGTGGTGAGCTATGGGTGGTGGGGGATGGAGGTGTGTTGAAATATGGGTGGTAGTGGGAGGGTGGGGTGGTGGTGGGGGAGTGGTGAGCTATGGGTGGTGGGGGATGGAGGTGTGTTGAGATATGGTTGTGGGGGATGGAGGTGTGGTTAGCTATGGACGGTGGTGCTGGGTGGATGTGAGGTGAGCTATGGTTGTGGGGGATGGAGGTGTGGTCAGCTATGGACGGTGGTGCTGGGTGGATGTGAGGTGAGCTATGGTTGTGGGGGATGGAGGTGTGGTCAGCTATGGGTGGTGGTGGGATGTAGGGGTGGGAGGAGCCATTGTGGTGGGGGATGGGTGTGTTATGAGCTATCGGGGCGTGATGAGCTATGGTGGTGGTGGTGGTGTGGGATGGAGGTGTTATGAGCTATCATGGCATGATGAGCTATGGTGGTGGGGTGTAGGGGTAGGAAGAGCCATATATATATATATGACACATGCCAACATTTCCATCAAAAATCAAAATACTTAAGATTCAAGCAAAGCATATTTAATCAAATTTGAGCACTCTTGTACATATCACAGGATTTTACCGTTCTTTATTACACCATTTAACATGTCCTAATAGTCTTTTATTGTATGGTTTTGTACTGATACATGACCTCGCTATACCCTTAACCTAAAGTTATCCTAATACCCCTCAAGAACAAACTATTAAAACTAACCCTATCAAAAACACAACAGGACATTTTCACATAAGATGGGCACCTAAACATAGCTGAGTAATGGGTAAAAGTATCATTTTTCAAAACCAACATCAAAGTTGTGAAAGCATATGTATGTGTATTTGATGTTTAATGCTGCACACCACAATGTACCAGCTGTATGACAGTGACTTGTAAATAGTGAGTGAGTGCAGTTTTACGCCGCTTTTAGCAATATTCTGGTTATTATATCATGGTGGGGAACACCAGAAATGGGCTTCACACATTGTACCCATGTCGGGTATGGAACCCGGGTCTTCAGTGTGACAAGCTAATGCCTTAACCACTAGGCTATCCCATCACCCAGCTTGTTATAAAATCAAGTCTAGTCCAGACAATCCAGTGACTGATAATGTGATAACGTTCCGCTACGTTATACTACGATGACAAGCAATGAACAAAGTCACCGAGCCTGATCACCTACTCCATTTGGTCACCTCTTATGACAGCAGAGGTTGCTGGGGACCATTTCTAACATGGAATCACACGGGATAAAAGTTCATGATGGAAAACAACCAAAAGACTGACCACCAACCTATCAGGAGCGAAAATGTTCACGTGATCATAAACTTTGTATCATTCTTTTATATGTCACATTTAAAAAAATACCACAGGGCCTGATTAAATAACGGCGGAAAAATTGAAATTAAATTCATTGACCATGAGAGAAGAGAACAAGTTGATTTATGATAGGGACAATGAAATAAGGTTGTATGTGACAGGTTAGGCTGTTGTTTATAAGCCATATGCTGTTAATCAATACAGCGACACCTGGTAGTTAGGCCTAGCGGCATGAAACTAGTAACACAATCCCTATAGGAAAACAGCATCCAAAAGCTGTTCTACTGACTGCACTGTGAGGGGTGGAGAGGAAAGATATTGGGGGAGATTATGTAACATATGGCTGGTGGATTTCAACAATAAATACAAGCCTGAGTTTGATAATAAGAGAGTTACAGACAAAGGGAGATGACTCTAACCTTGATTAAGCCATACTCCCAAATACTGCTTTGTCTTCCTAACAATGGCATGTAATGCATAATTCATGACTACCCTGAATATAAACTAAATCCTGTTATTTAAATGTTGTGATGAGTGTGTCCCAAAGAAATATGGATTATTTCGATGCCATTTCACAACTTGGTATGCTCTGATGGTATACTGTAAGTTTGTTAATGCCGCACTCAGCAAAATTCCAGCTTACGACGGCGGTCTGTAAATAATTGAGTCTGGACAATCCAGTTCTTGACATCATGAGCATCGATCTATGCAATTGGGATACAATGATATGCATCAACCAAGTCAGTGAGCCTGACCATCCGATCCCATCAGTCACCTTGCATTGGTTGGATCTTCCAGGGTCTTCACGGGAGGAAGATATTTGTATTAAATGACACTTTCCAATACTCTGTACTGGTTTTTTTACCTCAATAATTGAGGATGATATCAACACATTCATGAGTCAAGAATAAAATAATAACATTATTTTAAGCACAGATATGTTGCTGACAAACCATGGATAGGTCAAATCTGGCTTGTCCAATGGTAAATGGATCCTGGCGTGACTAAGGGATGCAACTGCACATCGTAGCACCTTTGAGCACAGGCCAACACATGCCCCCTCACACCTTGAGATGCTCACGTGGACTGATAAGAACTGCATACAAATATTACAGTCCAGATCCATCAGTGTCATGGGTGAGTGAGTGAGTGAGTGCAGATTTGACAGGTTCGTGATAAGTATCATGGTTCATTCCATGGCCTGTTTTGATCTCTTGTAGCAAAGGTTTTAACAATATAAATACTTCAGATCATCCATCTACTTTTACCTTCATGGGCATCTACAGTGTGTCAGTGCAATTTGCGGACCTTTTGGTGATAACGAGCTCATTTCATCAATATACAACCTGCATAATTAACCTCATGATTTGCCACACTTTGAAACGTTGTCATCCTCAAACGACTAGAGAGAGGGAGATCTATTTCCTGGGTTTGGACAGTCGTAGCATACATTCTCGAGCCAACTGTATGATGACCTTCACCTTGAAAGTTGCTACATCAACTCACTTCATAAATACTTGTAGTCGTAACTGTAACGATACATTGAGTCTAGATGTTTAACATTTCCCTCCCCTTTTTTTGACTATCCTTCTTTCCTAATGACAGAGCTTTAGAGAATCTATATCTTTAAAAGGCTCTGAAAGCTTAAAGCTCCCGAGGCTTGCCGAAAGGTTTTAAACTTTTATAGATGAGTGTTGATATGTTTGATATCCACTCAGTTTGCAAACAGTAATAACCAATGAATTGAGTGTAAAAAGTACAGCTAACCAGCTTCAGTGGCAAAGATAAGTGATGTCATTTGATTCTGGCGCCATGGTAACCAATGACATCACAATGGTCTGCAAAGCTTTGTGATGCAATTCACTATAGCAGAATATCCTAAGGGATATCAACAATGTCAAACAAACAATGTCCCCTGTGGAAGCCAGTTTTGTATGATAAATATTAATAATCCTAAGGTACTGACACTTTTAACACAAAGGACAAAATATGCAGATAAAAGCCATAATCCATGACTTACAGTTCCTGTAGCTAAGTGACAAGCAAGCAAATGACTTCATTCCTAAGCTAGGTTGCCATTTCTACAGACTCACTTACCGCTTGTTGTTGTCCATGGTCGTCTTCAGATGCATCTTCAGGTTATCCCGCTCCATCTTTACATGTTGCAGCTGACTGAGAAGCTGGTTGTTCTCCTGTCTCCACTGATTGTTCATGTGTCGAAGGTCGGACATGTCCTTGAGAGGACCATCAGGAGGCCATATTCTCTCCTTCTCTTGTCCCTCCATTGGGGAGGACCTTGATTTGTCCTTCTGTTTCTGAGCATCTAAGGTATTGTGGATCACTTCAGGTGACAAAGATTTCTGAAGACTAGAAAAAAAGACAAGTATTGTATAATTATTGCAATGATTTATTGTATTGTGACACAAATACACATCAGTTTGACAAAAGTTGTGTTCGTTTGTTTCTTGTTTAACGCCACACTAAGCAATATTCAAGCCATATGACAGCAGTCCGTAAATAATCGAGTCTGGACCAGACAATTCAATGTTTGATATCATGAGCATAGATCTACACAATTGGGATATGATGACATGCATCAACCAAGTCAGTGAGCCTCTTATGTCAAGCATGGGTTGCTAAAGACCTATTCTGCATCAGAATCTTCACCGTTCTTGACAAATGTACCGGAAATAAAAATGTTGCATTTGAAAACCCTACTTGGAACTAAATGAGCTGAAAATATCAAACCATATTCTGAAATAAACCAGCGGAACAGCAAGCAGACATTATCAAAAAGAAACAGAATTTCAACAAAGTGACTTTAACCATTACCCTTTGAAAGCAGTTTAGTGCCTGTGACTAGTCTGTGAAATAGTCTCAAAATATTGCTGGGCAGGTGGGCTAGCTCGCCTTAAAAGTTACTAGCCAGTTTCAAATTTCACAAGCTTAAATATGCAAGTTGATTTTTCCTCAAATTTGATTTAAAGAAGGTATGAATAAAGTAAATTCAAATTGTTAATCATGAGTCAAATAATATGAAAAGTGGTAACTATGATGCTGCAACCCCGATTGGATTTCTTATTTTTGAGGCTCCTAATTGCCAGCACACTATGCAGGAAGTGATCAAATGTAACTTTCTTAGTAAAATACAAATTCAAGCACTTTGGTGGTGGTGGGGGGGCACATAATCGCAAAGTCACTGACTTTGTGTGCTGGTGATTAGGTCACTCTGAGAGTGTGGGTTCAAATCCTGGATGGGAATCAACACCAAAAGTACTATGATGTCTCCTTTACTAAGAAAGTGTTATCCCAAATATAACATTAGTTACATTCTCATCTGCATGTTAATACTGATATAAATAAATGTGATCAAACCATTTCAATAATCATAAGAAATCTCTGCTAAAAGCAGAGTCCATTATAAGATTCCCGCTATATCACAAGCATGTGTTTATGAATCACTACGAAACACCAGGTGTTCTGCTCTATCGGCTGCATCATCACAAACACATGCAAAGGCAAGTCAATTGTTCCCTGAAAAAACCCACAGGAACACATGGTCCAAGTCAAAATAGGGAACAATGTGCTCTATAGACAGGGAGTCAATGAAGCCAAAAGATCTAAGCCTCTGTACACATTTGGGAATTAGATTTACCACATATTTCAAAGTTTTATGTGGCATTGCAGCTAAAATCTTCCACATGGCCAAGTTGCTTTGTTAAATCTATGGAAGAAACATCCACTCAAGAATAGTTTATGTGCTGATGCATTGTGCCTAAATCTAACAAAAGATATGTCCCAATGTTCTAGTTGATGGAATCTATGACAATCACTCAAGATCAACCATCACTTAGATTTGTTCATTCAATTTAGTTGATCATGTATGGGCGACTCATCTGGGAAAGATCACTCAGGCCCCAGTCCATCTAACCAATCACAATATGATCATGCTGTCGAAGCCATTGAATATAGAATCAGCTACGCTATCCACCAGTCCTGTCCACATCCAGCTTGGGAACTCAACCCTAAGTCAATGTCCTCCACTAACCCTATCTCAGGAGATGGAACACTGGTGTATTGTGGCAACATGGTGGATGATGACAACATCAACACTAAACACAAGCTTCGCCACTCGGCCCACCGAAATATGAACTGCTGGTGATATACAACAGCAAACCCTTTCACGGCAACCTGTCCTCTAGATATTATGACACCTCCAAATGGACGGAGTTCCCTGGGGAGAAGAGGATCTTGTTCTTTTGGTTCCTGACTGTGAATGGGTTTTGGTTTAGTGTACGAAATGTATAGCGTTTGTTCACATTCAGGTCTGTCCCCTAGAACTAGGATTAGACAGGAACTTGTCCCAATTTCTAAAATATAATATACGAAAATTATATATGTTCTTTGCCTAGCCCTGGTGTATTCCAAATGCATAAAATAGTCGAAACAAAATCTACTTTATAACTTTCTTTTGGAACATTGTTTCAAATCATAATTTTTTTGTTGCCTGTTGTTCATAAAGGTTATGCGAGACATCAGTAACATCTAATGAGAATACAAGGAGATTTCTCCAGTCTAGAACTTCAAGAACTTCTTGGTAACAAGCTCTTCATTGTTACAATTTGTTGTTTCTGAAGAAGTAAAACGTATGACACAGTCCTGAGACCACTCTCACCTCCCCACCCCACCCCCACCCCACTGAACCCCCTTGAATAAATTATCAGTCACTAAACAATACAAGGATGAACAAAGATGAAGCAAAGCCAGCACCACTTTCCAAAACAAAATCACCACATTCTGTTTCAAGATCAGACTATATCATAATATTCATATCAACAGCATCACACTAAAAAGTGTCCAATGACTTAATGTGAATATCAGAAAAAGGATTTGGCATGATCGCCATCATGCTGATGATGGTTTTCCTCCGTGATGTATCACAGCCCTTACATGAAAAGAATTAAACTCTCTCCAAATGCTGGCTTTGGATGACTTTTGCTGATATCTTTGATGTTGGATGGACCTAAGGACAATTTCAGGGCTGGATGTTTAAACATGAAATGGAATGGTTTGGGATCTTCATTACTTACAGGGAAGCTCTGAACAAAGAAATTCCTATATTGACCATGCTTCACTCCTTGATGGGTTTACATTGTGATTTCAACACAGCCTGACAACTTTCAAAATGTCCATACAAGAAAAATAGAAATAGCTGCTACACACACAGCTGAGGGCTGACTTAGACTGACTTATTATTCCTGAAGTGAAAAAGGGCTTTTCTTTAAGTTTTATCACATTCCTGTTCTTTCCAATTATCTGTATGCCTAAAAAATTGAAATGACAACACATAGCTACAAGACTGGGAGCAGTGATAAGGAATGAGATAGACTGAACGTCATTAAGTTGCTGGCAGAAATATTCCAGCTATATGACACTGGCCTGTAAATAGTCGGGTCTGTACCAGGTAAACCAGTGGCTGACAGGATCCACATTATCAGAGCACATTGATACAAGCTCAGCCGTGACACATACTGTAACCACCCAACTCTCAGTAGTTGCCTCTTACTACAAGCATGGAGTTTGGGGGATCTTTACTCCTTCTAAATTCCAACAGAGAAATGTACATGGAGTACTAGGGACCTACAATAATAGGGACATGTACTCCCCTGAACTCCTGCAGTACTAGGGACCTATACTCCCTGAACTGCTGCAGTACTAAGGACCTATATTCCCCTAAACCTCAACAGTACTAGGGGCACATACTCCCCTGAATTTTTGCAGTACTAGGCACACATACTCGCCTAAACTCCAGAAGTACTAGAGACCTATACTCTGCTGAACTCCTGCAGTACAGGGGAACTATATTCCCCTGAACTTCTGCAGTACTAAGGACACATACTCCCCTGAACTCCAGAAGTACTAGGGGCACATACTCCCCTGAACTCTCAGATAGTGACCTATACTCCATCAGAAACCGAATGGAAAGCCAATCACAGAGTCTGAGGGACCTATCCCGGAATTCCAGCATGGGACATTGATTGTGACCTGTGTAAGAGGATGGTGCTGTAGATGGAAGCATGGCTGCCACCTGTGTACTGCCCACCTGTAGGCAAGCTGTGTGTGCTGCATGCTCTCCTCCAGGTGTTTCACCTTCCTCAAGGCGGCATCCCTCTCCTGCTGCAGAACCTGGAAACAACACAAACAGCACTACAATATTCCACTCCATCTCATAAACTTGTTTAATGCCACGCTCAGCAATATTCCATATATATGACAGTGGTCTGTAAATAATCGAGTCTGGACCACACAATCCAGGGATTGATATCATGAGCATTGAATCACACTATCGGGATACGATGACATGCATCAACCAAGTCAGAAGCCTGACCACCCGATCCCGTAAGCGCCTCTTATGACAAGCATAGGCACCTTTTCCAGTAGGCATGGGTTGCTGAAGACTTATTCTTCCCCGGATATTCAATAATTGAGTCTGTACCACACAATCCTGTGATTGACATTGTGAGCAATGATCCACTCCATAGTGGTATGAGCACATGCAATCCACCAAATCACTGTCTGACCACTTGATCCATTAAGTCTCCTCCTTTGACCAGCACATGTAGCTGGGGACCAATTCTAACCCGAAACCTCCATGGGGACCTGACACTAATAACTGGTAGTGGTCTGTTGAATAAACCAATGTTCAGAGCACTGGAACATATTGGGCCTCAAATGGGGTACAATACTGTGAAATCTCGTATCAACACAAAACATTACATATTTGAATAGCATGTAAAATGGAATAAAACTGAACTAAAAACACTATTTTCTGATTGAATATTCAAGAGTTCTCAATCTATCTGGATTGATTCAAAATAAAAAAATATGTTTTTTTGTGCCTCAGTTCATTCTCTTTGTTTATGGAATAGCTTTTAAAGATGACAAGTATTACCAGCATAGCATGCATCACAGCCAGTATGGTCAGTTACAGTATACTGTAAAAAACCTTGGCTTGTACTGCCCTAGAGATGCTGCATATTTATGTAAAATAAACCAACATTACCCAATTACCTTTGAAAAACTTCCATACAAATATGAATGAAACATATAAAAAACAATAGTATGACACAGTACATGATTACCCAAAGTGGCCTTTTCAGCTGGCACACCAGTTCTACTGCAGTATATATAACTATAGAGCAACAGCTACTGTCCACTCACTTCCATCTTCAACTGTAGGTTTGCAGACAAAAAATAGTTGACAATTGGCCGATCATTTCAAACATATTGTCTCTCAAATACTCAAAGCCTATTGAAGATAATAACTATTCAAGGCTTGCACTGCCTACACAAAACCTCAATGACACCTCAAGGAAATCTATCATATGGAAATCACACAACATGTGCACTTGCTTATTCCTATCCATTAACCAATAAATGTACACCATATTACACCTAACTCTCTATGTCTAATGATACTACTGAAATATACAATACCTCATAAGTAACCCAAATTTATTCAGATTGCAAATTATCTTTTCAGACTGCTAATAAAAAAATTAAACTTAAACCATGAGTTTGAATGGAATCTGTAATTGGCTCAAAACCAACACGAAGAATGGAGATCAGCAAACAGCTTTGTTTACCCAAAATTAACACACAATGCTCCTTCAGATTTGAAATTCAAATTAATTTACACCTTTTCATTGTGTGCTGTAATACATATTTTATCGCAGAACATTGCTTTAAGCATCCAGTTCATGACCTTTCATGTGAAACACCATCCCTGGTGCCTAGCCAGGAAAACAAGGAAGGTTGGGGAAACTGACAAGGTGGATTAACGAGCCCCTTCAGGTGGGAATGGCAGCTAATTTACATGTGTACAAAGCCCAGGTGGATGATAGCTCGTGTCATCACACCACTAATTGGTCCAAATTTGTAAGTGAGGAGATAGCTCGCCTCTACAGCACGCGTCTAAATTGGATGAAAATGAAACTGTACGTAGAGGACGAGTTGGACGATGAAAATCGGCAACATTGCTGCAGCCGGTGAATTTCAAACGAAACTGATGGGAAGAAAATGGCTTTGAATTTTGCACAAAAGCAAACATTGGCAACAGAGGCCGTGCAGGGACATGAAGAAGAATCAATGTGGCGTGCTGTCATGAGAATTGCCGGAGATTCTCTGCGCCCGTTTCACCATATTCGTAGTGTTTATTTTTCATGTCTGGGCATGCTAATGATAGAATGACTTGATACCCGCTTCCTGATTCAGGAACATATTAATACACTCCCGCACTCAGATGAGACCAAGATGAAATTGTAGAACTTAGGAACAAAGCCCTTACACATCCATCTCCCATTCATTAGCCTGTAGTCCTTGTGTTGGCAGCTAATGAGTGAAAACGGCTTGTTTTCCTACCTAAAATCTTCCACCAGGGAAAGATTTTTTGATAGAAGTTTATGTTTTTTAAAATACAAGAATTTCCCTTCTGAATCTTAATGATGTTTGACAGCGGGAAAGTTTTTTAAAAAGACTTTCATTTAAAAGGAATAAATTTTACCTGATTCAAGGGACTTTACTCTAAATAGGGTCTAAAAGCAAAATTTATGTATTGACTGAGAGGATTTGGTCCTTCACATTTTAGCATCCACAATTATCGAAGCCTAATCTGTCTATAATGGTTTCGTTAACATAAGCCTTTTATGTCAGAAAAGTGAGCATATTTCCTTTGATGTATAAACACATCAATACTGTCCTACTTTACTGTCACTTCTTAAAAAAAATGTATTAAACATGCAATAAAGTACAAAATCCAAGATTTCATCATATAAGGAATTTTCTTCATTATTTGAACAAAATAAAGGAAAAATATAATATACAAATAGCATTCAAAAATTGAAAGCATTGCAGAAATTCTGCAATAATTTTATCATATTTTGAAAATATTTACACAGATACAATAATTTAACTCACTGATCCACAATTCTTCATTGAAACAACAAAGAACCTTTTATTACATAAAAAAATGAAAAATGCCTATTTACATGAGTGTAATTTGGCTATTTGACAAATGACACGGACGTGAAACATGTTCTGGGTGATCATCTACACCACTGACCAAACTTGCCACAGATTTAGACGATTCATGAAAACCAGCAACCAGCAATCAAAATTCGCTCAAAAACAACAAATCCATGTTGGAAATGATGACAAAGCGACCTCCAACTTTGACGAGAGATTAGACGCAAAGCTGTTCATGTAGGGATTAGCAAAGCCCCAATTCACTTCTGTGTCGGCCTATGGATAAAGCTCTAATCCTGGGATTATTACACAGGTTTTTACTAAACACTCTAATCTACCATGGCCTCCGAGCCAAGTAACTGTCAGCTGGGATGATGGTGAGTTTTGCATTCTTTCTGAAATGTTTAGAATTTGATGTCAGATTGATATCTCCAAGGAAATAGATTTTTATTTGGTTGTTTAGGCAGGTCAAAGCAGAGTGAAGGAGATTACATTGCTGTGTTTTTACTCTGAAACTTTTTATCAAAACACAGGGAAGAAAGATGCACTCTATCCTTATTTTGATGGGAGACCCTTTAGAATTTGCATCAGCATTCATTAATAAAATGTGTATAGAATATTTTATCTATTAATTAATGGAAATACACGTCCCTATGTAAACTTGAGCTGTTAAATACTAACACCTGCAAGAGGATTGGTACACTGGCTATCATATCTAACCAATGAAAAGTGCAAAAGGTGGTAACAAAAAAGGTTTGGGAAATAGCATCTGAACCATTTCAGTTCCTACAAAGGGATGTTCATAATTTTCCTTTCTATCCAAATAACAGAAACTATGATTATTATGTAATATTAGCAGGGTAAGCACAAAAGTCTGTATTTTCCCTTCATTAATATTTAAAACAAAACCTCTCATAATCATTGCTCACAGACAACTATCTGTAATCGAAGTAGTCTTGAGACTTTATTCCAAATTTGTCCTCAATCTCAGTTTTCTTTCAAAGTTTGGAGGTAATTATTCAATGTATGACAGAAAGTCTTCCCAGTAAATGTAAAGTTTGAACAATATGTAACCCAAAGATGCCACAGTGAATCAAAGACAAGAGACCTTCAAGAGTGCTTTCCTGAAATATTTGAAAAATTCATGAAGATTTTGGATCTTTAGTCATGGGATTTAGCTGCTCGCGGGCTTCTTTTCGTACTTTGTTGACATCACCTACGGATTGGGGCGATTATACCTGCGAGCTTTTGTCAGTGCGTTGTGGGATAGGTGGAATGGGATCGATTTTCGGCATTTCTGTTGCGGCTCGGGACATGCCGTTGCCATCACAACAGGGCGCGGCACGGAGCAGCAACATCCTCTTGACCCTGGTTTCGAGAGTGACAGTAACACATGGAGGAAAGAGATATCGGGCTAATCAACTGTCAATTGTGCCTGATCAATACATGTAATAACCGATCCATGATACGTCTATAGTCACCGTCATATTGTTTACCTTCCAAACAGGAAAACAAAGGCCAGAGCACTACAGATTACACCTTTTCTCTGTCACATAAATGGACAATGACGTGGTCACTTTGCATGAAGTATACCACCGCTGCAGTGAAATTGACGAGCCATCAGTGCTGTGACCTGACTAATTGTAGCCATCTTGTGTTGGATGAACAGTCAATACACAAGCGATACTGATAATTAAGTCATAAGGAGGCCGAGCCCAAACACAACAGGAAAACAAATAGGGAGGCCATTAAATATCCATTTTCCTTGCTTACATTTCGATGCTACACCTTTCTGCTGTGGTTTCTGGTCTTCTGTGATCTACATTCAATTGAACTTATCGCCTGCACTTTGGGTGCTTGATCAACTTGCTCTACAACAATGTCAGGTGAATCAGTCCTAACGATGACCTTTCTAGGTGAAATGAACACTTTCTGTGGTTGAAGACAGGGAAGGATATTATATGATGTCCGAATCAATATGAAATGTGATAGCGACTAGGAACACAGGGATAATTTTCATAGATAATCATGCTTGAAGTATCCTATGTCACACACAACTTCCTTCATAGGTAATGTTTACCAGACAACTCGTACCTGAATAAAACTATAGGGAAGAAGATCATGTGATGTCATAGATACATGCTTTACATGATATTGATATTTACTTTCATAGTAAAATTTTATATATAAAATGCAAACATTATTCACACAAAAAATCTGTTGGTGCCACAACCTTGTCTTAATTATGGATGACAAACATAGAATCTTGCCATCAGTGTAGAAATAAATGAAATATGGAACCTAAATGATGATAAAGAAGATGATGATGTTGGAGCTTTAACAAGCGCTTCCGCAAGAGCTGATTTCAAACTTGGCGACAGCTACATAAAAGTCAGCAGTTAACATAAAACAAAAGTGACAAAACAATTTCCGAAATTGTGAGAAATTGCTTCTAAAAGCAGTGTTGTATGATTCCAACCTTATCATAAGAATGTGTTTTTGAATAACTACCAATTAGTGACAGAATAATGAAAGAGAAGGGGGACTTGTTCACTGATGACTGGTTGAACCAACCTGATTGCTCTCCACTTTCCTGACCCCCCCCCCCCCCCCCTTCCACCACCAAAGATTCCAAAGTAATGTTTATCATGAAGTCTTCACAATTATTATGGATTTTTTTTTTGTAAAAAAATAATGTAATTTTGATTTTAACAGAATTAATTGTTTACAGGCTAATCCCCTAAACTATGTATCTCTTGTCAAACCCATCCTTCTGCATCAGTCATATTTGTGGGTGTATTTTTTGGCTGTGCCTCCTCACCACATAACAAATGATGCGTCTGATCTGAGCTGATGAATATAATCATACCTTCATTTGCTAAAAAATGCAGACAAAACGATAAAATGTTGATACTATATGCTTTAATTGACAAGAAACAACTTAATTCATTTACCTACCAGTACTGATTGCTGTTAGAAATATAGACACAGACAATATCAAAATGTCCTTCTCTCATTTCATAAATATTATGATTAAGATATGCCATTAGCGACAGGTCTATCTTTCTCTATATAAACACTTTAAAGAGGTGTAGTGTTGGTTGTGTTTTAAGGCTGTCAGTTTCATTGATAAGGTGAAGTTGTTCCACTATGTTTGTTGGCTAAATATTGTGCTAGTCAAGTGTATACACAATGAGGGAGAAATACACTGAGCTTTCCAGCACCACGCTCGTTCATTCACACAGACCAGTCAGTCAATGACTGACACAAATCTACAACACAAACATACACTTTGAATGGATATAACTTGTAATTAAACTTAACATTTTATAAGAAATTCTGAGAAATATTGTTTTTGCTTCTTGAGAAAAGAGTGAAATAATACATATTAATTGAGAAGCAGTATGATTTACAACATTAATTAATTTTTGTTTAAATAATAGACAAATATATTTCAAATCAGTGATGCAAGTTTTGAAAATAGCAACTGAATGTGTATGAAATATTTGAGAACATTGTATTCAACAGTCAATAAATCAAGTCAAATTCTGGTGGCAACCCTACTAAAAATAACAGCAAACATCAGACCAAATGAAGTGTTCATGCACAGATAAAACAAAAACATATTAAACTTGTCGACTGTAACAAACAATCAGGAATACATACTCCCAATACCATTTTAATAAGTTTCATATACAAACCTAACAACAAAATAATTCCACACTACATTGAAAATTATTATTATTATTATTATTACTAAGAAAAAAGAAAAAAGAAAAAGAATAACAAAAACAATTCCACAAGCAAAAAATGGAAAACAAAAATTATTTTGGATGTCTAATTCTAAATTCTCCCCTTGTCTACATTCACTGACCAAGGCAATGCTGTTGCAATGAAAGTGTATCATGTCTCTCTAAAGTCTTATCTACAAGAATCCATTAGCCCATACACACATTTGATGATCCGTAAATCTTGCAATATCCAGTCACAATGCTTTGATATGGCTTTTCACTCCGCCATTAGAATTATGGAGATTCCAGTTTTTACATGAAACCAGCCATCGTGTATTGTGTAGGTGATATCATAAATACACTCTAGTGTATGAAAAACGCATAAAGGGTTCCAGTCTCAATACCAAGTAAATAGTCCTGTCTTTGTAGCCTATCTCCTCACGAGGAAGGTTATTATACCGGTAGTTGAAACTTTCAGGTCTTCAAACTTTCTAAAGGAGGGAAATAAAATGGGATCTTTCGTACAATCACTATTTAAAGCTAATCATAAAGTTGGTGTATTTTGCCGTGGTAATTTGTATTCTGTTCAATGTACGATTATTTCCCTGACCCTGAAAACTAATAATAGTTTATCAACATTAAAGCGCTTGACATTTCTAGTCCCTGTGTAAATACAGGTGTGGACAGATCCCGCTTAGCCGCCCTGGTGACGAGGCTTGCTTCGGGTATGTCTCATTACCGAGGGCTGTGCATAATCGCTCGGCCCATCTACGCACTATGTACGGCATGCGCGTGTGATTTCATCCAACGGTTACAAGATAAAATCTTTAATGGTAGGCATCTGCAATCGATGATTTCCTGAAAACAATGAAACCTGAGTTTATACGACAATGGTATCGCTAACCGCTTCGTAAATGAAGACAAAAGAGATATTACAGAAATAATTTGCTTTGGAAAAAAGTACTCCCCACACTTGTAATACTGTTAGCATTTAAAGCTATCCGTCATTTTAGTTTGATAAGCTAACATGAAACACAATTGAAAGTCACTGATTTTGTTGAAGGCTGCTTTATGTGGATGTTTGGAGAGGCTTTTTATTGTCTGAACTTATTTCTGGAATGAAAACGACTTTAAAAACATAAAAATCATTCATGACAATGCTTTTTCTATTGTCTCAATCCTAATGCACAAAGACAATAGTTAATTCTCTATTCTGGTAAATGTGAGGGAATAATATGTTCTGTAGCTCAGAAGCCATCATCACTTGACTGCAATACCTGGGAATGTTTTCAGGCGATTTTTGTTTCAAACATATTTCCTACATTTGATGAAAAGAACTTCATGTTGTATTTCTGTTTACACTGATCAGAGAATTCCATTCAGGGGCCACAAAGGTGCTTTTGAAACGTTCCTAAACAAATTAGAACAATGAAATTTTAATGATTGTTTTTCAGATTAGTCTTTTAAAAAAACCTGCCATGACAGTGGTACAAATTGTATGCCTAAATGGACATACAAGCATGAAGCCTATTGAGGTGCATGACTTAATTGTGACTTCAGTCTCAAACACTTTATCCTGACATTTGAGAAGAGGATTTCGCATCATGCTTGAAACATTTCACAGCAATTCCACCTGAAATGAGATAAAACCTCATTCCCGTCCTTCCACTATCACCCAAAACAATCAGCGAAATAAATGTCCTGACTGAGAAATACGTCTTCCTTAAATCCTTCCCCGTCGGACAGTGTGAGAAATAAATTTCATCGTGGGTTGTCTCTAGTTCCTGCTTAAATACATCCGCTGGGTTTGAACGAGGGTGAGTGTGTCCACATAATGTTAACCTTGCTTAACCAATGATGGCAAAGATAAGAAAAAACAAATTTACCTACTCCACGTTCCAAACACTTTAACACGGCCCCCTCTGACCCTTTCATTTACAAAAATCATGTTTTGTTCCTTGTACTATGATTGTAAATCAACTTGATAAGATGCTGATGAAGACTGGTATGATATGAGGCCATTAGTGCTGATTTAGTTGCCCAGTCAGGGAAAGGAACACAATATCAAGCCATTTTCTTCTCTTCTCACTTATCAGTTGTGATTAGTAATGTCATCAGTGAGTGTTGACTATGTCTATTTACATTAAAGATGTGTTCGCAACTTCTACACAAAACAAATTTACTCTACTCAAGAGGTGGGCTAATTTAAGTCAACATCGACGGGATCCTATGTACTGGAGTCTACAAACAAAGGACTATACACTATCAAACGCTAATTCATTCATGACCTTGATGAGAGAAATATTACACAACACGTTCACTCCACGGACAGCCCCAAAATCTCGGCCTCCACTCTATTGTTCAAAATGTAATCTCTCCTCAGTTTTGGTCAATCCCTGTAACTTAGAAGACGATGCCATCTTTCTGGCTCCTCAGTCGTATTCTTGACACTTTTAATTTTGCTTGTGTAAACAGTCTATGTACGGTGTATTAGTGAACGATCTGGTGTGAATGGGGCTGGGGTAAGATGACCCCTGAGGAAGCCCCAGCCCTGATCAGATACCCTCAGATTAAATGCCAAGAGGCCCAGCAGGATGGTTTCACAGTAGAGGCTTTGAGCGATTAGGCTGTGTATGAATACATCACTGCTTCACCCCTGACCTCCAACATAGATTCTACTGTAGACACCAGTAGTAGGCATTGATGGGCATGTTGGTGGTCGATGTAAGTGCGGCAACTTAAGGTGGATGGTCTTATACTCATGTAATAAGTCTTGAAAATTAATAAATACACTGTATCCGTTAACATATGCAGAACATTAACAAATTTGGAACAAACAATAATGATGATATTTTTATGCTAGCAGGCAATACATGTGGAAGGAAGTGAGGTGAATTGGGTTTAATGTCATGTCCAAGATGATTGCATTTATCCAGCGATGTGCATTTATACAGTGATGTGCATTTATACAGTGATGTGCATTTATACAGTGATGTGCATGCACATGTGTGTGTGGCTGCCTAAACTAGCCCGAACTAATGCTGGTTTTATAGTGCTGGCCCACATAGATACCCCACTCAGACACAGTATACAGACTCCAAGCCAACTCCTCCAAGTCCTTGTTTTATCCCCTTAATGCCAAGTGCCAGACAGGGTAACAAGTACCATCTTTAATGTCTTTTGGTATGATGTGGCTGGGAATCAAACCACCGACCTTCCGCTCTCCGGGCAGGCGCTCTATCCGCAAGACCAAGGAGGTGATCAGGCAATATATGAAGTGATTACTATTCTTCTGATGACTTAAAAATTGTGTAGTTTCATTGAAACCACGACAGAGTGAGTGAATGGTGTTTTATGCAAATGTTATCAACATAACAGTCATACGACAATTACCTATCTGAAAAGGAATGGACCCATGACCACAAAATCCTAGGTCAAAGAAAACAAAAAAATTATTTTTTTAAAATCCCAAACTATCCAAAGGCGCCAGTTCACCACTAGACCTATTCATGTGCCAAGTCTGGTTAATCTCTCATGGTTTTTGAGTTCTGTTCCGGAAATGAAACTTGATGGAGGGACAGAAGGACGGATGGACACCACCAATTCCTTTATCCCCTTCCACTTCGTGGCGGGGGCTAATAATATAAGCAATAATATTGGAACAGACAAACCATGTCATGAGTGTGACCAATGATATTGAACCCAACAAACCACATGTCATGAATGTGCGCAAAGATACTGGTCCAGACAAACCAGATGTCCATTATATGAGCCAGCTCTGAACCAGACACACTACATGTCATGAGTGTGCGCAATGATATTGAACCCAACAAACCACATGTCATGAGTGTGCGCAATGATATTGGTCCAGACAAACCAGATGTCCATAATGAATGCAATGCTACTGGACCAGAAAAACCAATGGTTGATAATGTAATGAGACCAATGGTCCATGGTTGTGATCACACACAATGCTACGGGTCACAACAAGGCTGATGCTCTATAAGTTGCCTATCTCAAAACTCTCTATGAAGCTATATTTTGAAGGAATGAAGATCAGCTTAACAAGGTTTTTATTGTACTATTGTTAAATGCTCTCATTCATGGACATTCCTTTTCACATCAAACAAAATTGTAGTGAAAGAATCAAACTTTTCTGGCATTCTTACAAGACTTTTTTTTTTAAATTTCACGATAGACAATGTTTTACTTCTTTCGGCCTTATAAGTGTTGAAACTGTTTACTGATTCAGCTCATGTAAAGACAGGATTTAATAGAAAGGGATTCACAATACATGTCTAAGTGATGGGTAAAAAGCTGCAAGCTTCACGACTGTACCAGGAGTATAATTAACAAGAGATGCCCCGGATTTTCCCACACTGTCACATGTCCTGCACTGAGTCATTTCACACCTGGGAGGCAGCATCATATTCATCTTATTTATAAATCATCCCAATATCTGTGGATGTTATTTCTAGGTGTTACTTGCTTAAACAAAACTAGTGGTCTACACCCCCATGAAGGGTGTAGCTTCATACAGCTTAACTCATTCACCGACCAGGTATAGATGAAACAACAACACAGTCTGAATGCCAAGCAGGTAAAATGGACACAATTTCAATCAAACTGTGAGGCGTCTTGCCATCCTCCACAATTCTCCCCGACCACAGAACACTTTTTCTCTGGCCACAAGCACATTCACTGCATGAGAAACACTCAACAGCATTCTTTATCTACACGCCACAAAAACCAAGGCACAATTTTTAACTCATCCCCTTGAAAGTTCACCTGAGTTCATGAAAACACAGAAACAATATGGAGGCTACGGAGACCGGGAGAAGTGTCACCTCATTGCTAGATGAAGGTAGGCTGGTGATCGTCGAGCTCTCTACAGCATTCTTAACACCTGGGGATCCCTCGGGCTATGGGTGCTGAGGTTCCACAGTCCTCAACACAGAACCCTATTATCCTGTACACAGACATGAAACATTCACTTGTTTTGTCATTTGTCAAGCTACGTATTATGGGACGAGCCTCTCGAGGTTGATATGAACATTATAGGTACGACATCCTGGCCCAGGTGTGTGAGATGTAACTGGCTTCACCACAGGGTAATAGGACAGTCATATGTCTATTATGATCATGTAATTGAAATTGACAAATACGGAACAGTTGAGGAGGATACCCACAGAACTTGTAAGTGCAAGGAACAAGCAACTTGTACTCATTCACCAAAGAAGTAAATACAAATCCTGGGTGGATTCAATCTTTCACTGAAAACATTACAAACCTAAAAAGATTTTTCAGTTCCTTGTGACACCATTCAAGGGATTATAATTGATGGAGTTTAATTTCAATTGTAAAAAGGATTTTTGATTTGGGAGAGGTGATTCAATAAATATTGATCCTTATTCATCATATATAGACAGGGAAAGATTATACACTTGGACTTCCTTGATATATGTAACTGCTTCTGTATATATACAGACAATGAGTCAACAACACATTTTATTAAGTTCATCACTGTTCATGACCCTCATCTGTGTTTTTCCTAGTTCACAAGGTGCAACCAGTGAGGAAGATGACCAATGATAAACTACTTTTCATCATGGACTAGGTGTGTGTTCTCTTGCCATTGGCTGAATGAAGTGATGCCTATTTTAAGTATTCCTTACCATGATATTTACACAAACGCATACAAAATTATGTCAACCCAAAGGGAACAGTCACCTAGCCAAAATATCAATAAAAAACAAATCAGCATTATAATAGCTTCATTTTAATAATATCTCATTCACAGAGAGTTTGTACAGAGTGTTCATAGCTTTAACGTTAGGATGTACTCTTGATTTACTTTTCTGATCATATAACTTAAGCATAGCCGTTGCACGATTTTAAATATTTTCCTACATGGTTATATATGGCATTTGTGATTTTGTTTAAATATTGTGAATATGAAAAAAAATATTCTGAAGTTATTTTCTCAGAAGTTGTGGTTTGTCCAATGTATTACTGTAAGTTATCCTAAAATCTGCACCATAAATTATAATCAGTTCATAGGTTCACTCAAAATCATCTCCCTTACATTACAAAATGTCCTTACAAAGAATCAGAAACAACAGCAATTTTCCTTTTGGAGTTTGTCATCCCCCTACTAAACAGAAATGCTGCCTCTCAGATATACATATTTAATAAGCTCCATTGTTCCTGCACAATATGAAGGAAAATATTGCCAAATAAAAATATATCCATAAAAAGAAATTATTAACTAGTTTCACATCCATCATATTATACCACATTTCTAGACGTCAACAGCTTGCCCCTTCCCAGCATGCAAACTCTTGACACCCCATATTACTATTTGGATAATCCAACTTTATTATTTAGAATTAAACCAAGTGGGCCAACAGTTGTTTGAGGGTATCCCAAGGTGTTATCAGAGAGCTTTACATGAGACCCCTCCAGGACGATGACCAAGCGTGTCCAACATGATGCATCTCAGACAATAATCAAGTGGACAGCAGATTGACTTGAGTGGACAATGATCTCAGCCTTCCAACATCACACTCAAACTAATAAAACTGGTCACAATATCATCAGAAATTTGTAACCCTACTCCAGATGTTAAAAAGCTTTCGCAAGCAACATCAGCCCTCTTCCCAGATCGCCAGTCCTCAATGTCCACTCAGGGAAAATTGTCGACCTTTGTCCCTGGAACTGGCCATTTCAACTCTGGCTTTTAAAGAGACCATTAAACTCATAATAGTACCTCTGTCCACAGATGAAGAGAATGGGCAGTTCCTTTCAGCCCAAACTGCCATGTGCACCGTTAGGGTCTACCAAACAAACCCCAAGACAAGAAGCTAGCGGGAAGAATGGAGAGAGAGAAAGAAAGTTGGATAGTGTGATAGAATCTATAGTAGCACAGAGACAAGGAAAAGAGCGTTCAATTTGGTTCTATCTTTGCCATCTGTGCACAGAAGAGGGGTATATTGTTGGCGAACTGCCTTGTACAGTCGTAATCGCCAAGTGTCAACAGTTTCGGTAATTGCAATCCTGCTGGGTGCTAAGAAGAGGACAAAACTGGGGTGATAATATTGTGATGACTTCAATGGGATTCCATAAATCAGAGGCTCCATTAAATGAAAATGATCGGCAAATGAAACCATCCAAATGAAGACCAAGCAAAAATGTTATTCATGGATGTTATTCTTGAGCAGATCAAAGTTTGTTTGAATGTCAGTGATTCACTGCTTGTTCTTCGATCTACGTCCCAGTTTAGAAAGCGAAAAAGTCAGGATCAAATTTCATGCATAACAAGCGTTTAGTCTGTTTAATTCTGGCCAAATATGCCAAAAGCACAAAACTTGGATAAATGAAAAAAACAGTTAAGAAGGGGGAAATATTTTCACAAGTGACAAATCTCTTTGTATGACACAGACATGATGCAGACACATAATCAGAACCTCAACATTGAAAAATTGATTGTATTTATACAAGATTAAATTCAAACCATCTTGGTCAAATATCCATTGAGGACATTCAACCATGGAACAGAGCAAGTCAAACTTCATCTCGTCCATAAAAAGGGAACGAAATTCAGAAGAAACTTGAACACCAATGACCAAATTAAAACACTGATATAACAATAGATAACAAAAGATACAGGTGCTGGGTACTGTAGATTTTGACATATTTGCTGTTAACATTTCATGTTTATTCAAATTTGACAAAATTTTAAAATAGTCATTGAGAGTAAATTATTTTATAATAAATATTGTCTATGCTCTAAAAGGTTTCAGCTATAGAAAATAAGAAACATCTGCATGTGTGATACATTATCGGGTGATTTATAGAGGATGGGAGACAACTCTTGGTAAACATCCCACATGCTTGAACAACCAGCTCGCAGTAGTGTGCTTCACTGAAGATCTCCACTATTAAACCTATTTATTGAACATGATACTGCAAGTTATATTAAATTCTTTTTGTTCCATATAACTTCCTAATTCCAGCAAAATTACCAATATGTAAAAATATCAGAACATGACTTTTTAATGAAAAATTATTTAATGTGCAAAAACTCTCTTAATTAAGGAAATTGCATTCAAAGAAATTACAAAAATTAAAAAAAAAAAATATACCCTAATCCTAACACTAAAACTAATTAAACCCACTCATGGAATTTTCAGGCATTGGACAATACCCAGTACATGAGAAGATATGCAACCGTTCCTAAAATAGTTTCTATTGCAAGCCTCTCTCATTACATAAAGAACCTAAGCCTTGTCAAATGCGATAATTAAAGGACAAGCTTTTCACACCTAGCACTGAAAACTAATGCTAAACCTTTTTTTCTGTCTTTCGCACATCCCACCAAAATCTTCGAAATACTCTAAGCCTCATGGGAGGAAAATCTGGCCGCAATTTTCCTTTACAGACCCAATGGTGTAGAAAATTGAAGTAGCGAACCTGACGAGATGTTTAGGGTTGCTTTGTTGCACACCGAAAGCTTCAATCAAGCTCGTATTAAAACGCTCTAATGACCGCCTGTTATTGTTGTGTCGCCTGTAAAGTGTTAGTGCCCCATCCACACGATAATTACAAAAATGAGGGGGAAAGTCGCAAGGGAATGTGTATCATTTATGGCAAATTGCTGCAATGAATATTATAGTTTTTGTTATAATCACACAGCTTTTTAAATGGAGCAGGTAGTTTAATGTCATATTGACGCAGATCAATAAATCTTAAAACTTAAACTATAAAATGTGAAAGTATTTCAACTAGAAATTACTCAGTAATGGATTAATGTTTAAGTTTTTGTTACTTCTTCATAAAGTGTCGCCTTTTAGGATTATTCATCAATTTTATATAAAGGGTCTTAAAAACCTGTATTGTACAATTTGGTCTTAACTCATCTTTTCATGACATCAAAAGTGCCACGTATTTATCAAAAGTTTTTACATAGGAAACTAGGACACATGGTAAGTTTGGGAACAAAATTGAAATAAGCAAGTGTGTCATTAAACATAAACATGCAAACAGCATAATCCAATTCATTTCAGATGTTATATAATTTCTACTGAGAATCTCACTGACATTCCAGAATATCATTCTTAGAAAAAAACATTTAAAAAAATAAATTCATTGCTCTTTAAAGATTTATCTTCTAAAGTCAAAAGACTTTCATCACTTGCTGTCAAACATGTTTGTGATTTCATCCCCAAAAATTGCTCTTGATTACAATTTTTGAAAAAAGAAATACTTCAAGTTTTTGTTGTCTTTAAATCATCTGATCCTGTTCTTAGAGCTGATACTTTTTATCAAGTAGAAAGCTGTAAATAAATCAATCTTTTTACAAAGATTTAAAAAAGTAAACTTTCTACAAAAATAAAAGATTCTTTCAATATTAAATAAAAATCATGGACATTTGTCTGAAAGTGAATTTGTTTTATACAATACTATGTGGAAATTTCAGCATTGCTAGAGTTAAAACAAAAAGTTCCATCCACTAGTTTTATAACAGTGTCGGCTCAAACATCCTCCCCAAGGGATGAACATCCAGTAATTGCCTTTCTATCAATATAGTTATGATATTCACAACGGGATGTCAGATTGCAGCTTCTAACAGATTATACCCAGACCATAGGCAGCCATTTGTCAGGGGTGCTGCCACCTAGGTTCAAGCTCCCAGACCTTCGTTGTGGTTTAATTTGGACATTGGGGGCAAGGGGTAGATTAAAATTTGTCAAAATAGGAATGGATGCAGAATATTGATACTAAATCAGATTTCATCGTTCAATGGCTTATAAACTGTAGTCTGCAATCCAAACCAATTTCATCTTGAGCTAACCTAACTTGTAGTTTTTGGGTGCAGTCATTATTGCTTTATTTCTCTGTGATGCTGATAAGGTTGGGCCGTGGTAACATTCGACATGGCGAGCACTGTAAGTTCATGTCTGTTCTGTGTGGGTTGACAATGTAGGGTTGACAGTGTAGGGCAGGGCATGCTTTTCCTTTTGTGAACACCTGGTGTCATAACTGATTTTCCAGGATCCACACATATTATCTACACCACTATTTTGCCTTTTACGCCCAAATGAATCTGTTTTGGCTGATATATGAGACTGGTTATTCTCAGGCGTTGACGTTATATATTTTTTAAAAAGATACCCTGCTCTCTAATTGACTGAGCATACTGTGCCCTTTAGTAAATGATTATTATTTCACGTAATATTTTGCAAACTTTGTTCATCTGTTCCTTGCCATACCAGTACTTGGACCAAAGAAACCAGTGATTGATATTATGAGCAATATTCCATGCCAACAAGGTACAAAGCCATGCAACAGAGTCACTGCGCCTGACCCCAATCCATCAAACCACCTCTTACGACCAGGATTTGCTAATATTATTTGATCTACACCCAAATTAATATAGTAATCTTATGCAAGGCAAACATTCAAAACTAAAACTGCCAGATTAACAGTCATTACATTTATTGTATTTTGCAATGATGATATATATAAATAATTCATCTCAGTGAAAAAATGGAAATATTGCCCTCAATGTTTCATACCAAATTTACAGCAAAAGAAACATATGAGATGTTGACATAATTTTTTTCTGTAAAAAACCCTCTTTCTGCATAAGAAATAACCATATGAACACAGATTCTGACTTGTTTCCCACTTTCTATATAACTATCTATACAGCACTTCATTCATTCCGTACTGCTTAACACTTCATATAAACATAGAACACATAACAAGACTGAAGTAAAAATATGACTTACAGGTCAAGGTATTCAAGGGCACAGCTTTTGTCTTCAAAAAGTATATGATATGATGCCCAATTTGCATGAATTTTGTTTGGTTCAAATGTAAGTTTTTGTTTTTCAAAGATACATCTTAGTTTCATCTCTTGCTAAAAATGTTTAAATGTTGTTTTTTGTCAAATTCAGGTTACATTAAATTAAAAAAAATAGCAAGTAATAAATTGAAATCAAATACATTTAATTGATTTAGCACTGAAAGGGTAAGTGACAGAATAACAACGGTAATATGAAAGAATCGGGTGTTCTTTAACTTCTCTTGTGTAATATATATTACACTTTGTGGATCAGTGCAGAAAATCTGATTGGAAATACAAGGCTATGAATAATGCTGGTATTGTATTAGTACATACCTTTTTTATTATTATCAAACAAAGATTAAATCATTTTATACTTAATTAACCTTGCTAAATTGAATCCTGATCATTAAAACATTTTCAAGTTATCCCTAGCAGAGAGCCAATATTAAGCCAAAGTGTTGATAAGGATTTCGCTGGGAACTTAATGTAACATAATAGTGAATAGAATTTGAGTTAACAAGCATTCACACTACTTATAAGGAGTTAATCAAAGGTACTAGGATAGGCACAGTAATTAGGGCCTTTTTCAGCCAACAATATTTCTCTGGCTTTATTTGCTGTCAGGCTGCAAGGATAATTCCCCAATCTAATCCACCAGCTCCATACACAATCAATGAACCTGTATGCCAGTATATTTAAACTCACCACCATCAAGAAAATCTGAGGGATCTGTGCCGTCAATCTGGTGAGAACAACACAGCGTCTCCGACACACACATCTGCACTCCACGCACCAGCCTTTTCACACTTACTTAACTACAACAGGAACTATGTAAGACAGAATCAAACTCAAACTTAAATTGCGGGTATTTCCGGGACACTGAAATATACTCAACTAATACTGCTACAATTTGTCAAGTCTAGCAGGTCTGTGTATAGGGCTGGGGAGCCAGCGTGTTAGGCCTGTGTGTGTATGTGAGCAGATCTCAGGGTCAAGCCCTTAAGCCTAGTCTTCCTTTGATGGGGAATTCCCTCCGAGACTGCATTGAACAAGCATTGTTTGAAGTGGACTCAAGGCAAGATTTGAGGCTCACACAAAATGCCAGGTGAAAATGAGAACTCCAAATACAATATCTCCTGTCAAATTGTTCTGCTTTGTTACATAAATGTGGTAATATTAATTTCTGGCACAATGAATTTATTATCTTCTAAAATAATTATTTTCTTCAAATTTGAGATTTGGAATGAATATGTCTCTTCTTTGAAAATTATAGACTTCCTTCTATAAAATTATGATATAGCAAACTCTGATTCATTTCGATATTTTCTGTCAAAAATGGTTAATATCATATTTCATGAAAAAGGGTGCCTTATCATAAGAAGGTCTGCTGAATCATTTAAATCACTTTAGATATGAACTTACAAAAAGCAATATTCAAAATTCTGTCCATATTTAAACATTTCTGGCATTAAATACAAATCATGCCTTTTTTCCCAACATCTTGTCCAAAATCAATATTTAATTACTGTCTTCACCACTCCCCCAGTTACTTAAAAAAGAGACAAATATTATGTCAAATTCAGTGAAGGAAATCTTTCCATGCATTACAAAGTTTATCTTGGGAGTTGCAGAAGAACCACAGTGCTGGAGCAGTGGGCCAGAATTAATTACGGTCTGGTTGAAGCAAAATGCACTAATTAGGGTCTTCTAGGTAAACATGTGTTACAAACAGTTCATTTGCAGTTTTTCAACTGCAGCCCAGTGTTCACAACAGCTGGATATGGGGAAAATGTTTGAACTGGAGATATACTTTGTGATGCTGAACGCGCTTGTACAAGCTGATTGGGATTACTCCTCTGTCAGCTTGTTTCTTCCATTTCACTTATTTTCAGCTTCCTACAAATTAATTATTTTCATTAATCAAACTGGTCATATTTTCAGGATTGAATTCATCTTGCAACTCATCCAGCTGTAATTTAAACTGAGAAAAAAACTGAGACATTGGTGAAATGGAGAAAATCCTGAACTTCTTTGGCTGCTGCTAAATAGTTGATCACAAAGTGGAATAGGTAAGATTAGTAACTTTTTAGCTTTAGTGAGTCACCACAACATGGTTAGGTTTATTTAGTTACCCAAGACAGAGTCCTGTGTCTGGTTTTCAAAAGAAAGAAAACATGAACAAAACAGACCTACAAGGCTCTGCAGCTTGTCTGAAAGAATGGCAGCCATGTTTAAAGTCGGATCAGAAGTCTTTGAGCTCTTTGTAGAGACACCAAAGCTGGGATCTTTCATACAAAGTTTCAGCTCTATATGCCTGGTATTTTCAGAAAAGATGTTGAAAATGTTGAAAAAGATAGACAGACATCTTGCGGTGATGGCTAGACATTCAGCCAGGTGAGCTAAAAATTAGTTTCACTGTGTTCAGAAAATGTGGTGCAAACACGGAACTGACTTTTGTTTCATGGGTGTTCATTGAACTATGAACCATCATGGAGGAAATACAAAACCACTGAGGTTACAAAATGCCTTCACTCTTTGAAGGTTCATTTTCCTATATCCAGCTACAGATATCACTGCTGCCTGTAGTTGTACCACATCTGGACCAGGCAAACCAGTGCAACCAATGATCCATGCCATGAGGGTACCAAGATACATGACTTGGGAAGATCCAGGTCTTCAGCAACCCATGCTTGCCGTAAGAGGTTACTAAGAGGACCGGGTGGTCACGCTTGCTGACTTGGTTGATGCATGTCATTGTATCCCAATTGCATGGATCGATGCTCATGATGTCAATCACTGGACTGTCTAGTCCAGACTCAATTATTTACACACTACTGTCATATAGCTGGAATATTGCTGAGTGCACCATTAAACAGCAAACAAACAAATAAAACAATGCAACACAATGAACAGGTTACACTATGTAACAAATGGGTGACTGTTGGTGACCTAACAATTTTATTGAGTCTAACCCATCTTCAACAGTATTGCATTCCTTGACTCCTGCCTATCTTCCACAATGTCGCCTGCACTACAGCTTATAAATTACAATGATGAATCATGGCGAAGGAACCCATCAACTGATATGCTGAACATCTCTCTACAGTGATCATGTAACATGTTCAAGAAGGTTTCCGTAATTTCCCATTGACTTGTGTTTGTGCATCAAATTTAAAAGAAAGCAGACCCATGCTTGTTGTAAGAGGCGACTAAGAGGACCGGGTGGTCAGGCTTGCTGACTTGCTTGATGCATGTCATCGTATCCAATTGCGCTGATCGATGCTTATGATGTCAATCACTGAATTGTCTGGTCCAGATTTGATTATTTACAGACTGACGTCGCATAGCTGGAATATTGCTGAGTGCAGAGTTAAAAACAGAAAACAAACAAATAAACAATTAAAAGATGTTTTCTGAAGACCAATGTGTTTCATAGCCTTACCTTTTCATTGTACAGTAAAGATATGAGCTTTCCCAATCACTAATATAGTATATTATAGCTAAAATGGATAGAATTATCCTAAAAATGCCAGCATGTTTTCAGAAATGTGTGGGCCACTGTTACTTGATAGCAGCCCACATTTCTCCAATGACTGGGTCGGGTCTGTGTTACTGTTATGTAATGTCATTGGCATTACGTTTCTTGTTTGTGACATCGTCTTACATAACGTTCATCATTATCAGAATCCTCCATTGTGAGGATTTAACACCGCCACTAGACTTACGCTGCTAATTGTTGTTTTGTTCACTTTGGGATCTGCTAGAATTCTATCCATTTTAGCTGTAATAATGGTAACATTATTTTTCATGGCATTTTTAATAGCAGCTCCACCACATAGGACACAACCTACCCATAGAGCTGCCAGTCATCTCCCAACCCTGCCAGACCCTCCCACTGTTGGCATACAACATAGAATAATAGCAGATCAACCTCATAGGAAAACAACCTATCAATCGAGCTGCCAGTCATCTCCCAACCCTGCCAGATCCTCCCACTGTTGGCATACAACAGTTGGAAACAGACTAATAGCACCTCCACCTCATAGGACACAACCTACCCATAGAGCTGCCAGTCCCCTCCCAACCCTGCCAGATCCTCCCACTGTTGGCATACAACAGTTGGAAACAGACTAATAGCACCTCCACCTCATAGGACACAACCTACCCATAGAGCTGCCAGTCCCCTCCCAACCCTGCCAGATCCTCCCACTGTTGGCATACAACAGTTGGAAACAGACTAATAGCAGCTCCACCTCATAGGACACAACCTACCCATAGAGCGTGCTGGTCTTCCCTGAAGCCTGCCACATTCTCCCGATATTGGCGCAACTCACGTTCCATCTTCCTCCGCTGCAACATTACATATATTACACATTAGTAAGTGTCAAGGACTTTGTAAATCTTTAGCAATATGACAACAGGTATGTGACACTGGCTTCACTCACTGTACCCATGTTGGGAATCAACCCTGGCTTTCAGCCAAGATGAAATGCATTAACCACTATCCCACCACACTATTGTCCAAAGATATTTGAAATGATGTTCATCAAATATAGCTCATCTGGGATTTAAATACTCCCATTACCTATTTGGGTGACAAATAATATCTACTTTGTAGTTACTTAGTTATTAAATTATGGCAAAATACAGGTTTACAGGCAATATTCCAATCTATAGTATCTATAATCTATCATTTTGTCTTTATATTCAGTTTGCCTCCTCTACCATAAGACTTATCATCAATATACATATTCTCACCGCCACTAGAAATGCAACCATAGAAACATATAGAGAAGTACGTACGTTAAGAAAGGATGTTTCCAATGTGTACCAATTAATGACAAAACTAACAATCAGTCAAGTGTTACCACAGAGTGTCATTATTCTTATCACGATATGTTGTATGCGATTTCCAAACTTTACACACTAATCATGCACAAGACAAATGGTGCATCTTGAGTCATGGATCTATGACGTCACATGTGATGCATTCATGAGCTACTGTTCACACAACATACCAGTATGTTCGTTTGTGCATCAAACCAATTTAATCTCTCTTGAATATGTGTAATTATTCAACATATTAACAACATGTATGGTATTCGTGTTTCTTTTGGCATGAGTATATTATCGATAAATCTTTATAAGTGATAAATCCTTTACCAAAGATAAAAGTTGGAATTATAATGATTCCAAAACCAACAGGTTTAACATGTGAACTAAGTTGACATGATAGCAATGATGACACACGAAATAAGCAGGGCTACTTATTCAAAGATAGGTAGCACTACCTCAGCTACAGCTCGATCTCGGGAAAGGATAACAGCTGTCATATCTTTCTTCATGAACTCTCTCTCTGTCAGCATCTTGTCAATCTGACTCAGGAGACGGCAGCTGACCTGATCCACCGACACACTGTTCCTGGGACTGGAGTTTGTGGATGATGTCTGAAACATTAACTTCTGTGTAGACTATGCCTGAAACATTTACTTCTGTGAAGACAATGTCTGAAACATTTACTTCTGTGTAGACAATGTCTGAAACATTTAATTCTGTGTAGACTATGCCTGAAACATTTTCTTCTGTGTAGACAATGTCTGAAACATTTACTACTGTGAAGACAATGTCTGAAACATTTACCTATCTGTAGACCGTGTCTGAAACATTTTCCTTTGTGCAGACCATTTCTAATACATTTACTTCAGTGTAGAGGATATAGGAAACATATACTTCAGTGTAGAGAATATCTGAATCATTTACATGTATTACTTCAGTATAGGGATATCAGAATCATTTACTTCAGTGTAGGGGATATCTGAAACATTTACTTCAGTATAGGGTAGGGTATGGTTTTGTGTAGGATTTTTGGATTTTGTTACTGAAGAATTTATTTGTGACATATTTTACTCCAGTGTATGAGTACACAGTTCACTTCAGTTCACTTCACACATTTTATTTTTGTGTATGACACATTTTACTTCTGTGTATGACACATTTTACTTCAGTGTATGTCACATCAAAAAGTTCATAACATTTCCTTATCACTTGATATATAGCTTCCATGATAACATTAAATGTGATGCATCATATTTTACTTCAGTGTACGTCACATTTTACTTCTGTGTATGTCTCATTTCACTTCAGTGTATGACACATTTCACTTCAGTGTATGACACATTTCACTTCAGTGTATGACACATTTTACTTCTGCGTATGTCACATTTTACTTCAGTGTATGAAACATTTTACTTCAGTGTATGACACATCTTACTTCAGTGTATGTCACATTTCACTTCAGTGTATGACACATTTCACTTCAGTGTATGACACATTTTATTTCAGTGTATGTCACATTTCACTTCAGTGTATGACACATTTTACTTCTGTTATATGTCACATTTTATTTCAGCGTATGACACATTTCACTTCTGTTATATGTCACATTTTATTTCAGCGTATGACACATTTTACTTCTGTCTATGACACATTTTACTTCAGTGTATGACACATTTTATTTCAGTGTATGTCACATTTTACTTCAGTGTATGACACATTTTACTTCTGTGTATGACACATTTAATTTCAGTGGATGTCACATTTTATTTCTGTGTATGTGATATATTTTACTTCAAAGAATGTGACACATTTTGCTTCTGTGTGCATGACACATTTTACTTCTGTGTATGACACATTTTACTTCAGTGTATGTCACATTTTATTTCAGTGTATGTCACATTTTACTTCAGTGTATGACACATTTTACTTCTGTGTATGACACATTTTACTTCAAAGCATGTGATATATTTTACTTCAAAGCATGTGACACATTTTGCTTCTGTGTGCATGACACATTGGAGTACTGTGGATATTACACATTATACTTCTGTGTATGACACAGTTTACTTCAGTGTAGGTCACATTTTGCTTCTGTGTGCATGACACATTTTGCTTCTGTGTATGACACATTTTACTTCAAAGCATGTGATATATTTTACTTCAAAGCATGTGACACATTTTGCTTCTGTGTGCATGAGACATTTTGCTTTTTTGTGCATGAGATGTTTTGCTTCTGTGTGCATGAGACATTTTGCTTCTGTGTGCATGACACATTGGAGTACTGTGGATATTACACATTTAAGTTCTGTGTATGTGTTGCAATCTACTCTACACAATATTATTCTGTGAATGACAAATTCTACTTCTGAGGATGACACATATTACTTCTGTGTATGTATGTAACACATGTTACTTCTGTGCATCTGACACATTTTACTTCTGCTTAGAAGGGTGATAAGAGAGGAAATAGAGGGGCATTGAGATGCTCAGTTCCAAAATATGCATATAACATTTCATCAAGTATCCACAAACATCAGTCATGTCAAAGGAGATATTCATACATGACAATGAACCTTAAAGACTATTTACTAGTGGTTGAAATGTTTATAGAATTTGTTTATGACTTGGTTCAGCTCCCATGATTACATAATATGTGTTGCATCACACACTATAACATCACGACCCAAGATCCAGGGCAAAACAGGTCTTCAGCAACCCATGCTTGTCGTAAGAGGCGACAAATGGGATCGGGTGGTCAGGATTGCTGACTTGGTTGATGCATGTCATCGATGTCAATTGCATGAATCGATGCTCATTATGTCAATCAATGGATTGTCTAGTCCAGACTCGATTATTTATACAGACCGCCATCATATAGCTGGAATATTGTTGAGTGCGGCATTAAACAACAATCAAACAAACAAACTATAACATCACACAGTCTAATGCCTCCACCAACATCAAGATGTCACTATCATTCAACTGGCAAAGGCACAGATACAAAGTCCATCCTTCATGGGCCTGTCCAGACCCATTACAGAACCATATGAAACTGACTGCCATGTGTATTTTATATGCACTTCAAATAACAGCCAATATTTTTTTGCATCTCATAGTTTCATCCATCAATCTTGATTATACTAGTATTTAACAAGGATTGAAAACATGTGTACGTAGGTTGTGAGTCAGCAGCAATGGTCATGAGATGCAAATGCTTGGCAACAATTCTAGGTAGGAAACAAATACTGTTTAATAACACTCTGACAAACTTCAATCTTCAAACAGAACTACCTCAAGCTATCATTACTTACTATACCACTTAAGGGATATGTTTTATCATTTCTTGATTCACCCCACTTATGTCAACACTAATAACATGTAGATGTAACAGTGTCAAGTATTTCAGTACCTTTATCAAAGGTTGAGTGGTACATAAACAGTTTGTAACAAATATGGGGTCCCATAATAATCCACAAGGAAAATGTTTTCAAAAGCATATGCCTTATTATCAAAACGGAGTTGTTGCAAATGATATTCATCCACACAAGAGATAAATTTACTTTTATTATCTGCTTCCAAAATTAAACCCAGCCTGTCATTCAAACTGTTCTGCTTCAAATGTATTCACCACCAACTTGATCATTTTCAGATGTCCGTGTTACAAAGGCTGACCCAAATATGCCCATTGTGCGTATGTTTACTCATTAATATTCTACAATTAAGTGGAGGTTGTTGAGATTTTATACTTTCTCTCTGGGTGTCAGTCGTCGTAGACATGATGATTTCAACAAACAATCCATCAGTACTTTAATTTGGGCAGAGAGACGGACAGCTTTGACGGGCCATAGAAGACCCTCATCGGTTTGGACTGGACTCTTGGATTAATTCAACTTGAGAAGGGTCAGTCAAATCAGTTTGAGCGGAATGATTTGACAGAGTAAACAGAGATGTCTGTCACTGTCGCACAACCCTATTTCCACTGCGTGAGTAAAAGGGTCAGAGGTCGGTGCGAAACTCTATGTTCCTACCAATTAAATGTGTTGATTCGGTGGCAAAATGACGGAGGCCGAAGGAGCCTCTTTCCGGAGCCAAAATGGGCGCTACAAAGAGGCGACGACCCTCCAATATTTGCCCAAGTGCTGCTGGACTTCCCGAGGTAGAGTGGTCTAGGGGAAACTGACCACGAGTGGAAATGAAGTCTCAATGCCAGAGGTAGAGATGTTTGCTTTCTTTCCACGCCAGCAGAATTAAGAGAGTAAACATTCATTTATTTCCAGCTCAGCTGACTTGATCTATATGGCTGTCCATTATGCCTCTCATTAGTCACCGACTCCCAGTTTTTCTCTGCTAGCGAGACACTGCCTTTTTATTCAAACTTCTTTCACTGATTTTCTTTTCAAAAGCTCATGTCCCAGACAGATTGAGATTTCTTAAGTCGCTCTCAACTCCAGTCAGTTTCAATTTCTCTTACAATGACAGAAAGCTCTCACTATCATGAAGGATAAGTCCCTTAAATCTTCAAATTCTCTCTGATAGAAGATTGAAATGTTTACCTGGATGCAAATGAGAAATGAAAATAGCTTATTTTACATCAACATTGGTCACTGCTTCAAAAGCAAGGAGGACAGGAACATTATCAACCCCCGGATCGGCCGACACACACAGACACATTGGTGAGACTCACAGCCATCTTTAGTTTCGATGGGCTGCTTGGTATTTCAAGATATCTCCTCTTTCTATAGTCAAAACCAGATCTTAGTGTCACTTTTACAGTGATAGTTTTTGCTTTGAGTGTTTCTTATTCTTTTTGAGATGCTTCGACTAGTTTGATGACATAGATAGATCACATTCTATTCTGATTTTACCGTGACCAAATTTCACTCAATATGGATGAAATTGTATGTATTGTTCACCAAGAGCAACCACATAGAACCTAACTGAGTCCACTATGTGATTACATTAAACAGTCACAATAGTAAGTTGCTTTATGACCCTTATCGTGCTATTCCTCCTCCAAATATTCACATTTTTCTTTACAAAGTGCATTAATTTTTCTTTAGAAATGCTAATGGCTTATACTTCTCACAAATCTGAAGATGTGCCAATCCTATATCTCCTGTGGTAAGTGCTTCAAGTCAATACATTTGAAGACAACTATTACATCAGATATCATTCTCAAAGAGAGTGAATGCAAATATCCTTGAGCTGGCAAAAATTAAAAATATTTGAAAAATATCAAATTTCAATTGAATATGTCCCAACATAAGCATAGTCTACTGGTTTTGAAAAGTAATCACATTCAAAAGAGCACTCTAAAAAAGTAACAAGTGGTGATTTCAACTTGAAGTTTAAGATGTTTTTACCATCACGCAAACAACATTCCAACATTCTCTCCCTCAAGTATACATGTATGTATGCTCAACATGTTTACCTCAAACACAAATTCCAAATACCACTGAATGCTTATAACATAAGTGAATGAGTTGTCTTTTATATTATTTGTGGCATTAAATACTACTTAAAAGAAATCAAGGACCCCCCAGACAGATGCCATGACAGATTAGCTGTAGTAATATGAGTGAGTGAGTGAATATGGTTTTACGCCGCTTTTAGCAATATTCAAGCAATATCACGGCGGGGGACATCAGAAATGGGCTTCACACATTGTACCCATGTCAGGAATCGAACCCAGGTCATCGGTGTGACGAGCGAACGCTTTAACCACTAGGCTACCCGACCGCCCCTTGTAGTAATATGAAAGAATCAGGTGGTCCTCAGCATCTTTGGTGTAGTCCCCAAGCTAGATCATGTCATGGCACAAGAAGGATGTGCTTCACATATTGCAACAATGTAAGGAATTGAACTCAGTTCTTTGGCATTCCAAGTCAACACTTTACCCAGTCAGCTACCCCTCTGCACTGCCTTAACATGATACCATCTCAGGGGGAGTGAAAAAGTGAGTGAGTGAGTTGGGTTTAACACCGCTTTTAACAGTATTCCAGTTATATCACGGCGTGTCAGCTTAATGTGGGAGGAAACCCCAAAGTGATGCAGATGTGAGACGTTTACCATTTTGGTGAAACCCACGAGCACGGGTATGGTGCTGACAAACCTAGAAACATAATCGGGGTGAACTGGGATTCAAAACACAAGCACAGGTTTCTGGCATGCCCACAGCGAATCGCGACACCTTAGACGACTGTGCCACCTGTGCCCCGGGAGTGACAAAGAAAAGAGTGGGCTTGATAACATATCAGAACTTCAGTTTGATTTGAATACACATGACATAGAACCCATCGCATGTCAACATGACTGGACTGTTTCAGTGAGTGAATGAGGTTTTACGCCGCTTTTAACAATATTCCAGTAATATAACAGAATCTGGAATCGAACCCGGGTCTTCGGCATGACGAGTGACTGCTTTAACCACTAGGCTACCCGACCGCCCCGCATGGTCAGAAATATCAGGTTCATATTATAAGGTCAGTAGGATGATATCCATTTTGAAACACCGTCATAATCAGCATTACAGCTATTTCAAAGCAACAGGAAACCATTAAACTTGGATTAGACAAACCAAGGTTTAATAGCATGAGCATACTTACACACAAGGATGCTTCCATCTGCATTAAACAACAGCAGATCACAATCCAGTCGTGGTGAGTTCTCACAGAGTTCACATTAAAAGCATATAATTCAAAATAACATTACAGTCTTGTAGATAAAGATATAATAAAGCCATAACAATTAAAGATATTGTTCATGTAAATGTGTGGATCCAAACATACTGTGAAGTGTTTTTTTAAGTTACTTATCTATTGTGTTTGTGATGCTAAGCTGCTGGAGGGAGTGTATTGTATTTCAGTACTTCATTTATGTGTCAGCAAGATGTGGAAGGAAAGCCCAAAGTGATGCAGGTCTTAGACATTTACCACTCTGTCAAATCCAACATCGACTGACATCCTGCATGCATGGTGCTGACATCCAAGAAACATAGTAATGGCGAGTCGAGGATTCCCTACCTGCAAGAAGTTGAAATCTTGGTCACTTTCATCTGACTCCGCAGACTGCTCACTAGTGGCCTCTGATCTGTCACACAAGATCACATACAGTGAGGATGACTTAAAATAGCTGAATATTAGGTGAGTTTATCTATCATTGATAGTGAGTGAGTGAGTGAGTGAGTGAGTGAGTGAGTGAGTGAGTTTTACTCCTCTTTTAGCAATATTCCAGCAATATCACGGTGGGGAACACCAGAAATGGGCCTCATGAGTGAGTGAGTGAGGTGGTGTGAAATGCGGTTAACACTGTGTTCAAGATTATTTCATTATTCCACTTATGTAGCAACATGCATGCATGGACGGGTGTAAACGCTAGTGTACTGATCCAGACTTATGCCGCTTTTATGGTGCTAGCCCACTTAGATATCATGCCATAGTTTAACATTGTTACCCTACTCAGATACATCATACTGAACCGACTAGCCATTGTTTTATTCCCTTAATGTTGAGTACAAGACACGCAAATCATTCACTGCTAATTACTCATAGGGTTAGAAATAACCGAGTCCATAAAAATCGCATGTGCACGAGTGCATATATCACTTCTCATGCACCAGTATTTTGTTTCAATTATTCAGATGGCATTGTTGACATTATTCAAATCTTAAAGTTACAAAAGGTCAGAATGAGGTGAGGTGAGGTGAAATTGGTTTTAACGTCGCGTCCAAGATTAATGCACTTATATAGCAACGTGCATGCATGCACGTGTGTGTGTGTGGCTGCTTGTACTAGTCCGGACTGATGCCGATTTATAGTGCTAGCTCACTGAGATACCATGACGCAGTTTAACATGAATACCCCACTCAGTATACTGACTCCGAGCCGACCAGTCCTTGTTTTAGCCCCTTAATGCCGAGCGCCAGACAGGGTAACAACAAATACCATCTTTTAACGTCTTTTGGTATGACACGGCCGGGGATCGAACCCCAGACCTTCCCCTCTACGGGCGGACGCTCTACCACTAGACCACGGAGGCGGTTAGGTCAGAATGATGTCACACTAGAAATGATGTCATAGCTGAAGATTGTTGACATCATTCGATAAAGTATGGTTTTCTAGGACAGCGGTGGTGATTTTCTAAACGGGAGCTCAAAAGGGTTCAGAAATAATGGGTCATAAAGAAATTATTACACTCACACTGATTTAACGAAAATTGTGTTAGAATTCATGTATTACCATTGCACTCACTCAGTGTGACACACATGCTTGTATAATAATCTCGATTACCAAACAACATAGAACATTTCAAAATGAAATATCTTTTAAACATATTGGAAGAATTCTAGGATTAGTTGAAAACTAAACCATTCAGTTTTGTCAAAGAATAGCTTCATACCCTGTAGTTTTAAGTGAGATGTATCAGATCCATTGTAAGCCCATAATGACAGATAAGGTGAACATTTGGTTGATACAAGCAAAACATAAAAACTGACCTGTCATACACACTGGCATCAAAGTACAAAGAGCTATGAACATCCTCGTCAGTCTGGTCGGCAGGCCTCATCTGTTCCAGGATTGTGTCCTCCCCATGCCTATGAGCTTTACGGAACTGTTTCACCAGCTCTGGAACACCAATAGGTACACAGTATAGTGACCAGTTCAACAACACATAGACCTAATATTGTATATTTTGTAAGTCGCCAATACCAACCATCTACTTATTTCACAATTTGTTTTCACTTTTTTGTGTAAATTTTGCAGAAAGTTGGTTGGCGGGTGGAGGGAGCTGTTTCAATCTTATTGCTTTACTCTGGTAACAGCTTACAGCTTAATCACTGTAGCCTGTACTAAAACAAGCAAACCAGTGCTAGATATCACGAGCAACGATCCACATTGTCAGGGTACCATGACACACAATCAGCCTGATCACACATTTTGACTACAGATTCTCTTTTTAGCTAACTCTTAAACGACATGGAAACATCACTTGGATACTCTTCTGTCCTGGAATGCCCACATGGTGTATTTGGCAGTGTATACATTCAATGCCAGAATGGGGGCACGGTCGTCCAAGACACCACGATTTGCTGTGCAGAGTTGCGTTCCTTGGGCATGCCAGAAACCTATGATTGTGGGTTCGAATCCTGGTTTGCCCTGACTATGTTTCTAGGTTTGTTTCACCAAAGAGGTAAACGTCTGAGCCCTGCATCACTTTAGGCTGTCCTCCTTCCACATTAAGAATGAGTGAGTGAGCATGGTTTTACACCTCTTTTAACAATATTCCAGCAATATCACGGCGGGGGTCACCAGAAATGGGCTTCACACATTGTACCCATGTCGGGAATCGAACCCGGGTCTTCGGCGTGACGAGCGAACGCTTTAACCACTAGGCTACCCGACCGCCCCTCCACATTAAGATGACATGCTGTGATACAACTGGAATACTGTTATAAGTGGCGTTAAACCCAACTCACTCACTCAATGCCAGAAAGATGTATTCATTGTTCTGGCACTAATTCCCTTAACAGTTTTATTTCAGCAAGCCATCACATAATTTTCACTGCTATTTTGCTATTAATGCCCAATGGAATCTGTTTTGGTGAATAATCAAAGTTTTATATTATCATTTTATCATTATTCCTCCCATATTATTCACTGTTGCAACAGTGCTGTGACTGTTCTCTTCTTCTTAGCATGAGGTATCATATGCGAGCATGTGTGCTTGTATCTCTTCGGTTTGAAGTTTTCATTTTAATATTTTGAACAATTTAACACCACACTCAGCAATATTCCAGCTGCATGATGCATGTTTGTAAATAATCGAGTCTGGACAAGATTCCAGTGATTGATAATGTGAACAACGATCTACTTCATCAGGTGAGGTGAGGTGAAATGGGGTTTAACGTCGTGTCCAAGATTATTGCACTTACATAGCGACGTGCATGTATGTGTGTGTGTTTGTGTGGCTGCTTGTACTAATCCATACTGATGCCGATTTATAGTGCTAGCTCACTGAGATACCATGACGCAGTTTAACATGAATACCCCACTCACACACAGTATACTGACTCCGAGCCAACCAGTCCTTGTTTTAGCCCCTTAACGCTGAGCACCAGACAGGGTAACAACAAGTACCATCATTTAACATCTTTTGGTATGACGCGGCCGGGGATCGAACCCCGGACCTTCCGCTCTCCAGGCGGACTCTCTACCACTGGACCACGGAGGCGGTCTTACTTCATCAGGGTAAGATGACATGCAATCAACCGAACCACTTAGCCTGACCACCTGATTTTGTCACCTCTTATGACCACCATGGTTTGTTGGGGCTTATTCCAACACAGAATCCACACAAGGGACCATGTGCAATAAACGACTTCAGACATAGTATTATGGTACTATCAATGGAACCTTGTATTGCCTCAAATTACTTGTAAACACCAATGATTCTATACTCCGAAATGTGAGACTTTCTTCAGGAAATCTTTTCAATATTCTCAATGTAACAGAACTATCAGTAAACATATTAGGTACAGTTTCAGACCAATCACATTATTTCCTAAACTCCTACATTAGAATGTTTCTTGCAAGTCTAGTTAGGACACCAAATCTGAAAATATGTATTTGTGTATGAGTGAGTGAGTGAGTGAGTGAGTGAGTGAGTGAGTGAGTGAGTTTTACTCCTCTTTTAGCAATATTCCAGCAACATCACGGCAGGAGACACCAGAAATGGGTTTCAGTGAGTGAGTGAGTGAGTGAGTGAGTGAGTGAGTGAGTGAGTGAGTGAGTTTTACTCCTCTTTTAGCGATATTCCAGCAACATCACGTCGGGGGACACCAGAAATGGGCTTCAATTAGTGAGTGAGTGAGTGAGTGAGTGAGTGAGTTTTACTCCTCTTTTAGCAATATTCCAGCAATATCACGGCGGGGGACAGCAGAAATGGGCTTCACACATTGTACCCATGTTGGGATTCGAACATGGGTCTTCTGCGTGATGAGGGAACGCTTTAACCACTAGGCTGCCTGACCGCCCCTATTTGTGTATGAAAAAGACAAGTAACATTTCAAATGCAATAACACAAAATAGTATTTACACAAACCATTTTGGGAGCTGTTTTCAGCAAAATGAATATTCATATTGGCACTAGTCTAGACAATGGCAGCAATATATCAACTTGATAAAACGGCTTTCCCTATTTGGTGAAGTCAGGGCCAAATAAATGGAAGTTTATTAGTGCTGATGTCAAGATATAAAAACATTACTGTCATGCAAACAAACCTGACTTTCATCAATTACCTTCCCTCATCAATCTGATAGAATGAGTAGGGATCTCTGTGTTGTTAGGTTGGGGAGAATAATGAATGTTTTCATTTCCTTGTGAGCATAAACATCACTAAATGCTAGCTGAATCCCAATGGCCGTTCACATAAATGAATGATAACTTCCAAATTAAAAATAACTTTTCTTTTATAATGCCTTTCCTTTATAAACATATCTAAATGAGTTCATTGGGTACAGCTTTAAACCTCTAAATATTAATTACACATAGTAACCACCAAAATGTGATATTAGGGACATTGTTTCTGTAAACCAACCACTGAAAAAATAATAATAATGTTTTGACAATTGAGATAATTAGTTCTTACGATAATTTGTTAAAACGAGTGAGTGAGTAGGGTGGGGTTAACGACGCTTTTAACAGTATTCCAGTTATATCGCGGTGTGTGAGCTTAATGTGGGAGGAAAGCCCCAAGTGATGCAGGTCTCTGGTGAAACCCATGAACAAGGGTATGGAGCTGACCAACCTAGAATCAATCGGCGCGAACCAGGATTCGAACCCACAATCATAGGTTTCTGGCGTGCCCAAGGGATACAACTCTGCACAGCAAATTGCATTAGCTGACGAGGCCACCCGTGCCCCCTCGTTTAATGAAAGCATGTCATTACTCAGTCTTCATGACCTCACTGATATAATTGATAGGATGCCATTTGTAACTTCAAAGAAGTTGGGAAGCCTCCATCTCCCCGAGGCAAGGGAGTTAACTGATGGTAAAAGTCCAGTTTCAACCCCTGCTGAACTTGGCTGGAATTATGGAGTTATATTTTGGCTGGACTAACGAATCTATGCATCATGATGCATAGTCCAATCAAAATCTCGTAATTAAATCATCGACATCCAGTTCGAAAACAACATGGATGTCAACATGCAGATTTCAGTCGAATGCAGGTTTTGGAAAAGATGTGAACTGTCAACTGGGCATCGACAGATATTTTCCAAATCCTTTCATGTTTTTAATCAAGGTGCTCATGTGATTTGATGCATTTCCCTAGGTAAGACATGTTTTATTACAATATATATCTTGATCATCGATCAGATCAGCTGTGCGTCGCAATTTTGTTGAAGAAAATGCAAGTGATATGAGAGGTGGAATCTGAATGCTCAATAGGAGGGACATAGAAGGGACATTACTATTTCTAGCCACTGACGCTACGATCGAGCACAGAAATTCCAGTCTATTTGGCAAGGGTGGAAAGTGGATTTTTAGTCAGTTAACTCCCTTGCCTCAGGAAGATGGGAAACCAAGTGGTTACACGGCTTGTCACATAGAAGGCTCAGGCTTGATTCCTCCCATATGATATAAGTCGTCCACCAGTCTTGAGGGGACATGGGGTTAACGTACCCTCTATGTTAGTTTGCCATGTGACATAACCTAACATAGGAGGTACATCAACCCATGTCTCCCAAAGTACCAGTGGACAACGAATTCATACCAAAAGTTTCAGTCAGTCGAACATGGAACATAAGAAATGAGCCCTACATGTTAGCGGGTACATTCAAAATAACAGAATAGGTCTCAGCCAATCAGAATCTGACACTCATGTGTGAGATAAGATAATTTGTGAAGTCCATTACTGGTGACCCCACCATGATATAATTGGAATAATTCTAAAAGTGGGGTAAAACGACTCTCAATTGCTTTGTCCGAGATGGATTGTTTTTGCCACGGCTAGAGACTAGACTTTACTGTTTTAACTGATAATAGAGTTACTAGATATTCACACTGAATCTCTGTATTGATCATTCCAACAACAAAAACAAGATCCCTCCGGCATTAAAAACAAATAGAAATGAGTCTTATACCATTTATTTGCTGGTGTTGATTTGCTCTAATCTGATTCTTTTAATGTAAAATTTAAAAGAATGTCAACTCGAAAGGGTGCAGGGAATCACGCACGCACGAATACGGTGTTAGCGTTGGGCACCCTTTCGAGTTGAGTTGATTAGTTCAACTGTGTCATATGGCCCTGTGACGCAGGGGTAGCATTATGCAGATGGCTGTTTCAATGAATGCTCGTTCCACCCGTGACAAACAGGTCTGGTTGTTGATGAAATATAGTGATAGCCAAACAGACAGATTTTTTATTCATGCATCGATTGTCTTAAAATGTAATATCCAGTTATGTATGACTGTTTAATAATCTCATACCAACTTTGACTGGAGTAGGTCCAATAGTTTTTCAGATATTGTAGTAAACGTCAGTACCTTAAATTACCTTCCAGACTATAGTGCAGGACATGATGACCCTTTTCGCAAACACCTGGTGTCATCACTAATTTTCAGTGATCCATTCACATTATTTTCACTGCTATGTTGCCTTTTACGCCCAACGGAATCTGTTCCATTGGATCATCAAGACTGGTTATTCTCTGGCATTGTGGTTTTATATTTCAAGTCCCAGCAATGAAATCGATGACACTGCTTTAGCAATATTGCAGAAATGTCACATGGGAGGGTGGAGGCCATTTATATATGCAGCATGTTACATACTATCACAAACAGAAACTGACCATACAAATATTACCACACCATGACATCATTGAGTCTTCACTTGTGATGGGATCTAAAATGTCTTTCATTATTGATTTTTTAAACTGCACTTTGGTTGCCACAGGTCAAATCTATTTACAAAATTTTGTGGACGCAATCAAATTCCACTTGCAACATCGGCAATGACGGCTTGTACTACATGTCTGTCCGCCTGCACAAGTGATCACAGTGCAATTTTTATGCCATCCTCTCTAGCTATTCACCAGGACAGGTATAAATGACTTTATATTTTGATGAATATCACAGCAAACACACCTTTAAAATTGACGAGGGAAATGGATTACAGGTAGCGCAATAAACGAGCTTTCAAGATCCGAGCCTATGGGGTTCCACCTGGCTATAATGTGCATCTAGATTGCTATAAATTCACTGTGCTGCCATAATCCATATGAATCATGATGCTCTGTATGTCAATATTAGTCCAGTTAACGGTTATAGCTCTGAGCCATATAGGCGTAACACTGATATTTATGCTGCTTTGGCATTCCTGGTGAACTTTTGATGGGATTTCTCAGTCATTTACGCTAGGGAAATGATAAAATGTTTTTAGCTTTTACAGTTTTTAGGAGAAAGAAAATTAAGTTGTCCCAGGGCTAAATAATTTCCCTTGTTTTTATAGGTTGGACACAGGGAATGTTATGGCTTAAAGGAATCTGCCCTGTCTTTGTCTACCAATGTTCACAAGAAAACTATCTTTGACAATTATCCTCTAACAACATAATAGTCCTTACGTTAATTTCACCTTGAAAACAGGATGAAGAGATAAAAAAGAGACATCAGTTGTCATTGTTTCTGTTTCATTAGGATAAAAGGAGCTATTCATGTTTGAAGTGTATGAAGGAATTGCTCTAATATTCAAATGATAATAAAGGGTTCCATTTGATGGTAAGTAAGGGCGTGACCAAATCTCTAATTAGGAGATAAACATGTGGTTTTTTTTGGTTTTAGAAAAAAAAATCTTCAGTCGGTGCTTCAAGACTCAGGGTTCTTACTCACATATTTATTTTTCAGAACATCCTGCATGTCCTATGGATTATTTTTCCAGAATTTACTGGAACAAATAACTCCAGGCAGCCCCGTAAGAAATATTTCAGTTTCATACACTTCAACAGAAATGATTCGTACCAGGAGGCAATTCACCGTGACATAATCATGTCACAGGAAACTAATGTCTGGAAGCCCTTCAGTTGCCCTCAATGACGACCTATCTCTTGATCTAATGAAGTCATGTAAGCGCTCCTTGTCACGAAGCCTCGTGCACAGTACCTGCAGCCTTTTCCGTCATCTGTATCCTGGCCTCAGCCTCTCTCTGCTGACTGTGAAGCTGGATGGTCTTCAGTTTACACTCGGCCAGAGTCAGACTTTCTCTCAGCTGCAAGGAACAAATTTACTTTTCATGTTTTGATAATTCTACTTTTTAGTTTGTGCTCTGCTGAAAAAAACAACCCAAACACCATTCAGAGATGTCTGGTTTTCAGGGTTTCTCTCATCTGGAACAATAATAATAAATAAAAGCAACAAAAACATTTCCGTAATCATTAGATATCTACTAAAAGTGCATTGTATGATTCTGATTATATCGTAAGCATGCGTTTATGAATCACTATAAAACATTGATGATGTCAGGTGTTCGCGAGAACATTAGCGTATCGTACCCCACCAGTGGCACCCGTCACAAACACTGTACTGATAATTCTAACTTTTGGATATTCTCTCAGCTGGAATAAAAGAACTTAATCTTCATATTCAGATAATTCTAATTTTTACAGATAACAATTTACAACTCATACAACATGTACAAAGGAGAAAAGTGAAGAGCGTGACATCCTTGAAATTTACCAACCCAATCTTCAGACCGACCCGTGAAGATCCGGGGTAGAATTGGTCTTCAGCAACCCATGCTTGCCTTAAAAGGAGACTATGCTTGTCATAAAAGACGACTAACGGGAACGGGTGGTCAGACTTGCTGACTTGGTTGATGTAAGTCATTGATCCCAATTGCGTGGATTGATGCTTATGATATCAATCACTGGATTGTCTGGTCCAGACTCGATTATTTACGGACCACCGTCATACAGCTGGAATATTGCTGAGTGCAACGTAAAAAAACAAACCAACCATCTAACCAATCTTCAGACCAACAAGTATACACACTTCCTCCCACAGTGGCAGTTTAGAATCAATGTTGACTTCAACATGAGGGCATTCCTTAGATACACTTTCATACAATCAATCAATTCTAAGTTTCCAATAAAATATCAAGCAGTTGACTATTTAGCACCAATAAAAACATATCCATCTGATGACAAAACATATATTATGCATACAACTGATTTCAGAAAAAGACATCATGCAAAGACATCATGCAAAGACTTCATACAGGTGCACCTTCTTTACCAATGACCTTGACATTACAGAGGTTACTCAAAACCATTTTAGTTCAATACCACAATATGATGTACCTTCTTAAAACATTTACAACAAATACTTGTTTGTAAAAAGCTTATTGACTGAACATAACCTTTGATGCAAGTAAAAAATACATCCCCATGGCCATGATGGAAGCATTGCTCAAAATGCTATTCCTGGTGTGTATTCAATTAAAAAATGTCAATGCCAGAGAATAATGTTGATGATCTGCCAAAACGGATTCCACTGGATGTAAAAGACAAACTAGTGATGAAAATTATACGGATGGATCACCGAAACGAGGTGATGCCACCAGGTGTTTGCTGAACAACGTAAGCATGTCCTGCTTCCGGTAACACCCGCCACTCACAATTTTCATGAAAAAGTAAGTATTTGTTTGTTGCCCAATGCCCCAACCAGCAATACTCTAACCACATGACTGCAGCCTGTAAAGAATCGAGTCTGGACCAGACAATTCAGTGATCCAGAATCCAGTACCACTTTGTGGTACAACATGAATCTGTCAACCACATGAGTAAGCATGACCACCGATCCAATAAAATAATGCCAGTGACTAATGGGGTGTGTAAAGGTCGTAGTATGGGTTAGCCTCATGCATCATGTTGACAAGGAAATGTCATATTAAGTAAATTACTCTGAATGCCATGAGTGAAGTATGGCCTATTTTCATATTCAAATTTAAAAAAACGCAGGTTCCAGTGACCTAGGATGCAGTGACTGGCATATGACCAGTTCGTATCCATTTTCCAATCATGAAATGAAACCATACTCAGTTCACTCTGAAAGACGTTCCAGTGACCTTGTACTGAATGGAGGTCACTCAAAACATTTTAAGCAAAAAGACAACATTGACAAAGGTTTTACCTTCTCACTGAGCAGCCTCTGTGCCTCCAACTCGGTAGACAAACGCATCTTGACTTGAGTTGAGTAAGTAGCAGTAGGTGGCTGCACTGGCACATTCGTGTGCAGTCCATGGTGGCCATCATGACCTCCAAAACTCATGTACATCGGCTGGAACTCTGAAGTAGCTGGAAATCTGTTGGTCATGGAAGCCCCAAGATCGCTGGTTGCAGACGAATGTAGGGCATGTGGACGTGGAAACCTGGCACTTTGATGGCTTAAATCTTTCTCTTCTGTTGATACAAATCCAGATTCATTACTGGAAGACATGGTTGTCTTATCAGGTGTGATGGTCTTCTCAAGGGGGGACGAGAACCCTCGGTGATGACTTAAGTGAGGCTGGAAGGGAACAGACACTGGAAGGGAACGGACAACTCTGGGTGGAAGCTGATCGTGGGACTGGTACAGAACCGGGGAGGAAGAGCTCATGTAGCGCCAGAATGGCAGGTTGGAGGCAGGACCCGGCTGTGCTTCATACACATGGGAGTAAACAGGGAGGCCATCACTGTAGATTGGGGCTGGGGGCAGCACTGGGTTGCTAGACACGGGGTTGGTAGAAACAGGGTGGTTGTAAGGTTCATGCATCGGTCTGTGGGTCTGTCGTCTCAAGCCTGCCGGGTCTCTCTGTGGGTCAAGGTCAGATGTATCACTGATGGAGTGTCTGCGTATGTCAGCTCCCTTTAGCTGGGTGGTCGTGGCATTGTTGAAATCTGCAATGGGAACAAAGAACTGTATTGTATCTGTAGTACATTATCAAATACAGACTATTATGTCACTTTGCTCTGAAGTTTTATAGCGATCGTATCAATAGGGCCACACAAGGATGTGATACTGAACTTGAATTGAAGTTTTAATTTCAAACAGAAGTCAAGAAACAGTGAATTACACAGGGCTCATATTTTCAAATAAATCTTTCCATATATGACCATGAGCCTTTTCCTACTTTATGATAGCAAGATAACAGTGACAAAAATATCACCTCAATTGACCTCACGGCTGCAATTAGCAGACCAAAATGTGAGATCATTCTCAAACCTTCTAACAGATAGATAATGGATGCAAGCATGAATTCTGTGGCCGAGTCACCGTAGAATTATACTCAACATTTGATAAAGACCACACCTTTGACTAAAGATGAATAGTTTAGTTCTTTGCAGATGTTGAGTAGTTTATCTTTATTTTGCTTAAAAGTTAAACTGCCATTACAGATGCTTCGGCTTCAACCATTTAATTATGAGTAAAAATTCTTCCTCTCTGGGAAGGAATCTATGCCTACCGAGCCTACATCGAGCACCCACTGCTTCCCCAGGACCTGCTTCTCGTTCGCCTTTCTTCTCGTGGGCCTCATCTCCCCTGTTGTCCAGTCGAGCAAACTGTTCAGCCAGCTCATCACTACAATACAGGAAAACAGGGGGGATTATAACCTGTCTTTTTAACATGACAAGCAGATGCCTTATCCAAGTTTGTCATCCAACACTGTACTTAGCAACATTCCAGGAGTCGGCAATAATGAAATCTGGACTAGACAAACCAGTGATTGATTATTATGAGCAACAATCCACACCATTGGGGCATACAGACACACTATCAACCATGTCACCAAGCATCACAACCCCATTCATTACGTGCCTCGTACCACAAGCGTAGGTTGACCAGTTCTCACCCTGAATTCCCACTGGATGCATTCTCTAATAGGCTACCCCACTACCCTCCTCCTCAGAACAAAGAAGCAATGTCCAGCACGCACATTACATTTTGATTTCTTAAAATTTGTCCATGCCTCTTACACCCCAGGGTAATGGTTCCAGAAAAGACTGAATGTTCCAGTTTATATATACTGAATAAAATAAGTTAAGGATCATAACCATTTTTTGGAAGGATATTTCTTCCAAGTGAAGACTGAGCACACAATGCAATTTCACAAAAAAGACCAAAAAAAATATCCATGACCCATCCCTAACTTTGTTTAATCAGTATATATATGCTTTTCTTGTTGATTGTTTTTCTATTTTGAAATAATCCCGCATTGGATATAATTGTCCTGAAACAAAAGAGTATTGATAATGAGTGTTCTTGTAAAGTATGATCAGACAACTGTGCATTTTCATCCTCAAAGGTCTTTGAGGTTCCATATTCTGCACATGAGAATTTCCTACTGTGTGGAAGCCTTGTTTTTCAGGAGAACATATATTTTACATTATGGGCAAATGGGAATACAGAATGGCTGCTGCATGTACAATGATGTAGGTAGTGTTTGATAGATGGTTGATCACAAGTATCTGCTTTGTCCTCGTGTGTGTAGGACATATTGCAATGGCATGGACTGAGTTATTGACCAGGTAATAGACAAACACCATTGCAATGCTTGGCCTATCAGGTGACACTGGCTATTTGGCATATTGACTATTAGCTGTCAAAACTTGTTCAATGACTTAGAAAGCAACAGCTTAATGTAGACACTCTTTATCCATGGCACGAGCTGATCACCATAGCCGCTGCTGAAATAAGTACACGCCATATGCCCCAAGGCTGTCTGTAATAGTTTTTGTTTTGTTTGCTGCTTTTATCAAATGTTTCACAGATATCAGATTTCAAAAAACTATTCTTGAAGAAAAATAAAATTAGCCTGCCAGCTCCTCACTTTTGACAAATGAAAATCATGATCATGAAAATGACAAATGATCCGAAAACTATAATATCAACATTTGGTCATGTTGGTTGAGATATTGTGTTTAAATACTGACTCACAAGCAAATTAAACATAAATCAAATATGAAAGCTATTGCAGAAAGCACTTGTCAACCAAGTCTGCTACCCATTTCAACACCCAAGGATTTATTATGTATACACACCCCATGGGGAGTCAGGGTTATAATATAGGTCCGCAGCAACTTATACTAAATGGACACGCTGGTCAGGCTCAGTGACTTAGTTGATTACGTGTCATTTTATCCCAATTGCATGGATTGATGAACATGATGTCAATCACTAGATGGTCTGGTTCAGATTTGACTGTTTAGCGAGCACTATCATATATCTGAAATATTGCTGAGTTCAGCGTTAAAAAACAAACAGACAAACAAAACAAACATGCAACATGTTTGTTTCATAGTGGAGATAATAATGACTTAGTGGATAGCCACTGTCTCTCACTCATTCTAGGCAGTGAAGAATAAAGACTTCTCAGTAAACAAAAAATGTCATTGTCCCTTTAAAAAAACTACAGCCATTCAATACAATGGCATCATTGTAACACAGTACAAAATAAAAATTAAAGAATGAACTAAAAATTTAGAGTTGAAATTTACTCAAATATTTAGTTTATCTTGTAAAGTGACATGTCACAGGGTTTTACTGGATGCAAATTATTGTGTCCAACACACATATAAATTGAAAATAGATGTAAATAATTTACATCATGTGTCCTGGGGTTTAAAAGGTGATTGGCTGTTTGCTCAACATTAACTAATCAATATTGCAACTGACAATTCTATTCTGGTAAGAACTAGACTCCAAGCTCAAAGTGTCAGTGGTAGATTTTGATTATTACCATCCCCAACCATGATCAGAGAGAGAGAGAGAGAGAGAGAGAGAGAGAGAGAGAGAGAGAGAGAGAGAGAGAGAGAGAGAGAGAGAGAGAGAGAGAGAGAGAGAGAGAGAGAGAGAGAGAGAGAGAGAGAGAGAGAGAGAGAGAGAGAGAGAGAGAGTGAGTGAGTGAGTGAGTGAGTGAGTTGGCTTTAACGCCGCTTTTAACAGTATTCCAGTTATATCACGGCGTGTCAGCTTAATGTGGGAGGAAAGCCCCAAGTGATGCAGGGCTCAGACGTTTACCTCTTTGGTGAAACCCACGAGCATGGGTATGGTGCTGACAAACTGCTGACAAACCTAGAAACATAATCGGAGCGAACCAGGATTCGAACCCACAATCATAGGTTTCTGGCAAGCCCAACGAACGCAAATCTGCACAGCGAATTGCAGCACCTTAGACGACTGGGCCACCCGTGCCCCCTTAATCAGATAACAAGCTGAAGGTGTCTGACTATTGCATCAATATAATTTTTGGAAATCAAGTGAAATGTGCCACATGTTGCCAGCTTGGGACCCCAATGTTCTGCATTGGACCCACAGAAATAATAATTAAATAATAACTGAGCATCCCATGGACTGAAAAATAGAACAAGCCAGGTGTATTCCTGCTATATCTTCACAGTGATGCCTTAGCTACTTGATCATATGGTCAAAGTACATATCATTGATTTTGAGAGTAGTCCACTTAAAATTGGGCACACAATGCACAAAATATTAACATCCGAAAAAATGTGTAGTGATTATTGTTGTTCAATGAGCCCTCTGACATTCACATTTATTAAAAAAACCCAAAGCAATTGAACCACAAAAAAACAAATAGTTATGTCTGACATTTTGGCTCATATTGCAATTTTTAAGGATACATTCTGTTGCAATGCCATATGCACCCTGTGAGGAAAGTCAATCAATGACACGTGAAAGCCTGTTCAGGTGATGTATTCTATCATAAAAAAAGGTAGTGCGTGGAGATACTTATATAGGAACAAAAAAATTGGTAAACTTGCGTCTGTTAATTGAACTAATAATTGCTGAAAATTTCTTGAAAATGGACATCACAAAATTGAATTCATTTTCTCACCAAAATTCAGTGGTATCAACACATGACTCATAATACGATACACAAAATATTGCTGAATATCACTGTGCTATGATAGTTCAATCAATTGTGACAGGGAGCCGAGAATGAGTGCACAATGATCCAGTGACCAGGGTGATAATACGGCTTTGAGCATACCCCCAATTGGTGTGGAAGTATGCGCAAAAAGAATAGCTTATTAATATTCGTATTTACTGGACATATTCACAACAAAATGACAAAAAAATCAAGAAATCAATAACAAATAATAATCACCTTTAACCTAACCAATATATATAAAATTAAGACTACACCTGAAAATAAAAGTGTGTAACAAATATTGATCAGATAAAAATGATTCAGACTTTAAATTTCCTATCAACTGATGGCACATTCAAACGCCTGAACACAAAAACGCCACTATGTTAGCGACTTTATCTCACGCCCACAGAACACCCCCATAACCAATGCATTAACACCTGACAATCACCACGCAAATCAATTCTGTAACATTGAGAAGAAATAAAAGCAATGTTCAATTCAGGTGTACTTAATACATCAGTGCAACGACATAAGCTAACTACAGCTGATATCACATGCTTTCGTTCTCAAAATCACCCGTTTTGTGCAATGAGCACAACATCAATTTCAAGTTGGATACAAATCAGGTGTTGATCAGTGAGCCATTATTACGGAGATTTATGTTTCATTGTTGTGTACTGATAACAGCACGGTCGGTTACAAGTAAACCCAAACCTTTCTCTCTATTCACGCACAGTTGACTTTGCAAAAATCGGAAACTAACATTTGAATTGCTATAGTCAATATATTTAATTTCATCTCTCAAAGATTTATATTGATAAATGTCATAGAAGCAAAGGATCAACATGATAGATATATCTTACTTGAAAATACAACATAAATAACCTAACAGACCAATTAGGCTAGACATGCTACAGGCAATACCGGAAAATAAAACCTTGTTTCCTTGGACTTAATGTTATTTCTGTCTGGTTCTAAATCTTGATACAATCCTGACCAAATGCATCTGCTTTTAAACAAACCAAAAACATTGAAAAAGGTCCTACCAAAACCAACAAATTTAGGACTAAAAATATAAGCCATAAGTCAAATACAAAACAATATTCATATAAATAACAATTGCAATATTTTTGAAGACACAACAACCATAACAAGAGAATTATTTCACTGCCAAAAAACATCACTTACACCAACTATTACAATCAAGTGGATCACAAATCACAAACTTGACAATATCCATAATGAAGTACCCAGCATCACATGTACATATCCTTGTAGAAAGATAGACACAGTAGACACACAGTAGACACACAGTAGACACACGGCCAGTGTCTATACCCTTGTCCTAGTCACAAGTGACAAACCCCAACCCAGCACAACGACTTTATACCCCGGCGTAATGAGGATTCAAACCTTGCAAATATTTGATGTGTGGAATGTTTATAAATAATGCCTTAATATCGCCCTTCAAATATTTAACTGGGCCCAACCTCCCTCAGTATTTGAAGTTTGATGAGTTTACTCTTTTAACATAGGAAGAGAGTTCAATATTGATAAAGTTGAGATAAGGTCCTTCCCACTTTATGTACCCCGACATGGTAGAACGTTTTCTCATTTTGCGCCCAATCTCTTGATGAACATGTGAATATTTGTTTTCATATTGTAAGCAGAATGAAAGCTGTTACGAAAACAAACTGTCATTGTTTACAATGAGCACAGAGCAAGTAAAACAGTCATTTGCAAGGTCTGTCCAAATCAGGGATGCAAATATTTCCTTCGCACATAATATCTTGTGAACAGTGTTTGGTGATCCTCATCAATCGGTCTATAGACCAACACGATTTATGGTTTCCTTTATGAAGCAGAATCAACACCAGGAAGTCACATTTAATAGCATGCACAAACATATGATCGTAGCAAAAATCAACAGATCAGACTTAAACTGTTTCTGCTCTTACATAGGTGAATAGCATGAGGACAGTCTAGTATTTTCATTGTAAAGTTTGTTCAGGGCTCTAAACATACACGGTTATGGACCGCGAACACACACAACGCAAATTTGCTTGTGGTAATGAAATTGTCATCAATGTTCCTGTAGGGTTTGCGCTGTGGAATCTAGATATGACAGCCTAGTCAATGTCTATTGAAGTTAAGGGTGATTCAGAGATTTTATATATATTTGTTTAATCTTTAGACGTCAAACAGCGATTGTGGACGCCAAACAACTCTGTCCCATAAGTCCTTGTGTGAAACCGACGTGAGGAGTTAATCAGCGAACAGTGTTAGACAACTGTCAATGACACAAAAGCTGCCCACTAAACAGCTGATATGTCAACTTTCAAGGGAAAACATACACACAAGATACACAGTGTTCATTTCATGGTGTGTTGACGACACCAATGTTTATTTCATAGACCATGTTATTTACACAGCTTTATTTACAGCACTGGCAAGTCTATACAAATTTACAAAGAGACGTAAATAAATACCTTCTACCAGATTTGGAATAAGCGTGGATAAACCAAGTCTATTGAAATGCGCTAAGCAGGTCAATATACATATTTTATGTCAAATCTTAGCGTTATTGTCATCATTCTACTTTAAACATCATAAAAACATTGTTAGATTAGGTTAAGAACAGTTAAACTATGATCAATTCTTGAAATTAGAAAGCTAGAAAATACTAAATTTTGACAATTCTGTGACAAGGTGTCTTCAAGTTTCTTTGAACAAACTTCTTGTTGTGTTCAGTTTGGATTCATATTTTTACCCTTTCCCCCAAATAATAATGTCTATCGTAGTCAAAGATGGTGACAGAACCTATGCCAAAAGAGTCCGATGTACAGACAAAACTTCTACACGGCTCTTACAAAATTGATTTCAAATTAACCTATTTCTACATTATTGATCAGTCTTGCTTCTCACTGTACAAAGTTTAGGAATAGCATGAAACCTCAGCATGCAGTAGAAATCAATTTTACAGTAATTAGAATCGATAATTCATTTTCTTTCTTAGCAAGCTGTGAAGCACTTTATTGAACGTTTATAATCTGCAGCAAGATAAGAAATATAAAAACTACAAAACATATGTAGTGATTACAGTTACGACTGTGCTTTTCTGTGCTAGGTGTTGTCATTAATCATAAGTGGCAGAAAATTCCAAACTGTGTTGAAAGAAGCGGTTAAATTATGCACTGTTTTAAGTCTTAATTAAGAGGCACAATAATTCACTACATTCACATGATGCTGTAACGACCAACACCAATCATCACCATGTTCCCTGCCACGACAATCATAACACCCACATCACCATGCTCCCACATCACTACCACATTCCTGACAACTACTGATACTTGCCTACAACTGCCACTGCATTCCTGACAACTACTGTTACTAGCCTGCAACTAATACCCAATTCCTGACACCCACTGTTACACGTATACATCTACTACCCTATTCCTGAAAACTACTGATACTCGCCTACAACTATCACTACATTCCTGACAACTGCTGTTACTAGCCTACAACTAATACCCCATTCCTGACACCCACTGTTACACATCTACATCTACTACCCTATTCCTGAAAACTACTGATACTCGCCTACAACTACCACTACATTCCTGACAACTACTGTTACTAGCCTGCAACTACCACTACATTCCTGACAAATACTGTTACTAGCCTACAACTAATACCCCATTCCTGACACCCACTGTTACACGTCTACATCGTCTACCCTATTCCTGAAAACTACTGATACTCGCCTAAAACTACCACTACATTCCTGACAACTGCTGTTACTAGCCTACAACTAATACCCCATTCCTGACACCCACTGTTACACGTATACATCTACTACCCTATCCCTGAAAACTACTGATACTCGCTTACAACTACCACTACATTCCTGACAACTACTGTTACTAGCCTGCAACTACCACTACATTCCTGACAACTGCTGTTACTAGCCTACAACTAATACCCCATTCCTGACACCCACTGTTACACATCTACATCCACTACCCTATTCCTGAAAACTACTGATACTCGCCTACAACTATCACTACATTCCTGACAACTACTGTTACTAGCCTGCAACTAATACCCCATTCCTGACACCCACTGTTACACGTATACATCTACTACCCTATCCCTGAAAACTACTGATACTCGCTTACAACTACCACTACATTCCTGACAACTACTGTTACTAGCCTGCAACTACCACTACATTCCTGACAACTGCTGTTACTAGCCTACAACTAATACCCCATTCCTGACACCCACTGTTACACATCTACATCCACTACCCTATTCCTGAAAACTACTGATACTCGCCTACAACTACCACTACATTCCTGACAACTGCTGTTACTAGCCTACAACTACTACCCTATTCCTGACAAATACTGTTACTCGCCTACAACTACTGCCACATTTAAGACAGAGAGTACCAGCCTTGAACCACTAACACCTTTCCAAAGACTTTTCAAATTACAAGTGTTACTGTTCAATAACACAATATTGGTTCAGGGTTGAAACCTAGCCACATTCAAAACAAAGTAAAACTGTTTCATACACACAAATTTAGTTTCCATTTATAAGTTCACTAACAGACAATATTACACAAATAAAAAAGAAATCAGTCCAACCTAAAAAAAACAAATTCCTTGGGTGGATAGCCATCCCTCACTAACTTGAGACATAATTATGCTCTTTATCAGAAGATATTTTCGGACTGATAATTGAATACTTTTTAAAATGCCACTGCCATGAAACTGTCATATTGAATAAATGAATTACTGTTAATTATCAAGTAATGGGTACATAAATACACTATGGAACTCGCCGATACAATCTCCCTCTGACAATGGGTAACGTGATCAATCCTGTGAGTGGATGTTTTAGACACCTTTGATAATTTCCCATCTTGTGGCACTTGAGCTGATTGATAGACCATGTACTGGTATTCCATTAAACCTAAAAAATCTCCCCACTGAAAATGTGATAATCAGTGAGAGTTAGCTCTGCACAACAAAATTCCCCAGAGAGCAAAAATCAGAAATTGAAGCAGCTATGTCGACCATGATGCGAATCTTGGAATCAATACAAATGGATGAAGAAATAAAGGATTTACAGTGCATGAACAAGTGTCACCATCAAATCTATTACACTTTTATTTTTATTCCATCCATTTTGTCTCCTATTACGGAGATGGAATCAATGAGATGGCTTGAGGTGCGTTTAACGCTGGTAACATGAGTCCCTCCAGAGACGTGTCTCATTATAAGTGAATTATCTCTGCCACTCCGTACTCAGAGGGACCTACGTTTACCTAACTCACTAAATATCAAGAGAATGAGGCAGTCTGGACAAGGGTCATAATGAGAGATCATGTATCACTGCCCATGCTTCAATCAACAGACACAACATTATCATGGAAAACTTTCCATTGCTGATTAGTGAGATGGAGATTTGCCGAATCTGCATGGCTTTCTGACGAAGGTCTGCACCTGATGAGAAATGCATGCAAATGATATTTCGGATTTAGACGCAAACGGGAGATCGGACGAATTACGTCCGAGGATCCCTTTCCCTCCGAGGTTAATTACGCCGTCGGTCTAAATTTACCTCTTTACACACAAATGAATTACCATGTATTGACACACTTAAAAATTGCACAAATTTCATCAAACATAATTGAATAAGGCAGTGTTTGCTTTTCCTCCATAGTCGAACAGATCAAACAAGCTATCAGTGGTCATTTGTCTTGTTTTCAACCGTCCCAAGCAAAACATCACCCCAGGGGATCGCAGACGGCCCAACAATCAATTTTAATCACAACAAGTTACCATTCCATAGTAAATAATGTTTACTTTAGTATAGTGATCAGGCTGGGGTCATAAATTCGAACCCTAACTTGCCAGGCTTTGCCGCCAAAGTCATCGGGCTCCGCTGACGAATTTCCCGATTATTGCCCATCTTTAGGGTACGTCTAGCGTTTATAATCAGCGCGCTCTTGTCGTGGGGCAGATTTATTGCCCGAGACAACATCCACACCTTGTGGGAGGCCCAACAGCTCCAGATTCTGCCTCAATGAAAGTTGTCAAAATTAAATGCTGATAATAAAGACCAAATTGTGCCAGCCAAAAACTGCAACAATGAAAAGGTAAACAGGGGCCTGTCTTGGCAAACGTTCCACTAGCATTTATTTAGTCTCTCCTCGGAGTGTAAACACTCATTTGTGGAGGAAATGTTTGCAAAGATTGGCAGAGAAATGAGATCATCACGTCCTTCTAGTTCCTCAATCATATTAAAACTCATTTCATAACCATAACCTCTCGCCCCAAATTTGACTAGTAAAGGAATATGCCATCCCCATGAAAGGCCCAAATTTTGTGTCCATAATTATTTTGGAATAAAGCATTAGACCAGCAAACTATTCTGTTTCAGACTAAACAAAGGTACACACTCTGTCATGTAGATTTTCCATTGACGGACTGGGTATCATAATGTTTGTCAAAGATTTCACATGAACTTTATCAACCTCATCTGTAAGTGGATTTCGAGGAGCAGGAAAAATAGCTGATGTCATTCAAATTCTCACAGTGCTTTTTCGTTGGACTACCGTAATTATTTTAATTATATGATCACTCTAAACAGTGATAATTATGACTGAATATACAAACAGAAAAGTTTGACCTTTAGCTACCTCAAAAACTTGAACACACTCTTCATCTTGATAAAATTAATTTCTGTAACATCACATGGAAATAAAACTAGTTAACGTCCATTTCATGACACACACAATACCCCGGTAATCAAAATGTCTGGAAAAGAATAGTAATTCCTGATATTTTGTTTATTCTGGACATTGTTTGCAGTGATGAGAGTTAATATCACCACTGCTCTATCTTCTTTCGAATATAAATTAAAGAATGAATATTTCACTGTAATATATAAAATGTACAAACCGAGTATGGTCTCATGGTCCATCTCACTATCCCAACTTTCAAAATAAAGAGACTTTTGTCATGTTTGTTGATATTTTAGACTGTAATGCGTGCATCACTTAAGTTTTGTGCTCATATGAAGACTTGCGTTATCTATGTGATAAACCAATCCGATAACCTTGGTATCATGATCCGATAAATATGCAAATGAGGTCACCTAGCAGGAACTACTTTCAAGCTCTATATACCAATGTGATGTGTTCTTTCTCAATAAACTGGTCACTAACGTAATGCAAGTCATTTGGCATTATATGAAACAATTGGGCAGTTCACTCAAATATTGTATTCCTACGCATTTTTTTAAGACTCTTAATTGTTACGATTGAGTGAAATTAAATCTTAACCTACTATTATTATAAGAATGACATAACATGTGACATATATTGTGTGTTCCAGATTGTAAATTAAAAAATTGTATTATGTAAGCCTTTTGCGAAAGTGGTACATGTTTTTTATTCCTAATATATGATATTATTGATACAGAAACACTCTCGGCTAAAAATCTCGATTGATGACAGAAGGGTATACCATGAGTCTTGAAAGGCTCCATTCCTTCTGCGGAGTATTGACATATCTCAAGGATATTTCACAGAATCAAAGTCTTCCTCGTGTTCATTGGCGAACCTTATCTGGGTCTTCTTTTACATCCCACTCTAGTTACTCATATGTTAGCCATGATTTGTGTCAGTCTGTGTTACGATTACAGAGTACGAATCTAACGCACATCTGAACATGCTGAAGATTACAATTTTAGATCTATATTCAGCTTTCTTCCTTGTGGTGGTAAATTTATAGCCTTTTCATTACTTTTGTTAGGTGATCTTTTTGCGGGACAGTATTACTGGTGTGCTACCAGCCTGTCTGGCTGGGGACAAATTAGGGTGGATGTTTGGTTTAGGGATCCATGACACTTAAAACAACATAGTAGGGGAAAAAATCAGAATATAACTAGGATTTGTTTCATCAAAAGCACTTAACTGTGTCTTGACCAAATACATATGTGAAAAATGATATAATTACAAATATGAAGAAATGGTCACTGATCGAACTAAATATGTTCATTTATCAATCAAATTATCCATTACAAAGGGGAGATTACTCTCAATTGCACCTCGCCCCTATATTATGCAAATAATAAGACAAACTGCAAAAACCATCAGAGCCTACTTAAGAAATAGCTACCATTTCAGATAACATTCTGATAAACAAAAAATATAAAATTCTTTTCTCTTTTTTTCCACTTGGTGACTAGGATTACCAGACCAAGAAGACCAGAATTATCGGTCTTATAATCAAGCAAGAAATATTTCGTTTAAAGCACCCAAAAAGTCAAATAAAATGTTTATCTTGTAAAATGTATCATACTTTGAAACTGACATAGGCTTCTAAACTTTCTCCTTATCAATTTCATCTATGAATCCACTTCAACAAACAATTGACTATTAAATTTTTATTATGCTCATAAATATGGACATAGGATGGTTGATATTATGTTATCAGTCCAAATCACCCTCGCCTTCTTTCATGTCTAAATCTAAGACAAGTCTATTTATGCTAATACAAAGGCCGGTCAAGTTTTCCCACGAGCCAAACGAATTAAGTGACTTAGCTTAAATTCTCTGAACACTGCATCATATCAAAGTGGGTATTGCCACCTGGTAATTGTCTACCAAATCAAACAATGTAACATTTCTCACAACCACCACAACCTTAATCCAGGCTTGTTTCCTCAAAGATAACCCCAGTATGGAGTAATATAGAGATTTCAATATCAAATTGAGGATCAATAAACAAAACGCCATATCCCGCCCCCTGCCGAGTCTCCCCCCTTCCACCCTCGTAAACCACTACCTGCAATACGCCAGATCAAAGGCAGGCATAATCATAGGTGCTGCAATATTACAAACTAAACTGAGCTGGGGGGAGAAAATCTTATGAACTACATTCCAAGCCAGTTAATATCAGATTAATAATAATTCATCTGGACCATCTGTCTGTTCTGAACAATCACTGAAATCATGGGAATAGCACGGCTTCCGATTCAGACTCTGCATAACTTGATGACTCATGTGTTATTTTACGAGTTGTGAAGCTACTTGAAAGTCTTCAAGCAAAATTATTGCTGTTCTTCAGATTGGCTGGAAAGATTAATTAGCAGAATATTCGTTAACGTGGGTCGTTAATTGTGCAAGTGGCTGAGTAGTGTTAACTGCCATGTAATAGCATGAGGATTGGCTGCCATCTTATTCAGTTTGGTAAGGCTCAGCTCAGAAATGGAATACCAATTAGTAACAATCTCAGGCTCAGATTCAGATCAAATAACTGAAAATAATTTTCTAAATTGGAATTTATTCTAATTGGGATTCAGAATCAATTGAACGGAAAATCAATGAAGAAATGATAGACTTGAGCAAATATCAATTTGGAAAAGTTGTTTTTATTCCATGTTCTCAAAGACATTTGAAATTAATCAGTAATAATTAAGGTTCTAAAAGAAACCTTCACTGAAAATATTTCACAAAACTGGCTTCATTTCTCAATTATTTGTCATTTTAACATAGCATTTTAATTAATATTTCTGCTAAAAATCATAGCTGGTGCGGTATAGTCTAAGAAATTCAGCTTAATGACTAGTCCACAGGCCTAGTGGAAACTTAATTTCACTCTACCCTCAAGAGCTTGTAGCTCTTCTGCTTTACATTGCTTTAAGAAGAATTAACATTTATTCCAGATTTACACTTTACCCCTTGTGGTCAAACCTCTGTAAACACAGCACTACGACACACTATGAGAAGGAGAAGATAATTGGTGAACAACTGCCTGTATAGAAGTTCATGTTGCCAAAACTTTCCTGTTAATTGTTCGTATCCCGCCCAAGTCGGCAAACAAAGGTCACAACCTACTCTGCACCCTTGACCTTTGAAGGCTGGATCACACCTGATCCAAAACATTATCTTTAAATTTGAACGCTACTGCACACACAACCCAAATCAACATGTTTAAACATGGATTAAAATATCATAACGCTCCTCCTAATGTGAGAGCTCCAATCTCTCCACAGTTTTCTCCAAATTTTCACTATTTACTCCAAACTCATCAGAAAGCGGAAATCTTAATATTTCCTTTTTGTTTGCTCCTAGATGGCATGTTTGCAGAGTGGGAAAGTTTGGCCGATTCTTGGGGAATAATCCTTGTTAATCTATGGCTTTCCCCGCAATTAGAGAAGGTCTCCTTGTGATTACATACTCTAAGACTTGATTATCAAGGGATGTACTTTTTTGCAATTACAGCAGAATCCTAGTATTCCTGGAGGCACTGGAAGAATATCGTCAGGGTCAATAAGTCGTCATGGAAGTCCTTGTATTATTATATGGCAAGGGAACTTTTCATCATCCTTTCATTATTGTGATCTGAGAATCATAAATTCAGTGACACAAAAAAGGATTTTCAGTTCTGACTAGAGATTATAAATATACTAATGAAAACACATAAAGGAACATGAAGAGGCATAGAGTAGAAAGCATAGGGGCAGAGTTCAATATAAAGGCTTCATGTCATCTACATAAGGCATCGAGTGAAATGGCAGAAACTAGTGGGATTTGTTCCATCAATGTTGTCAGTATATTCAGTTCTGTTCATTGCTGTACGAACCCAAGGGGACTCTGGGAGAGTATAGGTCTCCAGCAGCCCATGCTTGTTGAAACAGCCAACTAAATTGATCAGGACCTACTTGCACAAAGCGATCTTAGTGCTAAGATGATCGTAACTCCCATACTTTAACATAAGCTTACAAGAGTCGTAGCGCTAAGATCGCTTTGTGCAAGTGGGTCCAGGTGGTCAGATATGGTGACATGGCAGATACATGTCATCATATCCTAATTACAAAGATCGATGCTCATGATGGCAATCACTGGATTGTCTGGTCTGGAAACAATTATTTACAGACAGCAGTCATAGATGGAATATTGCTTTGAGAGGCATTAAACAAACAAAGAAACAAAGCAAATGTTATCAGATTTATCAGAAACATATTATAATAAAATGTGTATGGCTTTTATAAAGCCATTGAGGAAGTAACAGGTGTAGAAATAAAATAAATGTATATCACTATCAGGCCTTTTAGTTATTATTTGTTGGTTTACAAAATGTTGGCATCCAAAAATAAAATTCCAGATGAGTGAGTGAGTGAGTGAGTGAGTGAGTGAGTGAGTGAGTGAGTGAGTGAGTGAGTGAGTGCTGACTTTGTTGATGCATGTCATCGCATCCCAATTGCGTGGATCGATACTCATGATGTCAATCACTGAATTGTCTGGTCCACCGTCATATAGCTTGAATATTGCTGAGTGCGGCGTTAAACAACAAATAAACAAACAAACTACAAGTTCGATTTTCATTCATTAGTAGCCTATTTCTGCTGTCCCCAGCCGTGATATTGCCGAGTATTGATAAAACCTTTGTAAAACCATACTCACTCACTCACAGTGAGTGAGTGAGTGAGTGAGTATGGTTTTACACAGCTTTTATCAATATTTTAACGCCGCACTCAGCAATATTCAAGCTATATGACGGTGGACCAGACAATTCAGTGATTGACATCATGAGTATCGATCCACGCAATTGGGATGCGATGACATGCATCAACAAAGTCAGCAAGCCTGACCACCTGATCCCGTTAGTCGCCTCTTATGACAAGCAAGGGTTGCTGAAGACAAATTCAAACTTGGATCTTCCCTAGGTTATCATGTTATGACAAGCATAGTTGCCTTTTACAGCATGCATGGGTTGCTGAAGACCTATTCTACCCCAGATCTTCACAGTCTGGTGGATATTGCAACACACAGCATTCCAAATGATCATGTTCTTCAACTTGTTTTGAGAGTGTACTTCATCAATAGTGATTCAGATTTCTTGAGGGCAAACAGGCCAATGATACTGGAAAACATCAGAGGCTCTCTATATTTGAGTAATATGCTCCTGATGCGTCTCTGATACTGACACTCTGAGTCTGGCCATAGTTTTACCTTGTGTGGTGAGAGTTGGGTTTTACGCTGCTTTTAACAGTATTCCAGTTATATCACAGTGTGTCAGCTTATTGTGGGAGGAAAGCCCAAAGTGATGCAGGTCTCAGACATTCACTCCTTCAGTGAAACCCACGAGCATGGGTATGGTGCTGACAAACCTAGAAACATAAATGGGGCGAACCGGGATTCGAACCCACAATCATAGGTTTCTGGCATGCCCAAGGGACGCAACTCTGCACAGCGAATCGCGGCACCTTAGACGACTGGGCCACCCGTGCCCCACCTTGTGTAGAATCACTTGAGTTATAACTTTTACACCAATCCAAATCTTAAGCTCTGGCATCAGGCAATGATGTTTCTATTAAGAGTTGATATACATAACAAATACTCCTTCAAACATCTCACCTCATTGAGAATGCACATAGGTTTCCCCATTCACTAACTGATATACATCTGATCTGTCAGTCAGTGAATCATCCTTTGCAGACTGTTTCTGTCATCACAGTGACCACAAAACATAGACAATAGCATATTCAAACATGCACATCCCAGTACGTAGCAGTAATTGTATATCATCTAGCATACAGCTGTTGCTGCATCTTCTCAGTTACCTGCATACCCACTGTCATCAACATTCTGCTGATAAATCATCTGATGATTAATGGCACTTCGTGCACAGCAGAGAGTCAAGCCACTGGTTCTGTAAACTCATCTTGTCTGTGTACTTACAAATATATACTACTCAAAAGAGGTTAAAGAACACCCAATTCTTGAATGAATTAATATTCTTTAACTTCTATAGTAATATGAAAGAAGAGGGGGTATTTAACTTCTATTGAGTAGTACATATTATTTTCAACATAGTACATTAGCAACAGAATATTTTTAAAAAGGTAAGAAAAGGTGTACAAATTGCTATCCATTATACCATGTTATACATATCCACTATCCATATCCACTATCATAGTGATAGTTTAGGAAACAGGCTGAGCCATGGTCAGTAGAAATGGCTACATAAGTCACCAAATGTAAATGGATCCACAGCATCTGGACCAGGCAACAAGTGGATGATAAGATGAGCAATGATCCATGGACTTGAACTTATTTTATCAATCTTACTGTAGCCTTTAGATGATATGCCATGCAGGTTTTTTCTGTTTGTTTGTTGTTTAAAGCTCTGCAATATTCCAGCTATATGACGGAGGTCTGTAAATAATAAAGCCTGGACCAGACAATCCAGTGATTGATATCATGAGCAATTGAGCATCAATCTACGCAGTTGGGATACAATGACATGTATCAACCAAGTCAGCGAGCCTGACCATCCAGTTACCTTAGTCACCTCTTACGACAGTCAGTGAACATCACATACCAATACCATCTCAGCGACATCAGAATGTAATGTTTATGCCAGAGAACATAAACAATGCATTATGTCTTTACTCCTTAATTATACTGAGGTGCAACTAAATATATAAGGAAAACCCCACGTAAATCATCAACATGATAACCTAGGGAAGATCCAGGTTTGAATTTGTCTTCAGCAACCCATGCCTGTCATAAGAGGCGACTAATGGCGACTAAGTCAGGTTTGTTGACTTAGTTGATGCATGTTACCGTATCACAATTGCGTAGATCAATGCCCATGGTGTCAATCACTGGATTGTGTGGGCCAGACTAGATTATTTACAGACCACCGTCATATAGCTGGAATATTGCTTAGTGCTGTGTTGAACAACAAATAAACAACATGATCAAATTGCAATTTTGTTAAAACAAGTTTCTGCCTCGTCAACATACAATTTATTTTACACATGCTGTTGCTAGACCATATATCTACAGTGAGGATAAGAACCCCTTTCACGCTAGACACCACCTGCATGTGACTGATATACAAGCTGCTTCCAGAGAACTTACTACATGGTATATATAGTGTGTATTTCACTGTGATAGGCAGATATAGCATATATATATATATATGCCAACTAGGAAGTATGTTGTATAACTCAACTCTACATCCATCAGCACATAAAGTGGATGCACTTCAATATGTTGAATGAGGTGTAAATTGTCAGCTGATCACGGGACAAAATTCCTTCTGATAAGAGTCCCAATGACCAAGATAAAGTTGTAATGATATGAACAAAATATGTTCTCACTCCCAAGGCCTTAAGGGCACAATTAGAAATAATATTTGCTTAAAAACAATGCCTAAAACATTTGTAATTGGTCAGTGAGAAATGTACGCAAGTAAATTTCATGCTAATGGAACACAAGTACAAGAACACATGTACAGAATGATTCACAATATAAACAGTAAAGTCAGAAATTGAAAATGGTATCATCGGGGCTCCAGAAAAAGGCTGTGTATGTACGGATTAAAATGTGCACGATTCGATGGGGGATGATTGAGAAAAACGTATCAGATATGCATCACAGCATGTATGTATGGACTAACATTTATAAATATAAGTATTTCCCCAAAAATATATTCTGATCTCAGCAGCATATTTTTTTTAGTATAGTGAGCACATTTTCCAAAAGAAACAGCTGTGTAAAGGCAATGCACATTATACACGCCATAATGAGTTTTGATGTTTTTACCCCAACGCAAAGATATTACCGTGAGCATGTAACGCCGGAAATACCATGTCAACAAATCCGTACTGACGCACGCAGTTTAATCCTGTAATTATACTGTCTGGTTACAAAAAGTGTTCATTGTATATCTGGAATATAATTGGTCAGTGAGAAATGTACATCACAAAAGTAAATTTCATGCTAATGGAACATATGTTCAAGTAATGAACAGTATGATTCACAAAATAAAGTGGTAATTCAACTCATTGAAAAGGGGGGACGTAAACTTAATTAACTGCAACTGCTTCATCTACCTCAAGGTGAAATGACATTAACTCATCCAAAAGAATGACGAAAGGTACTCTTCTTGCTGACACACACAAGTCCAAAGGGCATACCTATCTTAATAATCCCTGGGACTACCTCTGAGGTCTAGTGGTAGAGCGGAGGGTCTGGGGTCTGGGGTTTGATCCCCGGCCGCGTCATACCAAAAGACGTAAAAAGATGGTACTTGTTGTTACCCTGTCTGGCGCTCGGCATTAAGGGGCTAAAACAAGGACTGGTAAGAGTCAGTATACTGTGTGGGGTATTCATGTTAAACTGCGGCATGGTATCTCAGTGAGCTAGTACTATAAATCGGCATCAGTCCGGACTAGTACAAGCAGCCACACAAACACACACACGTACATGCACGTTGCTATATAAGTGCAATAATCTTGGACGCGACGTTAAACCCCATTTCACCTCACCTCACCTAATAATCCCTGGGTCACGTTGGAAATCACTTACATTTCTGTCCCTCCTGAGTGTGAAGCCCACCAATAAGAACATCTACTTCTACCCAGTTGGGACGGTGCAAACAATATTAGTGGCATGTGTTAGTTTTAGTGGCATACACATACAGGAATAAATATATTTATACACGGAGTGATTTTTACTGCTTCTAAACACTACCTGAGCCAGCTATATTACACTCCATATGCTACAGTGAAGAGATCTTTCATCAGCATTTGATTAAGCATCAGCATTATCAGCAGAGGACGAATACTGTTTCAGGGACAGGGTCTAGATGTTTCATGAGCCTGTTCACTGAATGATGAGGTATGTGTTGATGCTACTGTGAGAGTTTCTCTGTTGGGGTGAGAGGTATGTGCTGATGTTACTGTTAGCATGCCCATGGGCTATCAGCCATCAGTGGTGAGACTCACATGTTGATGTCACTGTGAGAGTTCCTCTGTAGGGGTGAGAGGTACGTGTTGATGGTGCTGTGAAAGTCTGTGGGCTATCAGTTATCAGGGGTGAGAGTCACATATTCACAAAGTCTGGATAAGACTCCAACACAGACAAGTAAATCTGTGTCCTTTACTCTCATAACATGGACAAACCATTGCTGATACACTGCTGACCAAAGCATAAATGAACTTACTGTTCACATCAGACTTATTCTGACCTGGAATTGCCACATAGACCAAGCATGGGGTTGTTAACCTATTCTGTCTCAGATATCCCCACAGGGGACAGACATGGGGTACTGTGAGCCTATCCTCTCCCAGGGGCCAAGCATGTGGGGTACTGCAGACCTAACCTGCCCTGGAGTCACTATGCATGAAAAGCATGAGACACTGTAGACCTGCCCTGAAATCACCATACATGACAAACATTGGGCACTGTAGACCTGCCCTGGAGTCACTATGTGTGGCAAACATGGGACACTGTAGACCTGCCCTGGAGTCACCTTACATGACAAACATGGGGCACTGTAGACCTGCCCTGGAGTCACCATGCATGACAAACATTGGGCACTGTAGACCTGCCCTGGAGTCACCATACATGACAAACATGGGACACTGTAGACCTGCCCTGGAGTCACCATACATGACAAACATGGGACACTGTAGACCTGCCCTGGCGTCACCATACATGACAAACATGGGACACTGTCGACCTGCCCTGGAGTCACCATACATGACAAACATGGGACACTGTCGACCTGCCTTGGAGTCACCATACATGACAAACATGGGACACTGTAGACCTGCCTTGGAGTCACCATACATGACAAACATGAGGCACTGTAGACCTGCCCTGTCATCACCATGCATGACAAACATGAGGCACTGTAGGCCTGCCCTGGCATCACCATGCATGACAAACATGGGGCACTGTAGACCTGCCCTAGCATCACCATGCATGACAAACATGAGGCACTGTAGAGCTGCCCTGGAGTCACCATGCATGACAAACATGAGGCACTGTAGAGCTGCCCTTGAGTCACCATGCATGACAAACATGGGGCACTGTAGACCTGCCCTGGCATCACCATGCATGACAAACATGGAGCACTGTAGACCTGCCCTGGAGTCACCATACATGACAAACATTGGGCTCTGTAGGCCTGCCCTGGAGTCACCATACATGACAAACATTGGGCACTGTAGGCCTGCCCTGGAGTCACCATACATGACAAACATTGGGCACTGTAGGCCTGCCCTGGAGTCACTATGCATGACAAACATGGGGCACTGTAGACCTGCCCTGGCATCACTATGCATGACAAACATGAGGCACTGTAGACCTGCCCTGGAGTCACCATGCATGACAAACATGGGGCACTGTAGACCTGCCCTGGTGTCACCATGCATGACAAACATGGGGCACTGTAGACCTGCCCTGGTGTCACCATGCACGACAAACATGAGGCACTGTAGACCTGCCCTGGCATCACCATGCATGACAAACATGGGGCACTGTAGACCTGCCCTGAAGTCACCATACATGACAAACATGGGGCACTGTAGACCTGCCCTGGAGTCACCATACATGACAAACATGGGGCACTGTAGACCTGCCCTGAATTCACCATGCATGACAAACATCAGGCACTGTAGACCTGCCCTGGAGTCACTATGCATGACAAACATGGGGCACTGTAGACCTATTCTGCCCTGGAATCTCCTAGGGATCTAATCTATTTAATATTTTTTTCACTCTAAGCATGTCAAGCTAAACAATACTTCAATACTTCAATACTTGCTAAACAATACATCAATACTTGCTGTCTTGTACACAAATTCTTCCTCCAGTCAAGGTCTCATAAATATACTGCAAGTGACTCCATGGCATTTGATTGACTAACCAAGCAATATTTTTTTGTACTTCCATAAACCAAAAAAAGAGATGGCACTACCTACGAGAGGACTTCCGGTTCCTGACTTACTGATAATAGGGTAGGTGGGACTTGTGTTGCATTATTGCACTGAATGAGGTCACTGAATTTGTTTTGTTGTCTTCAGTTTTTTGTGTGTTAATGATTAAATATACAATCTGTGAAGTTATTATTGTTGACTAAATTATATTTTTGCGTTTATGGAGGTATATGGATTTACTCAGTGTAGACACTGGTTGTTACATTAATATTTATATCTCCATTAACTTAAAAAGTGTTGAAGTCAAGACTACACTATGTTCCTCTAGAGAACAGTACACACTAGACCACAGAGTATTGGCAGTGAGAAGCATTCTTAACCAGTACAGTATAAAGCAGCATTATTACATTTCTAATATAGAAAAGAAATTATCAATATTCAGAATATCTAAACACAACTAATATGATACAAAATATAGGATGATATTTTTTCTCTCAGAATATCTTAAATATTTATTAAAATAGAATTAATTAAGTTGGATTATTGAAATATTGATGGTAAACACACCTTAAAGGATAAATCTGTCAATCTACTATGAGGGAAAACAATAACCTACAACACCTACAAGCTGTCACTTCATACATTGTCACAGCTGGCTAACACATCACCAGAAAAAAATGTATGAATCATAGTAGAAGGGAGGTAATTCATTCCTGTATGGAAATCATAATATTATCTCCCTTGAAAAGACACAAGAACATCAATGGATAAGGTCAGAAAAACACTGGTATTGGAAAGACATTGGGCAGATATCATCAAATTAAATTGGGCACAGTTTGTCAACTCTTCCAGTAGTATGCAAACCATAAACACTATAATAACATTTCTCAGCATTATTTAGAATCAGTGAGAACCCTAGCCTTTACATTGTTGGTTTGTTCATCACAAACCTTCATGCTGCTGTACCTAAATGAAGTTTCTTGTCTTGAACATTTTGTTTACATGTTAGACATGATTCATAATAATTTGTGTTCTTTTAATGTAAAATAAAATGTGTTTGTTGTTTAACGCCGCACTCACCAATATTCCAGCTATATGTACGTGCCTTTCAATAATAATGTCTGGACCAAACAATCCAGTGGTTAATATTGTGAGCAACGATCCACACCTCTGGGGTACGTGGACATGCTGTCAGCCGAGTCACCAAGTCTGACCACCTGATCCATTTGGCCACCGCTTATAACGACAAATAAATTGTGAATAAGGGCACCATTTTTGGTGCTTATGTCATGTTGCCTAGCAGAGTGATGTTCGAAATGTTCAACAACGACATTCAAACTCAGACCCTTCGGCCTCAGAACAAGAAATGATTTAGACAAAAACACAACAGTTATTCCTTTTGGAGTTATGGCATTCACATTACCACAATAGATGCGATAAAAAACAGCATATGACCAAGAATGTTTTTAATCACCTATGTTATATTTCTGACCAGTCTCTAACCCACATCTGGACCTATTCTGTGGTCCATGGGGATCTATTCTTCTAAAGAATCCCCATACAGGATATTATATAGACACTGATAAAATATTACTTACACCATCTCTTCAGTAACTTGGCTCCTAGGTGGGCCATTTATGTGGTTGTGTTTCATTATTGTTGGGTCCATTGCTTCAGTAACTTGGCTTCTGGCTGGACCATTCTGCTCGCTTTGCTCTCTGGTAGGCAACATCTCTGATGTTAAAATGTCTGTTTTATTTGCCCTTGGTAACCTATCTCTTAGTTCACTGTTAACATCAGCACTTTTGTACATATCAACCAAGTGCCCTTTCAACCTTTCTTCAACAGCCAATCGTAAAGATCTTTCCTCTTCAATGGTTTTCTCTCTGCAAACAAATCATTGTCATAATTAGGCAATTAGCCATTCTTGAATGAAAATCTAAAAGGTTAGAAGTAATGTATCCATTAAACAAATGTTAAACCCACAGACAGATATTTTCATATATAATACAACCATCTTAATATCAAAATAATAAATTGAAAAACTTTTTCAATCTTTCTTTAATTATTCAATAACTCATTATTGCAAATGGACATCAACCCTACTAACAGTCCAACACAATGAAACAATGTTGCACCATACACTCAAATAGCCATTGTTCTTGGTGTATATATTTTGTTTATTCACCATGTCATGTATAACATTTGAAACATACCTCAACGATGTTGCAGTGAGTAGTAACATTATTGCAAAGATTATGACATCATGACAGAGATAACCCCAACTGATACAAATTAGATCAGCTGTAAACTATGTACAAAACACAATGACAGTAACCAAACAATGAACTTGAAACCAACACACAAAGTTCCGTGATACATAATGCATGATAACTGAAATATAGTTGACAATATTAACAACGTGTTCCATGAGAAAAATCATGTTGCACTGCTCATCCATGTTTCAAAACTTTTGAAGTTGGAGATGTGTTTCCCTTTAAACCTTCACAAACCATACATCTTGCAGGGTTATTTTTTATCAAGATGTTTTGTCAGATGTCTGATTAACGAGTATTCGAGATGAGAACAGATTGTGGTTGGAAGCCCTCAGTGTTGCACAGTACTGCAGTGTCATTTCATCCACTCAAATGTAAAACTCATGATAATAAAAACGATTCACTGGTGCAATACCTTTTCCTAAACATGACAAAATTATCCAAGAACTGAGAAGATACCAGTGACAATCACACTTGCTGTGCTGACATGCTCTGATGACTTCAAGTACCATGGGTACTATTGGAAATGGTTTAATAAGGGTTAAGGCTCTGCTGTCTGCAGACATTTTCCAGTCAAGGTCTAGCCTTTGTAATTAGTACCCTATGTAAAATGGAGACACTACCTCTGTGTAATCACTAGCTGCTAGATGGATAGTTCAGCTTATGACGTCACTCTATTGTTCCAACTGTGTATTATTTCAAACAATTTCAGCCAAATAGCTGAAACTCCCCTGTCAACATGAACTCTGTCATTATCAATGCATATCTCCGAGTGATTCATTCACCACACGCGTGAAGTTGTGAACCCACGACATATGAACCTGCATGTGTAACCGACCGTTTCATTTCGACACAGGTGTAGTTGGTGTTGTTTGAGTACTGGCTCCTTATCAGTGTTGAGTTATTAATACACAAGATTTTTTAAAAATACACGCTTTGGGGGTCTTTCATTACATAATAAAGAGACTGGATTTTGATTAACTTGAATCAAACTTGCAAGGTTGAATTGACCAAAGTCTTGTACCTGATTAAGTGCTAATACGCAGCTGTAGTACCAACTTTTGGGCAAGTTATACAGTGTTCCGAGATTTTATTCAAATGTTTTGATAGTTGAATATTAGGTGTCACGTGAACATGACACGCGTATACACCAATCGATTTTTGAAATCAATAAGGTATAAATGATTCACGGGTGTTCATAACTGTTCAATGTCATGAGCTGTAGAATTATGTGATATACACATAGATTTTTCAGTTAATAAATCTACTAAAAACACTGTTCGTATCACAAACCGTTCTTCTATATCGTCCTTTAGTTTCCCGACAGATGTCACAGTTTTCTCTGTTGCTCGCCGAATTTGACTGATTAATTTTTTGTCAGTGTCGGGTAATTCATGAAACTGTTTTTCTGGCGTCCTGTCCAACCGCCGATGGTACCTGATCACTTCGGCTGCCCCAGGTGACGAGGGCCGAGCAGCCATATTGGAGCACCTGTAAACAAAGGTGCATCATGGGATCTTTCTGTCTGCAGTTATCTCCCTTTATCAACGGACTATTGATGTGAGAACTTTTTTTCAATTACATTCACCTTTAAATATTCACTATGGCTATGCTGTTTCTAACTAAATATTCATGTCTGTGAGTAGACTCCAAATAATAAACGGACCGTTTTATTAAAAGATGGAACTTTTCACAAATTGTTTGTTTGTTTGTTTGTTTGTTGTTTAACGCCGCACTCAGCAATATTCCAGATATATGACGGCGGTCTGTAAATAATCGAGGCTGGACCAGACAATCCAGTGATTGACATCATGAGCATCGATTAAATGACAGTGAGTGGAACTCGATTTTGATATATTCATGACGGGTTTTTTAAAAAAGAAATGCTAGTTGTCGCCTTATGATAACTGAAACATTGCCAATACGGTGTTAAATTTTCACTCACTCACTTGACAAACACCGTCAAGTCTAGGTTTAATAATTGATTGAAGCATCTATAAATGTTAAGTGAAGTTGATATTATGAGCGCTTCAATTCTAAATGCCTTTCAAAGGCTTCAATTATATTTGTGTTACATTTTCCTTCCTGAAATACATAAATACACAGTGCTGGACTTGCCTAAAGACTAAAGGGGATGTTTATGACTTCGTCAGTATTTCAATGATACAATTACTATTTTTAGTATTTCACTGTATAAGTTGTTAGTTTATTATATTACTGTTTGTTGTTTAATGCCACACTCAGCCATATTCCAATATATGACTGCGGTCTGTAAATAATCAAGTCTGAACCAGACAATCTGGTGATTGACATCATGAGCATCGATCTATGCAATTGGGATACAATGACATCCATCAACCAAATCAGCGAGCCTGACCACCCAATCCCATTCTTTGCCTCTTACAAGCAGAGTCGCCTCTTACAATTCTCACCTGGATCTTCATGGAGACTCAGTCTCTAGAATAGTGAAACTGCCATTTTGACAATGAAATCAATTTTTCTGATACATCAATAACTTCGTTAGTTGTTCAACTCGACACTCAGCAATGGTCACAGTGATTGTGGCGACCAACAATCCCCACTGTCTGGGTATGATGACACGCCATCAATCAAATCACAGAGTCTGACCACCCGATCCATATTTGTTTGTTGTTTAACACCACACTCGGCAATATTCCAGCTATATGACGGCGGTCTGTAAATAATCAAGTCCGGACCAGACAATCTGGTAATTGACATCATGAGCATCGATCTATGCAATTGGTATACAATGACATCTATCAACCAAATCAGCGAGCCTGACCACCCAATCCCGTTATTAGCCTCTTACGATAAGCAGAGTCGCCTTTTACGGCAAGCATGGGTTGCTGAAGACCTATTCTACCCCGGATCTTCACGGGTCTATTTCGATTACCCGATTATCCATAAGGTCCACTCATATGATCAGTATAAGTTGCTTGGGATCAATTCTAACCCGGAATCTCCACAGGGAACACCAATAACAGAACAAGAACACAAATATATTGCATTTATTACAAAACAGTCACAAGCAGTGACCATGCCAAAACTGACAATGTTTCAATGAAGATGATAACATGTGTGCTTGATTTCTGTTGGCTCAGATTTGAAAATGTCCAGCAACTAAACTGAACTGAGAAAATAAGTTTTCAAAGGCCAAATGAAGCCATTTCTAGTTTTCTAAACAATACTTTATGAATGTCTAATCTGAAAAGTGGAACTTCAAAACAATTGATGTATAGCACAAATAACACAATCAAAATGAAACAAAAAAGCTGTAATATATTCCAACATGGAAACTCAAGTGGAAGCAGTGGCAATATTGTCAAGCAATGGGGCCAGGGTACTGTAGTTCACCCTGCACAAGTATGGAAAAACAAGGCAGACACCTTGATTGTAGTCATCAACACAATGGCCAAGTTTGATCCAACTTGGTCCCTTTTATCACTTGAAATTGCTGCCTCAGCAACATTGGTACATTGTCCAAAGATGCTTTGAACAAGCTACTTAGGATTGTTACCATTCACAGAGAAGATACCGCCCAGTCTCGTGGTTTCCAAGAAGATCATGTGATGCCTTAAACAACTTGAGTCCATTCATAAGCAGGAATTGATACAGGTCAATCCAAAGTGAAAAAGGCTTATGAAAGGTGATGGATGACAAACATGGCATGAGGTCATCTGAGCTAAAATGATATCTTGTTGGCAGTGAACTAGACCGATAATGTCGGTTTTGACTCTGAATTAGAAAAGACGGTTCATTCAGTTTAGGAAGAAGCCTCCAGACAGGCATCCCTCACTGTTTCCATCAAAACATCTCAAATCAAGGACCAGGCATTCCAAAACTGTTGTTCAGGAACATTGAGCACTCTGAGTGAGTGATTTAGATCACAGCATAACACTGACCAGAATACTAGGAACATTTTCAAACTCAGTCCAAGACAGTAAGAAAACTTTATGGATAACAACTTCTGGTTTATTGCATATATTATCCATAAAGTTGTACGTTTTCTAAATTACTCACCAACTTCTAGAATGCCAATCAAACAGTTCACTCAACATCTCAAGACACCTGATGCTAAATCTCTTTGAAAAAGAAAGAGGATGCAAGCCTAACTTGTAAATTTAGTTGGATGGCAAAATAATTGTACAGGTGTGCAACCTGTTGTATTCTAAATGAACGAAAAGTTTCCTGAGTTTGGTTACCTGGTGTATGTTTATAACTTTTTGAATGCCTGAAAACAAATGTGAGCCTTCTGTCTTGTGTTAAACAAACTTTCAGCATCAAATGTCAGTGATGAGATATGCATTAACTCTCATTGGATGTATTTTACACTGGATCGACTGCAAAACTTCAATCATCAATTGTCATATTGTCAATGCTGACTGCTGCCGATGTTGTCTACCATGCCGTTGCCATCAATGCCGTTGTAGAAGAAGAAGTTGTTGTGGGGCTGGTCCTTCTGGGAGACAGCCTGCAAATATACAGTGAGTTAGTGAGGAGTTCCAGCAGTCATTAACATTGCAGCAATATCCCGGAAAGGGTGTCTGCAAGTTGTTTAACACCACACTCAGAAATTTTCCAGCTATTTCACAGCTGTCTGTATATAACTGAGTCCGGACCATACAAGCCAGTGATTGATATTATGAACCACAATCCTGGTGTTGAGGTACAATGACACGCTATCAACCAAGTCACCCTGTCGGACCACCTGATTCATTAGGTCACTCTTATGACCAGCACGGCTTGCTGGCGAGCTATTCCAACCGAAATCTCAACAGGATTATATAAAAAACAAGGAATAGTTTTTGGGTCTGGAGCATCAATTGAACTGACAATTATGAATGAATAATGATGTCCCTGTCACAGACAACATCTGACCTGTGTGGATGTATCCTATGCTTTCCTGTTCATTTGAATCACTGTGAAAGATTCAAATAAATTGCCAGACAGCAATACTGAATCACAAAAGAATCCAAACACTACAAGAGCTTTCCACAATTCATAAGAATTATGTCAGCTTGTGACCTGACAGCAGATGTCAAAATACTGACGGTGTTTGTGATTCAAAATGACATTTTACACAAGGACACCTTCTGGTCCTGAAATACTGCATTCCTAAATAATACAGCTGAGAACATCTGGACATACACAACACAATACTCTGCACCCACAATTTCTTGATCTAGGCTTTCATATTTTGGAGTATTTCATTAGGAATAGTACCATCTGGTAAATAATGGTTCTCTTCAAAATTCAGTTTATGATAAATAATGACGCAATGGTCTATTCATGAAGCTAAAATAGATTCATGATGATGATTTGAAAACATAAATTCATGGAAGATTGCTGCCAAAATCTTTGTGACAAGAGCCAAAACTGACTGATCCATTTTCTACCTTGACGATAAAATTTTATTATTTCAGAAACATACCACTGAAATTCCTGTTGTTGAACCTATTTGTGACTGTGTGTGTAGTATATTGTTCTCAATGTTAGAAAATTCAGTTATAAGGTAAGGGTAAATGATTTTATTTACTTCACGTCATCATACTTTCAATAAGACACAGCACTAAGCCCACCATTCCTCCAGTGAACTCTCACCTTAATAATCTCCTGTCCCAGTACTCCTCCCACAACAGCACACACAGGGCTCAGCTCCGCAAAACAGAAACTGCAGCAGAAAGGTTCAAAATCCATAAAAGCAGACTGATTTACCACTGTGTGAGTGAGTAGGGTGTTTCCCCCAGAACAGTCTCAGCATGTGTGGAAATCAGGCATAGGAGCAACAGCTAAACCTCTAAGCTACCAAATCTCTTTGTACCATTGGTTTACAATGAATACACTGGAAAGCTGAAGAACAGTACCAATATAATGTTTGGGTAGAATTTAGCCTGCTGAACCCTATCATGTACCGTACTGAATTACCTTACAGTGATGTATTCAAGTTGCTCCCTTTCATTACTTTGAAGGGGAACTGTCAAGGGCTGTGGACAGCAAAGTAACTGTTCTCCCTCAAGTGTCAGGAGATGTATTTCAATGCTTTCATCATTTTATACTATTTGATGTGGTGTATCGCAAGATACCAGGCGATACTCAGCTCTAGTTACCTGCCCAATGAGTCTCAGCGACCACCTGTGTGACCTGTTAGCTGTATACACATGTACAAACAGTGAGAATCGGACCCATTTGTGGACGTGGAGCAGAACAGGTCAAGAATGAGCCATAGATCCAATAATCCGCACAGGACAAGACATTATTACTTGATTTATAAATGTGCCAATTATGAGGCAACCACTGATCGGAGTCCTACTATGGATCTAAATCTTATGAATATCTCATAAATACTATGTATATTCTAGAAAACAACATGCTCTGACTCTCTGATTGTGATGTACAGCTTAATTCACTGTTGTTTCACCTTCTAACAATATTTTACCTAGCAAAGTCCTCTGGCACAAATTTCTTGTCCACCTTCAGTCTGTCTAGAGTTGTCTCCCTTAGTCCATTCAGGTCCGTCACATCTTCAGCCTTAGATTTGATCAGAGGTCTCCGCTTGTGTTTGCCGTAGAAGTCTAGAAGCACTGAAAAGACACCCCAAACCAGATAATAGCAACAATATTATCTGAATAAAGTTTGTTAACAGTAGCCTTGAATTAAATAGCATTATTTCACAACATTTGAAACAAACAATGTGTTTTTTTGTTTTTTTAAATTAATAGTGAGTGAGTGCGTTTGGTTTAACGCCGCTTTTAACAGTATTCCAGTTATATCGCGGCAGGTCAGCTTAATGTGGGAGGAAAGCCCGAAGTGATGCAGATCTTAGACGTTTATCACTTCGGTGAAACCCACGAGCACGGGTATGGTGCTGACAAACCTAGAAACATAATCGAGCGAAGCGGGATTCGAACCCACAATCATAGGTTTCTGGCGTGCCCAAGGGACGCAACTCTGCACAGCGAATCGCGGCGCCTTAGATGATTGGGCCACCGGTGCCCCCTTTTAAATTAATAAAAGAATTCTAAACTTGAAACTGGTTTAAAAACATATGTGTTTTCTAAAAGTATTTCAGGGTAAGCATAATCCAGCAAGCAGAAACGTTTGATATTCTGGTAGCTGCGGAGCAAAATTATTTGAAAGAAAATTATTTCAGACAACTTGCAGACATCATTATTGCATTTTAAGCAGTTGTTCATCCTGATCTTACCTTGCATGATGAAGTACGTGCTTGGTGTTCTCCTTAGTCTCTTTTTCATATCATCTACGCTCCAGTCAACATTGAGAGCATTCTCAAGCCGCTTGAATGACATGCACTGAAAAGCCACAAATATATCACTACCTGACACATTTGGCACTAAAGACATAGTGTGTAACATAATATTGTAATGACATTACCATTATTATTTCTATAATCTTATGCTGCACAAACCTAATGAAACTGACCGCACAACTTCCATGTCATCTTCCTGAGGCAAGGGAGTTAACTGACTATAAAAGTGCAGTTTCCAAAGTGCCGAACTAGGCTGGTATTGCGGAGTTACATTTTGGCTGGACTAAAGAGTCTATGCACAGTCCAATCAAAATCAAGCAACAAACTAGACATCCTGTTTGTAAACAAGGAATTCAAAGTGCAGATTTCGATCGACTGCAGGATTTGCAAAGCATGTGTACCGTCAGCTGGGCATCGACAGATATTTACAAATCTTTTCATGTTCTTAATCAAGGTGCTCAAATGATTTTATGCACATGGCAAGGAAAGACTCGTTTTATTACAATATAGATCTTGATTATCGATCAGATCATCTTCACTGGCCACTATTTTGTTTGAAGCAAATGCAAGTGGTATGAGAGGTGGAATCTCATTGGTCAATAGGAGGGACATTCTATTGACATTCCGGTGTAGTTCGGCAAGAACGGAAACTGCACTTTTGTAGTCAGTTAACACCCTTGCCTCAGGACGATGCCACCATGTCAGTGAGGAGAGAATGTAGAATATTCCAGTACAGCAGTTGAAAGAGACAAGAAGGCTGGCTGCAGTTCACCGCAGTGCATTGCTTGAACTCAAACACAGAACTGACAAAGACAAGTCAAACATTCTTGCAACTAACTGTCCTAACCTCGACAACCCATACACGCAATCTCCTTAATTCATAACATTTCAAAATAATTCCAACAATTCCAAACACACGCCATCATTGTTACAGGTACTTCCCAAATTGCCAAGTATTAGAGTTATCTCCCTTACATCAGTCACTCAGCACAATATTGTCGCCAGACCATCCACAGGGATATTCCAACTGAATCACAGCAGCCAATAACAAGTCAACCTAGTGGTTGACAGCAAGAGCAACTCTCCACACGATCAGCTAGGTCCACATAGTAACCACCCAATCCACAAGTGTCAGCTCTTCAGTTCTGACATGAGTAGGATAATGTGAGAATCTTGACACCCACTCTGTATTCAACAATGACATTCTATTCACATGAAGATAGGAGACAATTCTAATTACCTTTTTAACAACAAGAGTATCTGGTTCCTGAGTCTTCGCCTTCTTGGGTGATGGTTCACCTGTCTCATCATCTTCATCTGGCTTGGCCTTCGTGTTTGCAACCTCCCTACAGCGAGACATACATACATTATTGATATTTGAAGCAAACAGCTACCCAGAAAACAACCAGCAGCCACAGTTACAGATGGTAACTAGAGTCTTTACTGAACATCTTGCTAGGTTGTTTTTTCGTTTGTTTGTTGTAAAACGCCACACTCAGCAATATTCCAGCTGTATGATAAAATAATATGTGCATTTATAATGCCCCAAAATACCATTCATAAAGTGGATGCTCATAGCACTACACTATTATTACCCCTGTCAATGGATCAGTGTGCATTTGATTTTCATTCTCAGCTCCCTGGGGAGTATACAACCAAAGCTGCCTGTGAGGTAACAACCACATAACCATCTCATCCTACCAGGTTCCCATCAAGTGCGAGGTGAACAGAGGCACATTTTGGACAAAGTTACTTGCCTTAGGGGGCACCACATGTGATGGCAGACTGTAAATGATCAAGTCTGGACCAGACAATACAGTGATTACCTGATCCATGTGGTCACCTTTATGACCACTACAGGATGCTGGGAACCCATTCTACCCTGGAATCACCTAAGTCGTTGCCAGATTGGAGAGTGGACATTTGGGATATATAACAATCATTTATGAACACAAATACATTCTATCCTACATCAATATTCAAAACTAAGCATGAAAGGCAAGGATGCCTTGTAATGACATCATGTTAAACATTAAGAACCTAAGGGGTCCCTAGATTCAAGTGAGTGAGTGAGTTGGGTTTAAGGCCACTTTTAACAATATTCCAGTTATATCGCGGCAGGTCAGCTTAATGTGGGAGGAAAGCCCGAAGTGATGCAGGTCTAAGACGTTTACCACTTCGGTGAAACCCATAAACACGGGTATGGTGCGGACAAACCTAGAAACATAATCGGGGCGAACCTGGATTCAAACCCACAATCATAGGTTTCTGGAGTGCCCAAGGGACGCAACTCTGCACAGCGAATCGCGGCGCCTTAGACGACTGGGCCACCCGTGCCCCCCTAGATTCAAGTACTATAGCAGCATGTATCAAGGCCCTCAGGACATTCAACAGATCTCTCTATTCTAATGAAAAATACTATCACAAGTTCACATCATCCCTATACCATTTTCTTCAATCATATATATATATATTTTTATGCCGGGGACCACCCACAAATACCCGACATATTCCTGAGGGTACGCAAGCGAGTGAGTAAGTATGGTTTTACGCCGCTTCTAGCAATATTCCAGCAATATCACGGCGGGGGACACCAGAAATGGGCTTCACACATTGTACCAATGTTGGGAATCGAACCCTGGTCTTCGGCATGACGAGCGAAAGCTTTAACCATTAGGCTACCCGACCGCCCTAAGGGTACCCAAGACTAACAAACACTATTGTTTCTGTTCTGTCAACATTTAGCTATACAAATATCACTTCAATATTACAAGTAAGGGAAGCGACTCTTGTCATCATGGTCATTCAAATTTCTTTTTCACTTAATCCCCTCCTGGCCATACTTTAGTCTACTGTAGTGCATCATGCCTGTTGGTCAATACTTCAAGATCTTGTATACACTATGTTTCTCACCACCCTGAATACACTGACCTTGATTAGCTGACTAAACTGCAGTACACCACTGCACTCCATATGTATTCACAATTGAGGGGACGTTTGTTTGTTGTTTAATGCTGCACTCAGCAATATTCCAGATATATGAAGGCAGTCTGTAAATAATCGAATCTGAACCAGAAAATCTTCTGATCGATATCATGAGCATCAATCCACACAATTGGGATACGATGACATGCATCAACCAAGTAAGTGAGCCTGACCACCCGATCCCATTAGTCGCCTCTTACATGAAACATAGTCGCCTTTTCCGTCAAGCATGGGTTGCTGATGCCCAAATCTAGCCCGTATCTTCACGGGTATAAGGGGACGTAGTGCATACCAGCCTGTGAAGTGTTGACAGTGACCAGTCCACTACAAATCCTCAACAACTGCAGTAAAATACAACACGTCTGCATAACCAACAACTCACTCTGCATATTCATGTTCTCCTAGATCACTGAACATGTAACCATAGTAACCAAAGACATCTCCACTGAAGAACTGAATCTTTTTTCCTGCACAAATCTTGTTGATTCTGCACTGAGTGGCTGCTGGACAGCAGGTGACACAGACGACGTCAAAGTTGGAGAAGAAGGAGTCGTCCTTGGCGACAACATCCCCGGAGTCAGCTGAAACTTGCACCATCGGGTTGAGCAGCTGGACACGATGAAGGGAGGATTCAGCACGCTGGAGATAGGGAATTAATGCTGGTTACTCGACAAAATTCAGATATGACCAGTGATGACAATTTATGTACCAAAGATAAAAGATTGCACAGTATTAGAACTTTTTTATTTCCCTGTTGTATGTTTCTTTGTTTTATACTGCACTCAACTATATTCTTTGTTTTATGCTGCACTCAACTATATTCCAACTATGTGACGGCAATCTGTACCATGTCATATCATGACCAGAACAGAGCCTGACCACCCAATCCATTTGGTTGCCTCTTACAACCAGCATAGGTTGCTGGGGAACAATTACAACCTGGATTCTACACAGGGTTCTATTACTACTAGACCCATGAAGATCCGGGGTAGAATAGGTCTTCAGCAACCTATGGACCCGTGAAGATCCGGGGTAGAATAGGTCTTCAGCAACCCATGCTTGCCGTAAAAGGCGACTATGCTTGTAGTAAGAGGCAACTAACAGGATCCGGTGGTCAGGCTCCCTGACTTGGTTGATACATGTCATCGTATCCCAATTGCGTGGATGGATGCTCATGATGTCAATCACTGGATACTCTGGTCCAGACTTGATTTTTTCACAGACCGCTGTCAAAGAGCTGGAATATTGCTGAGTGTGGAACAAACACAACAAAGAAAACAAAAACTATTACAACTATCTCCTCCATCCAGCACCAGTATAATCCAGTCCTGTTAACTTACATTTTTGCCTAAATCAGCTCTTGACACAAGGAAGTGAGATGTGCAGTCTTCATCATCAACCTGTAAACAGAATGGCCTGAGAAATCACTACATTACTAATATACAGAATGGCCTGAGAAATCACTACATTACTAATATACTGAATGGCCTGAGAAATCACTACATTACTAATATACAGAATGGCCTGAGAAATCACTACATGACTAATATACTGAATGGCCTGAGAAATCACTACATTACTATTATACAGAATGGCCTGAGAAATCACTACATGACTAATATACTGAATGGCCTGAGAAATCACTACATTACTAATATACAGAATGGCCTGAGAAATCACTACATTACAAATATACTAAATGGCCTGAGAAATCACTACATTACTAATATACAGAATGGCCTGAGAAATCACTACATGACTAATATACTGAATGGCCTGAGAAATCACTACATTACTAATATACTGAATGGCCTGAGAAATCACTACATTACTAATAAACAGAATGGCCTGAGAAATCACTACATTACAAATATACTGAATGGCCTGAGAAATCACTACAATACTAATATACTGAATGGCCTGAGAAATCACTACATTACTAATATACTGAATGGCCTGAGAAATCACTACATTACAATTATACTGAATGGCCTGAGAAATCACTACATTACTAATATACTGAATGGCCTGAGAAATCACTACATTACTAATATACAGAATGGCCTGAGAAATCACTACATTACTAATATACAGAATGGTCTGAGAAATCACTACATTACTAATATACTGAATGGCCTGAGAAATCACTACATTACTAATATACTGAATGGCCTGAGAAATCACTACATTACTAATATACTGAATGGCCTGAGAAATCACTACATTACTAATATACAGAATGGCCTGAGAAATCACTACATTACTAATATACTGAATGGCCTGAGAAATCACTACATTACTAATATACTAAATGGCCTAAGAAATCACTACATTACTAATATACTGAATGGCCTGAGAAATCACTACATTACTAATATACTGAATGGCCTGAGAAATCACTACATTACTAATATACTAAATGGCCTGAGAAATCACTACATTACTAATATACTGGATGGCCTGAGAAATCACTACATTACTAATATACTAAATGGCCTGAGAAATTACTACATTACTAATATACTAAATGGTCTGAGAAATCACTCAGTGCTAATATATACTAAATGGCCTGAGAAATCACTACATTACTAATATACTAAATGGCCTGAGAAATCACTACATTACTAATATACTGAATGGCCTGAGAAATCACTACATTACTAATATACTAAATGGCCTGAGAAATCACTCAGTACTAATATACTAAATGGCCTGAGAAATCACTACATTACAAATATACTAAATGGCCTGAGAAATCACTACATTACTAATATACTAAATGGTCTGAGAAATCACTCAGTACTAATATACAGAATGGTCTGAGAAATCACTACATTACTAATATACTAAATGGCCTGAGAAAACACTACATTACTAATATACTAAATGGCCTGAGAAATCACTACATTACTAATATGCTAAATGGTCTGAGAAATCACTACATTACTAATATACTGAATGGCCTGAGAAATCACTACATTACTAGTATACAGAATAGCCTGAGAAATCACTACATTACTAATATACTAAATGGCCTAAGAAATCACTACATTACTAATATACTAAATGGTCTGAGAAATCACTTCATTACTAACATACTAAATGGCCTGAGAAATCACTACATTACTAATATACAGAATGGCCTGAGAAATCACTACATGACTAATATACAGAATGGCCTGAGAAATCACTGTGCTACTTATATATTATCAATACAATATATATTATTCTTAAAACATGTCAATGTTTTTGTTTATCATCAGGTCCACATTTCAGTTGTCTATTCTAATTCTTCTCCTTCAATGGTATTTCAAAATATCATGGCATGTCAGATATTGGTTTAAGGCGACAGTAACATAAGGAATGCAGGTCATAAATGGTTACCCATTGGTGAAGCATATAGACATGGGCCTGATGCAGATGAAACCAAGCATGATCATCATCATGAAATATGTGGCACATCTAGGATGCTGACTGGCTTCGGTAAACTGACAAAGTCATTTTCAGCCATACAAGTTATAAGATGGTGTAAGGCTAAATAATGACCTTCTCTTTTCCAGTGTTTATTAAATTTTAGTCCTTAATTGGAATATATTTATTATGAAGGAAGGAAGAAATCATATGTTCATAATTTACTTGCAAATTCGTAAAAAAACAAAAACAAACAAAAACTTCAGGACAAAGTACTAGTACAACATCTAGCCCATATTGGGATGCCACATCATAGTCATAATGATATACAGTCAAGTCTCGTTAATCCGACACTCGTTAATCCGAAAATCGGCTTTATCTGACACTAATGATGGGAACCGATTAAATCAGTGCTATTTAGACCCGTTAATCCGACAGTCTCGCATTCCGACTCCGACACACCTAATTTGCAACAAATTACCGAAATCACTCTTAATCAGTCTCGTTAATCCGACACAGTGATCAGCGTACCCCGTGGTCACCTGCACGCGAGTACACAGCCTGTGTTTTGATGCTAGACGAATCAGCTGGTAGGTGCATATTACAACGGCTGCAGTGACAAACTTGCTTAACAATAAACAATTAATGCTTTAAATAAAGAAAACAGGATAATTCACAAGATTAGATTACCTCAATGTTATTAAAATCAGATACAAGTTCTCACTATCGACGAGGACATCCCATTACAGGTCACGTCAGAACAACCTTTTGCGAACTATGACCTACCATTGAAATGACCAACAGGAAGTCGACGTTAGCCACTATGAAAGCAGCTTTCTTAAGCTTTGGGTACCAGTTTCAAAGTTGCGACTTCCTTTCCAGACTATGCTTTTTAAAGTATTTTGAATCGGTCATACAGTCCGTAACAGTTGTTTTGTGTTAAACTTTAGAGGTTGCATGATTAGAAAACATATTCCGCCAACAACGTAACATAACAATATGAATATTTATTTTATATTTTTTATTATGTGTTTGAATCCTTATCTATCGTGTAGTTGTCCGATTTTCGATCACGAATGTTGATACTACTAAATTTTGTTTATCCGACATACTCGTTATTCCGACATAATCATATGCAACCATCGATGTCGGATTAACGGGACTTGACTGTATAGTCTTGCATGGACAGCCCAGGCTGCTATTATTGAGTGAGTTAGGTTCAACGCCGCACTGAACAGTATTCCAGTTATATCACAGTGTGTCAGCTTAATGTGGGAGGACAGCCCAAAGTGATGCAGGTCTCAGATGTTTACCACTTTGGTGAAACCCACAAGCACGGGTATGGTGCTGACAAATCTAGAAACATAATAGGGGCGAACCGTGATTCGACCACAATCATAGGTTTCTTGGGTGCTCAAGGGACACAACTCTGCTAAGTGAACTGCAGCGTTTCACACAAGGAGGTCACCTGTGCACGTATGCTACTATTAACATGATAAATATCCAGAAAGATGTTCACTTTTAAGTCAGTGAAATGTCCTCACAAGTGAACTGTCAAGTAGAGTGATAGATTTGATTCCAGCAAGGACGATATTCTTGGCCACCTCTGCTCCAAGACCCTTCACTCCAACTAGAAGCACACGGGCTGCACGAAGTCTGAAATGCAAGTTGATTTTACACATAAAAAAACAGGTCCAAAACATCCTATTCAGCGGGTGTTTTTAAACATTTTTACTCCACTAGTCCTTATAATGATAACATATAGCAAAACCCATACAAATGGCAAATTTCTACTAGTCCATATGATACCTTAACTATTAGGCAGTTTGGCAAGGACTATAGGACTAGTGACAATTTCTAACGCTGTTATTGAGTCTTTTTAGCTGCTGAATGAAAATAGAAAAAAACATGTGCAGGATTTGTACCATAATGTAGTCCTTTACGCATGGTTTGACACTATCATCTGAATAAGTCAACTTTTACAATCCATCCCACTAATAGTAAGTACATGGCAACATTATTAGTTTAGTTCAAGACAAACAGAAAGAAACAACTTATTAGCCAAAAAGCTTCCTGTCATTTGCCGTGAAGTACCAAATGGTAAAACAAGTTTTTTTTAACCCCAAACCGAACCATCCCTACACTGATTGAAAAGGAAGCTTTTAGTGCGAGACTAGTAAAGGTCAGGAAGGACTAGTCACATTTCTTTCTGGACTATTAGTACAACTATTTAGTAGACGGCATCTCTGAAGATCATTTTTACGGACTAGTGAAACAAAAGTTCATTTCTAACCCTAAAGACATGTGTGAACATAGGAGAAGTGATACATTTTCAAAGGTTTAATAAGTAATTGCGGATTTTCAGACTACATATTGTGAAGTAACATATGCTTGTTTAACGCTGCTCTCAGCATATTCCAGCTACACAGCTGCTGTCTGTAAAAAAACAAGTCTGGACAATCCAGGGATTGAAATCATGAGCATCGATCTAAGCAATTGTGATACTATGACATGCATCAACCAAATCAGTGAATTTAACTACCTGATCCTGTTAGTCGCCTCTTACGACAAGCATACTAGCCTTTTATGGCAAGCATGGGTTGTTGAAGACCTATTCTACCCCGGATCTACCATTTTTGAACAAACATATTGTTAGTGATTTGTCGCGTTATAATGAGAGGTGTGACCTCATCAAAGCTGCCGACCTGACAGTTATCAGGCCTCTCAACATTGAGTTCTTCTGAAGTACTGTACACTGTCAGAACAGTGTGTCATCATTCAGAATTTTGGTGTTCGTGTCAAGATGAAAAAGAACAATGAACAAGAATTTGTTTTAATTCATCCATCCCTCAATCACATCAATTTCGTCTTAACTGCTTGAAAACAGGGTACATAATAATACACTGATAGTGACTAAGTCCTTGGCCTACATGACCTATTAAAGGAACTCTAAGATTTTCCATTTCATGTTCCTTGGTTTCCCCAAAGACGTATATATACGTATATCCATATACGTCTTTGGTTTCACCTATTTCATATGAGTGCTGGCTAAAACGGCACCTCAGCAAAACGTCACCAACTTCTCGGGCGAAAAAGGCACCTCATTTGGCGAAAACGGCTACTACTTGTCGGGCGAAAATGGCACCTCTAGTTTAATAACGATAAGAACGATTTATGTAGTAGATTATATGCTTTATTTACATGCTTTATTATTATGGCTCCACTGGTCACAGTTGTCACATTATACAGCATGTTGATTGGCAAACCAGATGACGTCACTATTGAACATCACGATGACGTCACCTGACAACAGGCGTGATAATCATGGCCCATTGTGCGGGTGCTTTAATGATGAATCTATCCATTTTAGCAATAATATTTGATAGTGATTCATAAACACATGCTCAGATATAGTCGGAATCGTAAATCAACTCTGCACTTTATGCCGAGGTTTCTATTGGATATGGAAAGGGTTAACATTTCACAATTATTGGTCTTTGCAAGTGACTATGTGAGTCTAATTTAATTTATTTCACTACCAAGGTAAAAATAAAGATATGGTGCCGTTTTCAGCAGGCAATAGTAGGCGTTTTCGGTTTATGCTCGGTAACGTTTTCGCCAATCGGTGCCGTTTTTGCTCGGTGACGTTTTGCTGAGGTACCGTTTAACCCTTTCGTATCAATCTCAACTCCCATCTTCAAATGAGATTGAGACAAGATGAGTGTGACATTGACAATCTCTTTTGAAAGCTTCTTTTCTAGTTTTACAGTGTCATCTATCGGTGATGGGTTTAATAATCAGATACAAGTTCAGCTCCTACATAACACCACATCGGTAGAAACACTTCATTCACTTAAAACCGACCAGTATTTGAACAATAACACGAACGCCAACAAACATGACAATGACAACTGACACGTACTGCTCGCATCGCTAAGATGTTAAATAGCCATTTCTCTATTTAACCAACCTTCTCTGGGCATCAAGACCCCACAGACGAATCTGTCTGTCGTAAAGTGCAGCCTCATCTTCTGTTATGTTTTCCTCCCTTCCCATGCTTTTCTCTCAGGTTGAAATAACAGAACAAATCTGCCGGCAGAAAGTACCTCAGGCTTTTGTAACGGAACATTTCATTGGTTAGATTTCCCAACATTAAAATCCGGAAAATAAACCATTAGCCACAGTTGAAACCTTAGTGAATGAGTGGATTAGATCGCTGACTTTCTGTACTGGCGATTAAGTGCCTCACTCTGAGAATGTGGGTTCGAATCCCGGATGTTTAGCAAAATACGATAGAATCATAAATGACCAATCCGTAATGCTGATTTTATAAAGCTACCTGGATTGCAGGGCCTGACGACGAGTTTTATCCCCTTTCACAGAGACAATACACCGATATATGGTCTCTGCCTTAAAGGGAAAATAATAATTAAACCCAACATTAAAAACCGGGCTTAATAAAGAAAACATATAAACGTAACCAAAATACTCCATTTTATTCAATTTTTAATGTATTACATATTTTCAAACTGAAAACTATACAATAAAACAATAATTGGGGAGACCAAGGTGCCTTCTAAATATGGAAGTCTCTCACAGCCCTAACAGTTTGAAAAAGTCTAGAATATACATGTAATACCGTTATACGCGTTTCGAAACTTACGCTACGGGTGAATCATAAGAAATTGATTTCCACACATGGGCGAACATAAAAGGGGGGGGGGGGGGAATCGTTTTTAAGCCTACAACAGAAAATAAGAAGAGGCTTAGATACGTGCATCTTTAGGACGAACGTACACTGGAACATGATTGCAGTTGTCTTTAACTTTTCTTTCATGGTGTCAATTAGAAACACACCCTATGTATTATATTTAACTGTTGGTGTGGAATAATACATTTTTACAAATCTGCAATTTCTATGTATGCATTTAATACAAATACTGACAGTTTGGGGATGATTTTCTTGGGTGCAGGCTAAAACGGCACCTCAGCAAAACGTCACCGATTTCTCTGGCGAAAACGGCAACTATGTGACGGGCGAAATTTTTCTTCCCTGCTGAAATACGGAATCAATGTGCATTTAAAGAAAAACTGTAAATTATAATTTATATTTTGAATGTAAATACATTTTGAATTTAAAATCACACAAAGATTGGCAAACATGACATCAGTGATTTTATCGTAAATTTACGACAATTTCTTTACAGTGTAGCTAGACTTTGCTATTATCAAAATCTAGATTGGTTTTGCATTAATGCATAATGTCTTTCTCAGTCGTGGCACGGACTGCCAAGTCGTCTAAGGAGCCCCAACTAGTTGTGCAGAGTTGCGTCCCCTTGGCTGATCAGAAACCTATAATCGTGGGTTCGAATCCCAGTCTCGCCACGATTATGTTTCTAGGTGTGTAGGCACCATACCCTTGCTCGTGGGCTTCATCAAAGTGGTAAACGTCTCAGACCTGCATCACTTCGGTCTTTGCTCACGCTTAAGCTGACACATTATGATATAACTGGAATGCTGTTCAAAGCGGCGTTAAACCCCACCCACTCACTCACTCTTCCCACGTCACGGCGCATCATTAGTTTGCATCTAAGGGACGTAACACTGACAGTCCCGGTCCCGTAGACCAGTCGCACAACTTGATGACATAAAATGACTTACAGGTTTTTTTCATATGGTGAGTGGGTGAGTTGGGTTTAACGCCGCTTTTAACAGTATTCAAGTTATATCGCGGCGTGTCAGCTTAATGTGGGAGGAAAGCCCGAAGTGATGCAGGTCTCAGACGATGACCACTTCGGTGAAACCCACGAGCACGGGTATGGTGCTGACAAACCTAGAAACATACTCGGGGCGAAACGGGATTCGAACCCACAAGCATAGGTTTCTGGCGTGCCCAAGGGACGTAACTCTGCACAGCGAATCACGGCGCCTTAGACGACTGGGTCACCCGTGCCCCCTTTTTCAAACGGAAATACCATACACGGATATTAAGCTCGTTCATCTGAAATGATCATAAGGCGTCGTGTCTTGAAATTAGCACATTTTAAATTATGATCTACATTGATAAAGTTATTGTGTGTAAGTAATCTATTCATCTACAACATTGGTCACATGAATTATACGGTTAATACAAAATATGTAATGGCATCTTTGCGGATAAAGTTTTGTAACTTTTAAGTTTTATCCTTACGTACAGTATCCCGTGAAGATCCGGGTTAGAATTTGTCTTCAGCAACCCCTACTTGTCGTAAAAGGGGACTAACCGGATCGGGTGGTCAGGCTCGCTGACTTGGTTGGTGCATGTCATCATATCCCAATTG